>NC_137771.1:67765532-68238032 GCF_963455305.1 Plecotus auritus
GAGCTCCTGGTGGCTAAATGGGCTCAAATTAAAAATTAAAAATTAAATTTAAAAAAAAAAGCCTGGCAACCATTTCTAAACACAGCCCTTTCATGCAAACTGCACTTCAAGGAGAAGCCTGTACTGAACTGTCTGCCTCCTGCACTCAACCACCTGACTGCAATGTGTTCTTGCCATGTGAGCTCATCCTTATAAAGAAGTTAGTTCCTAGAATTGTATTTCAACCAATAGAACTGAGACTTTCACTGTCCAGCCAAAGCTTTACTAGTATATCTATCCCCATATCATCTTCAACAACCAATCAGAGCAGCTCTACTCTAACCTATCAGGACCAAACTGTAAGGATTTGGAGGTTTTCATTTGCATTAGAACAGACCAATCAGGGGCCAGGGGCAAGGACTTCTCTATGTAAGTCAGCTCTCCTCTGGCTGTCAAAGCACACTTTTCCTTTCCTCCAAAGACTAAAGATACCGTTTGCCTTACTAAAAACACCTAAAAGTCTCATCTGAGCAGAGTAGAGTGGGCAGAGCAGAGTAGTGGAACTGAGCAAAGCTGGCTGGCCCCAGGGCCAACTGATAGTCCTACTGCTTCATAATTGAGCTGTAACACTATTGAACTATTCCACAGTCCTGTCGTATCACAATTGAGCTGTTTGCACTGAATAAAGTTTCCTTCTTCACTGCACCCCGATTAAAGATTCCTGTCAGTGTCGAATTGGTGCCAAACCATCAGTTGACAATGGTTATAGAAAACCTGTTGTTACTATCACCATTAAACAGATGAGACGATTGAGACTTCAAGAAATCATTTACCCAATATTCCCAAACTAGTATAAGGTAAGATGGGGTTTCAGTTTGAGTCTGAATTACATGCTGTTAGCCACCAAGGGAAGGTCTTACAGGAACATAGCAAATGAACACTTCAATTCCTCCTCATTTTGTGAGTTGACCCCTTTACCTTAGTTATCTATCTACAACTTAAGTGGTGTAAACAATAAAAAGTGCTGGGTTCAAGTTTTAACTTGTTCCTTGCTTTATTGTATGACCTGGTTGTGTAATTGGCCAAGTCAATTAATCTAGCTCAGCTTCAATAACATATCTGTAAATGGGTTAAGTGGTAAGTAATTTATATTATTGGCAAGTCTTAGATATTCACGTTTTGTAAATTGAAAAGTTGAATCCAAATGTAAAATGCTACCTGCCTTTTTTGAAATGTTGCAAGATGCTAAATGAAAGCTAAAAATAATAACAATTTTGAAAATTACATCAGTATTTTACCCAAGAATTATCATCATCCCCATTACAAAATATAAAGTCAAAAGAAACCATGTGAAGAAAACCATTACTTCCTAAAAGCATGTGATGGAAGAGTTAAAATGATGTAACTCTATCTGCAAGAGAGAGAACACCTATACAGACCAGCTGTGTGGTGTTATTCAGCCACCTAATCTTTTCAAGCTTCAGTTTCCTCTATAGGACTACTACAGGCCTGGTGCATGAATTTATGCACAGGTAGGGTTTCTCGGCATGGCTGGTGATCCGGGCAGATTAGTGGGGCCGGCTGGCCAGGGGGAGGGACCGTGGGAGGTTGGCTGGCTGTGGGACGTTGGCTGTGGGAGTGCACTGACCACCAGGGGGCAGCTCCTGCATTGAGCGTCTGCCCTCTGGTGGTCAGTGCGCATCATAGCAACTGGTTGACCGGTCATTTGGTTGCTTAGGCTTTTATATATACTACTATAGATGGGATTGTGCTACATAATCGTGTGCTCTTACAAATCTAACATTCTATCACTTGAGACCTTCAGGATCCCTTGTCTGTGACCCCTGCCTTCTACTTCACTCTGAGCAGACTGGAGAATCTTACAAAATCTTTCACTCCATTGATCTGGATGCATTTTAACCACAGAGACTCTAAACATAGTGCACCGTTTGTCTGGCTTGTCTATATTGAACTGACCTCTCAGCTTTGTAAAATATATCTTTCATTGACTTCAATACCCACCATTTCATCCCTGGAAATTAATCGAGGGAGTTTGCGTTTGAATTTCCCTGGTGTTATTGGTGTATGGAAAATCTGGTTACTTAAATCTCATTTTTATGTGTTACATTGTTATTTTTAAGAGATCATCATAACAATCTCCTATTTCTGTTAACTCTCTCTGAAAATCCAAATGGGTTTATTTCTTAAATTGCTAATAACCTTAGCCAGTCAGACAGATTACCAAGTATATGGACTACAGTTGAACATAAACTCATTTTATTTGATGAAGGCAAGGAAAATACAAAGATTTCCATTTTGAGAGTAAAACTGCCAGGGTGAATTACTTGGAATGCAGTTCAACATGATGAAATGTCATAAATTATGCTGAAAATTTATTTGTGTACATATTCAGCTCTGTGTGCTTTTATTGATAAAGCAGCAATTCTCCCCCTTCCCCTTTACTTTCCCTCTGGAGACTAACAATGACATTACCCTGAAAAAAAAATTTGACTTCTGTTTGCTGTAGTCAGAAACAAACCAAAAACCTCTTATTGTCTTATGTTAATTTTAGCAGAAAAAGAAAATAGCTCCCCCCTACGGCAGCCGGCCTGTTATCCTCAGCACAGTGCCACCTGCCTCGTGCCCTTTTGGTCTCCCCTGAAAGAGAAGCTCAAGAGAGCAAGTCATTCTGCTCAAGTTAAAAGCAGGAACCAAGGTGAAAGAAAAGTGTTCTCAGGGACAATGTAACAAATATACTGCTTCCTAAAGATGCTTTTTCAAACATAAGTCTGGCAGAGCTCAGAAGGTAACAGAGTTCTACCAGGCTGCACTTGAGGCTCTGGAAGTAGGCTGGGCCCGTCCCCGCACACTTCTCCCCAACTGGGCATGCGTTTTAGCATCAGTCTTCTGCTTAGGTTCTGCTATTTGATTTTCAAGAACTTGCTAGAATATACACAAGTTAAAAAAACACACACACACCAAGGTTTTTAAGTTCCATATGTTTGAGTAGAGCCTTCACGAGTGACCAGCTGCATTCCAAAGAGAAGTATTTGAAAGCGTGGGCAAAACCTCCGCCGAGTCGCAGAGGAAAGGGCCTCGTTCCCTTCGCATTAGTCACTCTGTAAAAGATTAATCCTAATGAGCTACTTTTTACAGGCAGGCACACCCAGGCTTTGCATTACATACCGACGATTTCTCAATATTTAGGCCAAAATGTGTACACTCAGATGCTGATAGATATCGTCTTTCCAGAAACCATTAACTGTGGTATTAACTGTAATAACTTAGTGAGGTTAAGGAATGAGGCCAAGCGGGGGTTTTTCAGAGTTGCTGGGGAAGCAGTTGTTTGAAGCAGAGTAAAGGAACACACTAATGCAACTCACTCCAAAAACAGAGCATGAAGAAAACCCAGTCTGCTGTCTTTTTGTTTCCTCCCTTTCACACTGATCCCCACATCTGTGCCTCAGCTAGGTCAGTTTTCTGCAGGTAGTGCTGCTTGCTTAATTGATCTCATCCGTTAATGGCAGCCACTGTGATGGAATTTGAAGTTTTATACTCAAGAAACCAGCATGGAGACAGGACTTCCTGATACGCTTGCCAGACCCTGAGAGGACAACCACACGCAGAACGGCTATCCTGACCCCAACAATGGCAGCGGTTTCTCCCTTAGCGCCAGGACATGACTGCACTCCGCTGGGGAGCTGGTGGAGAGGCCTGTGGCTGGGACTCCATTTTTAGAAGTTAAGAGTTACACCCAGCCATCCTCATTCCACTGCCAGTCTGAAATTAAATTCCATTTATATTCCATGACTGCTTTGTCTTATGAAAAGCGTATTTAAAACTTATTTTTCTCACCTATCTCTTGGGATTTTCATGACTACTGAGACCAAGAAGACAAAAAAGTAAAGGAACTAGAAGAGATAAAAAAAAATTGAGATAAAAAAGAAGAGAAGCAGAGAGAAGCATAAATCCAGTCAGTGATAGGGATTCAATTTAATGCATTTAAAAACTCAGTTTTTATTATTTTATTATTTTTAAAATACGTTTTTATTGATTTCAGAGAGGAAGGGAGAGGGAGAGAGATAGAAACATCAATGATGAGTCATTGATAGGCTGCTTCCTGCATGCCCCCCTAGTGGGGATCTAGCCCAAAACCCGGGCATGTGCCCTGACTGGGAATTCAACTGTGACCTCCCGATTCATGGGTCAACGATCAACCACTGAGCCACACTGGCCAGGCTCAGTTTTTATTTTTAAGAAATTTATTTATTTATTTATCTTTATTATGAAATGTATTACAGAAGTCCTCCTCTTTCCCCCATTTAACCCCTACTTCCCTCCCTTCCTCCCCTCCTCAGGCTTTCACTATTGTCTGTGTCCATGGGTTATGCATAAATGCATATACATTCTTTGGTTAATCTTTTTCCTCCCTGCCCCCCTTCCCTCTGAGCATCTTCTACTTTACTCCCATTCTTGACTAATAGTTAATTTAATCGTGTATGTAATAGTCTGGTTCCATATTTAAAGTTTGACTACTGACCCCTTTCAAGGCTTACCACTTGCCTGTCTCCTTCTGCCACAGATCTGAGAGAAAGCTGATAAGAAAGCCTGGGTGCTCCCCCTGTTAGAGATAGCAGGAAGTTCACATCATACAAACCCTGGTCCAGGTGAGAGAATTCTCATCCCATCTCCATCCCCGATCCACCATAAACCCCAAGACATTTGCCTCTCCCTGCTGGGAAACCTGTCCTGCTCTCCCCAGAAAGCTTCATTATGTGAGTAACAAAGCTATCTGTGTCCTCTTGGTATGTGTGACATTATTAATTTCAACATTATTTGGTTCAAATTTAAATCAAATTTGGGAAAAGGGAAAATACATTTCATCTTTGAGAAGGGACCACAATAATTGGTGAAGTCAGAAAAGTATCTAGGCACCAGGGGTATTGATTCTCTTGCTTTGGCTTGATAAGTGGCACTGCTGCCTGCTGACTAGCATGTTCTTTAAGTTGTGTTGCTGCCTTCTGGAAAGGTTGTGCTTTGAACTCTGCTACTTTGTACTGAGTTTGCTGAGTCCACTGAACCTAAGTTGAAAGCTTTGGTAATTGGCATTTAAGGACAGGCATATGGGTTGTGTGCTTAGCACAGACCTACTAGTATCTGTATGTCTCAGATTGAATTGTTTGTCTTGATTGCAGCATAAGCCATGATGGATGCTCGGACAATGGGAACCACCCTTACTTTGAGACTGCTGGTTTTTTGTGTCTCAACCAAGCACTGGTTTCCACTCCATAGAGCTATCAGGGGAAAGACAGAACATTATCCTATGAAATATACAGGCCCATGGGGTGGTCATTCATATGGGGCAAGGACACTTACTTGAAGCCTGCTGAGGTCTATACGCCTAAGGACAGATTTCTCACTAAGACTGTAAACATGTTGCTGCTGTTTTTAACTATGTGTCTGACACCAAAAAAAGATCTTTATACTCAGGATTGTAGAGATAACATCCATGGCACCCCTGTGGCACAGCCAGGTGGTTAATGGGAGAACCCTAACACTGATGATACTAATATAATATGAACTCTCTCTGGAGGAAGAAACTTATAAATGTGAGCAAGGTGGAGAGGACCTCCCCAAATTATATCCAATAACCACAAAAACAAAACAAAACAAAACATTGAAGTAAAACAAGAACAACACTGAATATAGGGTCAGGAAACAACAAAACTGACACAAATGTTATTTTTGACCCAATTGGAAATCTAAATTTACTAAAAAAAAAATGCTCAACAAAAAGACAAAAGGTTGACAGGCTGGTTTGCCTTACGCTGGTCTTAGTCCAGTGTGAGGCCTCAGAAAAAGAAGGTGCCTGTACAATGGATGGACACCTGCTCTCAAGAACATATAAAAAGTTTTGTTTTCCCCAAACTTCTGTCTTCGTGTCCATTATTTGAATTCAGACAGGCCTTGGAACTGCCCCGCGACCCAGCAGCCACTCCAGCCAAAATCCTGCTACCCCAGCTACAGACCCGCGGACCCTGGGACCTCCACCTCCAAAGATGCACTGCTCGGCAGCAGTAAGTGCAACTTCCCCCTCCCCAGCCGCAGAACTCTGGATTCGTGAGTATCCAGCTGGATTCGTGCATTTCCAGCCGGCAGCCAGGGCACTCCACTCCTTAGGCAGCACCTGGGAGCCGTGGAGAGCCCCCGAGGGTGTGACTCTGCACAGACAAGGGCGCGCAGCTCCGCAGTAGAAATTCTGAATTCCCTGTTCCTGGATAACTGCCCACATTCATCCCAGAGGCTCAACTGCGGTGCCAGGACCCCTCAGAGTGCATCAGAACTCTGCGCCCGGCAAGCACACCTCCACAGAGCCAAAGTTCCAACAGGCAGTCACCCTGAACCCATTTACCCACAGGGTGCTAGTGGGAGCCACTGTGAGCTCTCCCTGGGTGCGATCTTGAACAAGCGGGGGTGCACTCCCCCCCAGCAGCAGAAGTTTTGAATTCACTCATCCTGGATACCGGCCCACAGGTGCCTCAATAGTGCGGCTACACTGCCAGGGCCCTTCAGAGTCCGTCAGTGTGCCTCACTGGCAAACGTACCTTGGGTGCTCCTGTGAGCCGCCACTGGGAGTAAGCGCCTAACCACAGGTGCAACAGCAAAAGCTGGGTCTGCCCACCCTAATACTGCAGAACTCTGGGCACCACAGTCACGCCTTTCCAGAGAGCCAGCCCCCTGAGCCCCATCACCCCAACAGACGGTTCCTGGGTGCCACTGTGAGTCCCTGCTGGGCATGTGTGATTTCAATTAAGGGTACAAGACAGAAAAAATTGGGACACTCCCCTCCACAACGGCTGACTTCTAGACACCGCAGTTATGCCTCTCAAACTCGCAGGCCTACATCAAGAGAACCCAAATAGCTCAAGTAGGGAGCTACACTAGATTAACAAACCCAGGAGAACTGAGAGATTACACCAGTAGCACCATCCCCAAAAGAACCTGGGTAGCAAAGAAATTGGATCTACAATTAAAACATTACAGGAAAACATGGGAAGACAAAAAAGCAATCCCCAAAAGAAAGAAAAAGAGGAACTACCAGAAAGGGAGTTAAATGAATTCGAGGCTACCAGCTTATCAGAGATAGAATTCAGAGTAATGGTTATAAGGATGTTTAAACAGATGGATGGCAAATACACACAACTCAATGACAAATACACACAACTCAATGAGAACTATAAGGAGCTGAATGAGAATGTCACCAACATGAAAAGAAACCAAGAGGAGATGAAGAACGACATAGCTGCAATAAAGAACACAATGGAAGGCTTTAATAGTAGACTAGAAGAGGCTGAGGACTGCATCAGCGAATTAGAAGACAAGGTAGGAAAAAACACACAAACATAGCAGCAACTGGAAAGAAGACTTAAAAAGCAAGAGGAGAGCCTAAGGGAGCTTTGGGACAACACAAAATGAAACAACATTCACTTAATAGGGATACCAGAAGGAGAGAAAGAGAAGCAAGGAATAGAAAACCTGTTTGAAGAAATAATGACAGAAAACTTCCCAGATATTGGCAAGAAAAAAACTATGCAAGTCCAAGAAGTACAAAGAGTCCCAAACAAGTTGAACCCCAAAAGACCGACACCAAGACACATCATAATTAAATTGGCAAACACTAACGACAAATAAGAATCTTAAAGGCTGCCAGAGAGAGACAGAAAGTTACTTACAAAGGATCTCCTATTAGAATATCAACTGATTTCTCAACAGAAACATACCAGGCCAGAAGGGAATGGAATGAAATATACAAAATGATGCAAAGCAAGGGACTGAATCCAAGAATACTATACCCAGCAAGGCTATCATTCAAAATTTAAGGTGGAATCAGGAGCTTCACAGACAAAAAAGGGCTAAGAGAGTTTATCACTACCAAGCCAGCAATGCACGAAATGCTAAAGGGACTGCTGTAAAAAGAAGAAAGAGAAAGGCAAAAAGAAACACAAACACTAAGGAAAAATATGACAACAAACTTGTACTTGTCAATAATAACATTAAACGTAAATGGATTAAATGCACCAATCAAAAGACATAGGGTAGCTGAATGGATAAGAAAACGTGACCCATATATTTGCTGTCTAAAAGAGACCCGCCTCAGAGCAAAGGATTTACACAGACTGAGAGCAACGGGATGGAAAAACATTTTTCAGGCAAATGGAAATGAGAAAAAAGCTGGGGTTGTGATACTTATATCTGATAAAATAGACCTCAAAGTAAAGGTCATAACAAGAGATAAGGAAGGCCACTACATAATACTAAAGGGAACAATTCAACAAGAAGATATAATACTGGTAAACATATATGCACCCAATGCAGGAGCACCCAAATACATAAAAAATCTCCTGGAAGATATTAAGGGAGAGATCGACAATAATACCATCATAGTAGTAGACTTTATTACACCACTGACATCACTGGATAAATCCTCTAGACAAAAAATCAGCAAAGAAACAGCAATTCGAAATGACACACTAGATCAGATGGACTTAATTGACATCTTCAGAGCATTTCACCCCAAAGCCACAGAATATACGTTCTTCTCAAGTGCACATGGGACATTTTCAAAAATAGACCACATATTGGGTCACAAGCAAAGTCTCCCCAAATTCAAAAAGATTGAAATCATATCAAGCATTTTCTCAGACCACAATGGCATAATATTAGAAATAAACTACAATAAAAACATTCCAAAAAATTCAAACACTTGGAAGCTGAATAGCATGCTACTAAACAATTATTGGGTGATCAATGAGATCAAAGAAGAAATTAAAAACATCCTGGACACTAATGACAATAAAAACACAACATTGCAAATCCTATGGGACACAATGAAAGCAGTCCGGAGAGAGAAGTTTATAGCCCTACAGGCCTACCTCAAAAAACAAGAAAAAATGGTAATAAATCATCTAACTCAACAACTCAAAGAATTAGAAAGAGAGCAACAAGAAAAGCCCACAGTGAGCAGAAGGAAGGAAATAATAAAGATCAGAGCAGAAATGAATGACATAGAGACCAAAAAAAACAATACAAAAGATCAACAAAACCAAGAGCTGGTTCTTCAAAAGGATAAACAAGATTGATGAACCTCTAGCCAGGCTCACCAAGAAGCAAAGAGAAAGGACCAAATAAACAAAATCAGAAATGAAAGAGGTGAAATAACACCAGACCCCACAGCAATACAACGGATTGTTAAAAAATACTATGAACAACTCTATTCTAACAAACTAGACAACCTGGAGGAAATGGACACATTCTTAGAAAAATACAACCTTCCAAAACTTAGGAAGATTCTAAAAGTCTCAATAGGCTGATAACTATGGAAGAAATTGAAACAGTCATCAAAAAGCTTCCAGCAAACAAAAGCCTGGGACCAGACTACTTCACAGGGGAGTTTTATGAAACATTCAAGGAAGAACTAAAACCTATCCTCCTCAGACTATTCCAGAAAATTCAAGAGGAAGGAACACTTCCAAGCTCCTTCTATGAAGCTAGCTCCTTCTAATACCAAAACCAGATAAAGATAACACAATGAAAGAGAATTACAGGCCAATATCCCTCATGAACATAGATGCCAAAATCCTCAACAAAATTCTAGCAAATTGAATCCAGCAGTGCATCAGAAAGATCATACACCATGACCAAGTAGGATTTATACTGGGGATGCAAGGATGGTACAATATTCGCAAATCAATAAACGTGATACATCACATAAACAAATTGAGAGATAAAAATCACATAGTCATATCAATTGATGCAGAAAAAGCATTTGACAAAATCCAACCCCCTTTCTTGATAAAAACTCTCAGAAAGGTGGGAATAGAAGGATCATAGCTCAGCATAATAAAAGCCATATATGACAAACCTAAAGCCAATATCATACTCAATGGAAAAAAACTAAAACCATTACCCCTAAGAACAGGAACAAGACAGGGATGCCCACTCTCACCACTCCTGTTCAACATAGTGCTGGAAGTACTAGCCATTGCGATCAGACAAGAAGAAGAAATAAAAGGCATTCAAATTGTAAAAGAAGAAGTAAAACTATATCCTTATTCGCAGGTGACATGATACTGTACATAGAAAATCCTAAAGACTCCATCAAAAAATTATTAGACTTAATAAATGAATTCGGCAATGTAGCAGGATACAAAATTAACGCCAAGAAATCTATGGCATTTCTATACACCAATAATGAAATTACAGAAAGAGAGACCAAAAAAGCAATCCCATTTACCATCGCACCAAAAACATTAAGATACCTAGGAATATACTTAACTAAGGAAGTAAAAGACGTATGCGTGGAAAACTACACGACACTGAAAAAAGAGATAGAGGAAGCCATAAACAGATGGAAGAACATACCATGTTCATGGATTGGTAGACTCAACATCATTAAAATGTCCATACTACCCAAAGCAATCTATAAATTCAATGCAATTCCCATTAAAATACCAACGGCATATTTCACAGACCTAGAACGAACCTTCAAAAAATTCATCTGAAGTAAAACGAGACCCAGAATAGCTGCAGCAATCCTGAGAAAGAAGAACAAAGTAGGGGGGATCTCAATACCAGATATAAAGCTGTACTACAAAGCCACTGGTTCTTAAAACAGCCTGGTACTGGCACAAGAGCAGACATATAGATCAATGGAATAGAATAGAGAACACAGAAATTGACCCAAACAACTATGCCCAATTAATATTTGACAAAGGAAGCATGAAAATACAATGGAGTCAAGACAGTCTCTTCAACAAATGGTGTTGGGAAAATTGGACAGATACATGCCAAAAAATGAAACTAGATCACCAACTTTCACCATACACAAAAATAAACTCAAAATGGATAAAGGACTTAAACATAAGACGGGAAACCATAAAAATACTGGAGGAATCCACAGGCGAAAAATCTCAGACATATGCCAAAGAAACTTCTTCACTGATACTGCTCCTAGGGCAATGGAAACTAAAGAGAAAATAAACAAATGGGACTACATCAAAATAAAAAGCTTTTGCACAGCAAAGAAAACCATCAATAAAACAACAAGAACGCCCACTGCATGGGAGAACATATTTGCCAATGATATCAACGATAAGGGTTTAATCTCCAACATTTACAGAGAACTCATACAACTTAACAAAAAGAAGATAAACAACCCAATCAAAAAATGGGCAACTGATCTAAATAGATACTTTTCGAAAGAAGACAGAAGGAAGGCCAAGAGACATATGAAAACCTGCTCAAAGTCACTAATCATCAGAGAGATGCAAATCAAAACAACAATGCAGTACCATCTTACACCTGTTAGAATGGCTATCATCAACAAATCAACAAATGACAAGTGCTAGCAACGATGCGGAGAAAAAGGAACTCTTTTGCACTGCTGGTGGGAATGCAGACTGGTGCAGCCACTGTTGAGAACAGTATGGAGTTTCCTCAAAAAACTAAAAATGGAACTCCCATTTGACCCAGTGATCTCACTTCTAGGAATATATCCCAAGAAACTAGAAACACCAATCAGAAAGGATATATGCACCCCTATGTTCATAGCAGCACAATTCACCATAGCTAAGATTTGGAAACAGCCTAAATGCCCATCAGCAGATGAGTGGATTAAAAAACTGTGGTACATCTACACAATGGAATACTACGCTGCGGTAAAAAAGGAGGAGTTCCTACCATTTACAACAACATGGATGGAGATGGAGAGCATTATGCTAAGTGAAATAAGCCAGGCAGAAAAAGATAAATATCACATGATCTCAGTAATTTGTGGAATATAATGAATGGCATAGACTGAAGAATAAGAACAGATCCAGAGACTGAGAAACGTCGATCAGAACCTCAAACCTCAGGGAAGGAGGGGGTTGGTGGGAGTAAGGGGAAGAGATCAACCAAGGGACTTGTGTGCATGCATATGAGCCTAATCAATGGACACATACAACGGTGGGGTGGGGCATTAGTGGGGGGTGGGAGGTAATGGGGGAATAAGGACACATATGTAAAAAAATAATAATAAAAATAATTTTAAAAAAGACAACAACAAAAAAAAGACAAAAGGTTGATTATTGGTTTTTGTGCCTGTATAATATAGGTTCTAAATTAACTTTAATGTGTACTGAGTTATATTAATTCATAGCTTTAATCAAAACTCGGTCTCAAATTAGAGCTATACTTGGAGATTCCACTAAATTTAAATGAGGTATCAACCTTACTCTTAGGTGAGTTATTGAACATATAGTAGAACACAAACAGGTATGACACATCTTAACCATTGGAACTATTGCCTTGCTTAAATCTCCCACACCCAATGTTCTAAAATACCCTATAACAGGCACAAATACCATGACCTAATGATATATATAAATTAAAATTATTTAAGTCACCCTCACCTCCCTGCTCCAACTTAAAATAGATAATACACCCAATATAAATTAAAATAGGGTTTTAAAAGATTGAAACCTGTTATACAAGACCGATTTATAGAAAGGGTGGTTATCTTCACTGTTTTTCTATTTAAAAATCCAATTTGATCTGTTTTCAACTCAGAAAGGATGATTAGCATCTCATGATCGATTACTACAACTGTAATGCTGTGATCCTCATATTCAATATTTTTGAAAGTACTGCCTTCATGCAATCAGCAATTGGTAAGCAATATTAAGTCATGGATTCAGCTAAATTTGTTCTGTGCCTGTTTCAACAGCCTTTCAGTCAGAGTTAGCTTTCACCTTTGATGGGACATAATGTATTTTTACCTGGCTATTGATGTCTCCTCCTTTGGTGGTGGCAGAAAATTCAAATTGTACAATCTCTAGATCATGCAAAGACACCTTCATCTCAGCCCCTAAACACTTAACCATCATAAGTCTCCTTATCATACGCCCTCAAGACACTTTTAGAACTGCTTAGGAGTCTTCTCTCTCCATAAAGTCTCATTCTGTGATTAATACAACTTTCTATAGCCTCTTGCTGTTGTGTGGCATGATCAGTCATCATATCTGAGCTAAAGTTTGGTTAAAGAGTCTATTCATCTCTGCAGGGAGGTTACAACAGCATACAGTCTTATTTGATGACTATTTGGTTTCCACATACTGGGATTATTATTAATCCACTTGCTTTCTATTTCTAGTGTTGCTATTGATAATTTGTTGTCAGTATAATTTTATTTTTTCAAAGGTGTTTTTTTTCTTTGACTGTTTTTAGAAGCTTTTTAAAAAAATATGGTGTTCTCTAGTTTCGTTATGAGGTACCTAGGTGTGGATTCAATTGTATGTATGTTTGAGATTACTTGTGCTTGATAATTGAATCTGATAATGTTCATATCAATTTTTGAACAATTTTAAATTATCATTTCAATATTGTCTCTTTTCCATTCTTTCTGTTATCTTCTTCTGTACTCCTTTAGAATATATATTTGACTTTTTAATTTCATCAATGTCTCCTAAATTCTCTTCCATATTACCCTTCACTTTATCTCTCTATGCTACATAAAAGAGTGCTATTATCCTATTTCTTAATTCTCTCTTTAGCTATATCAAATCTTCTGTTTAAATAGTTCATTAGTTTTATTTTCAATAACCATATTTAAAATTTTCATATGTTTTATTTCCTTCTTTTTGATAGCTCACCAGTCTTTTCTTAATAGTATCTTAGTCTTATATCTTATTCTTACTAACTTTTAAAGTCAATAATTTTAAACATAACTGTTTCCTAAGTGTGATTACTTTTGTTTACAGTGAATTGTATTATAGTATGTTTGTAAATTCTGAATTGTGAACTCAGAGGTTTACCTGTTGAGAATCTAACCTTCCATAAATGTTTTGTGTTTGCTGTACACAGCTACCCAAGTTGGGCATGTAATGTAAATTTTCCAATTTGCTCATATTCATAGTATAAGTTTAAAAGCACACCTGCCTAAAAGAAAGCATGAGGTTATATATTCTCAAGTGTGTAATTCCCCCTCTTAGAGCTTATGTTTTTATAAAAAAGCATCCTTGTCATTTTCCTATAAAAATGGGCAGTGTTTTTAAATTTGTGCTGTCTGGTTCCAGATTTACAAATGGAGTCCCAGTTATAACTCTCTTCCTTAATAGGGTTTCTAGGTCTTGCCTCTTATTCTGTGTTTGCTGAGACTGGTAAACACTTTTTACTAGCTCTGAAGTATCAGCTCTAGTTCACTGTACTGCTTATCAATTTTCTATTTTTGAACCATGGGGTTTTCCTTGACTTTTTTGTGAGCTGGTCTGTACATTTAAAATGATGTGTATTATATATATAGATATATATAATTTCTAGGTGTTTCATTGTTGGGAGAATTTTCAAGCTATATAGTCTGTCATTGCTTAGAAATGGAAATCCTCATAAAATCATTTCCTCTCTTTGTTCTCTAGTATGTACCTAGTGTACTTGAAACTGAAGAACACTAGAATGTGGAACGTATCAAATTTCACAGGTGTCTGAAAGCATTTGGAGTAAATGAAGGAGCGATATTTCTATACGTTAGCCTAGACCTTCTGTGCCACAGATTCTCTGATGTAAGATGGACAGTAGCTGTGTTACATTGGTATATGTACATACTTATTCATAAATGCATATTTATTTGTGTACATAAATGGTTACATATATAGACATAGATATTTCACTTTGGAAATCACTGCTTGTCAGCTTGTGATTCTGTCCTACCCAGCTGTGTCTCTTAATTACTTCTCCTGAGGGGTGAACCTTATCAGAGTTCCCAAAGCAGTCTGGATTCAGAGTAGGCAATATTTCTTTCCCTCACAGCCCCAGTGCCCTGGAATCTGATCACTCCAGCCCTAACCACTGGTCTCATATGATTTGTGTGCTACTAATTAGACCAAGGGCCCAGTGCCCCTGTAATGACCATCGAGCTCCTCAAGTGTCCAAGTTCCTCCACTAAGTTTTTTATTAGTTTCTGCCCACTATCTTGAAAATTTCTATTCTGATAAGACCTAACCCTAAATGTGATTCCATTCCACTTTATTCTGGTCAATGTCACACCTGGGACAGAGCACCTGCCTCGATTGCTGATATGATGATGGAGGTACTACGACCACCATCAACCCCCCTGACGACCTCTCCCAAGTATTGTTCACCTTGGATTCTCTATCTACATGAGTTGCCTGGATTGCCTGAGGAGGAAACCTGGCATATCAGATTTTTAAGTTGTTTTAGCCATGTTCTTTAGAAACCATGCCTTGCATATCTTCTCCCTGTTCATGACATAAATGAATGATGCTTACAAGAAAGCTTCCAGATAAGTCATTATCAACTATTTGTATAAGGCAAATAAAAAATTTAATCCCTATGAGTGATAAAATGTATATTTTTATATATTCTCTTCATTTTATATACAAACCACATAAATAGAAGATGAGGTGCCAAAATAGTTATTCAGGCTAGTAATTTTGATATTTATTTATCATTTATAAATATGTTTCTATTGATTTGAGAGAGAGAGAAAGGGAGAGGGATAGAAAGATAGAATCATCGATGAGAGAGAAACAGCATCGATTGGCTGCCTCCTGCATACCCTCCACTGGGGATTGGGCATGTGCCCTGACTAGGAATTGAACGAGTGACCTCCTGGTTCATGGGTCAACACTCAATCACTGAGCCACACTGACTGGGCTAATAAAGATTGCTTTAGCCATCAATCTTTAAAATAGTGATAAAACCTTTATCTCTGAATTTTTATTTTTTACAATAATATAATAGATCATGCTTTCCATGATCGCTCCTATTATGGGCATTGAATTCATATTCTCTCACCAATAAACTTAAAGTGACAAATGTTACAATAAAAATTGACCACTTGAAATGTACAACCTCAAAACATAGATATTCTCAGTATTGTAGTAATAGGACAAAACCCTATTTCAGTCCTCCATGAGTGTGGTACAAGGTGAAAAAAAAACTCATAAAATTAGTGGGTGAGGGAATAGGACCAATTACAATAAGGATATAGTGCCAGAAGGGTTTTTAAAAAGAATGAGGGATGAGTTGTGAGAGAGCAGAGGGATGAGAACAAAATTGGAAGAAAATGAAGAAGGAGCTAGTCCAAGAAAAGGAAGACATGGTATGCGAAGAAAGCCTGAAAAGAATTGGAAAACATTTTCAATTACCAAGACAAAGAAACTGGGCAAACACTTTAAAAATGGTAGAAAAGAACAAAGCTCTGCTGTAGAGAATGAGGGCCCTTATTGATTTTTTTGTTGTTGTTGGGATAGGGAGGCTGGTGTTTGGAGGTAGGTTTTGGTGGAGTCTTTTGGCAGACATTTATTCAACTAAATCTTGTAAAATGTATTTCTGGAATTTAAAATTGGAAACTTGGATGTAACAGAATATTTAAGTAAAAAAAAAATCTATGTAAAATATACCAATAGCAAAAATATGAAGTCAAGTTTTCTATAACTTTTAAAACATTAATCTTATTTTTCCTCAGGAAATGATTATAATTCCATCCATAACCATAAGAAAGATTAATTTGAAATTATAAAAAAACCTTCACATGCTAAAATTATTCTTAATATTTCTGGAAATAGAATCTGTTTTGTGGGAGTCAGAAGTAAAAGTAAAGTATATAAAAGAGAGAAAGCCAGCTGAGGCCTTTTTTTTTTTTTTTAGTCTTAATATCTACAAAAAAGCCCACTTAAAAGAAACATGTATCTTAGCATATTTTTCATATTCAAACATATTAATCATTTCAATGCATTTTAAAATCACCACATCTATACTTCATAAATGTAATTCAGAAAAACTTTGTTAATTTTCACTTCCCTAATCTGCAAACCCCAAGTTCTCACAAAGAACCACGCAGTCTCACTTCACATCTCAGCAAAGATTTAATAGCTGAGAGCTCTATCATGTTCTCATCTTACTAAGACTTCATTATTTTTACATGCCACACTACAAGACACTTACTAATATACTATTAAGTATTATCATAAACAGTTAAAATGCAACTACACTTGACAAAATGAAAAGACAAAATGTATTCTGTGTTGCAGTCAACTTGTGTATGTTGGCAGGAGTGAGCTAAGCACATATTTTAAAAATAGAAAATCAATTACTAATAACCTCTGTTGGGCTGCAGTAGGCCTACCTCTCATTAGTGTGAGTTAGTGAGGTCTTTTTTCTGGCTCCTACCTTCCAATTAAATCATATAGTCATTATATCATTATCACTGTTAAACTGGAAAAATTTTATTACCAGTAAAGCTTTATCTTTGTGCCAACCTTTTCCATATAGCCATGTTTTTCATTCCTGGTTGACTTGGTATATCCAGCATTTTTCCACTCTCTCCCTTGCCCCATGCATTCCAAGGTAAGAATTTAGTGTCCTATTAATTGATCAATATATATTTATTTGCAAGCACATGCCATGTAGTTAGCACCTTATAAACAATGTTCAGAATCTATAAGTGTAAGTAATGGTCTTTGCCTTTAAGGAGCTTACAATATAACATGGGAAACAAGATTAACATAAAAGAAAAATAAAAGAGGGACCAGTGTCAGAACACTTATCATTACGTTTTAAATTGTGTGACCTTCATTCTTGAAGCTACATGTTTGATGACATTGAATCCAGAACAACTTCCCATGTTCTATGAGCCTGGATTAAGTGTCAATCATGTGTTCTGCTAGCATCTGGTATTTACTCTGCCAAAAGTTACTAATTTACTCAACAGTAATGGAATCCATGTCATGTAATGTAACAGCTCTCATCAGACCACATGTGTCTTGAGGACAGGGGCTGAATCTTTTTCGAAGCACCATTTCCCCTCCGGTGAAGTGCCAGGCACAGAAAGTGTGGGGAGCACAGGGTTGGAGAGATACGTGGAGCTGAACCAATCAGAGAGCCTCCTACTCCCAGTTAGAGAGTTTGGTCTTCAGCCTCCGAACAATGAGAAGCCAGCAGAGGCTTTGAAGCAGGCAAAATGGCACCAGCAGATTCAAGTTTTGGAAAGAGTCTCCCAACCACACTGTATTGAAGAGCAGAGTAGAAAACGAATGTGGGAAGCTCAGATAATTTGAAATAAACATTTAGTTAAGTAAGGAGGGGCAGCCAAAATGAACATGTGTTTGTGGTGTGATTTGCCCCAATTTGGATAATAGCCAGGTTTTCTTGGCCAGTAACATGGAAGTGTGGTTATTGTTCTGTTGTTATGGGTCAGCTCATTATTCCTGAAGGTAAACAATTTAAACTACATTGATATCACTTTTGATAATCTTTGATACTGTTGAGTATGTACTGTGTTAAAAGCTGGTTACAGTATACTAAAGCAAATTAAAGGTAATATATAAATATATTCAAAAAGTTTTACTTACTCTCCTAGCAGGTGACTCTGCTGAGATTTCAAATGAAACATTAGATTTCTAAGTCTATCATTAGTTGCTACTCTTGCTGGATATGCAGTCCATATTGATGCATTTTAAGTAATGATTTGCCATCCCCTTTACTGAGGAATATAAAATTGTCCAATCACTGTGCAAGGAAATAAAATTAGTTTGAACCTTTAGACTTCCTATGGTAAACTGGGATAACTTTGAGCTTCTAGGAGATACAGTACTGGCCTGGGAGTGGAGTAAGAGAATAGCATGAATTTTTTGTCAATTGCAGCTAATTCCACCTGATCTTAGCAGGTACAATGGTTTTCTCCTCATGTTACTTTCCCTGCTTTTAACCTTCCTATAGCTCTCCATTGCTCTTTGGATCACTTCCAAAGCTTTAATAGGACTGCCAAACCCTGCGTGGACTTTCTGCCTCCTACCAACCACTCCAGCTTTACTTCACACCTTTCTCTCCAGGTGTTCAGGTACACAGGTCTTCTTTAAGTTCTTTGAATGTGCCCTTCTTCCTTTGACAAGAATGTTTGCCCTCTTTCTAACCTCTTCCTGGAGTGCCCATTCCCAACCCCATCTTTAACTTTGGCTGTTCCATTGACTTCCACATTTTCTCTAAACCTTAGTTCAATAATTACTTTTTTCAAACAAGCCTCCCCTGAGACCTTTGCCCTACTATCTCCACCCCAGATTAGGTAAAACTGGCTCACTTTATGCCCATATCACACTTTATAATTATCCTTCAGTGCATTCACTTGTACTTTTAATTGATTTATCTATATCACTAGAGGCCCGGTGCATGAAATTCGTGCATGGGGGGGGGGGTGTCCCTCAGCCCAGCCTGCACCCTCTCCAATATGGGACCCCTCGAAGGATGTCCAACTGCCCATTTAGGCCCCAGTGGGATCGGGCCTAAACGGGCAGTCAGACATTCCTCTCACAATCCAGGACTGTTTGCTCCCAGCTGCTCGCCTGCTTGCCTTCCTGATTGCCTCTAACTGCTTCTGCCTGCCAGCCTGATCACCCCCTAACCACGACCCTGCCAGCCTGATTGATGCCCAACTGCTACCCTGCCAGCCTGTTTGCCCCTAACAGCCTTCCCCTGCACGCCTGGTCACCCCTAACTGCCCTCCCCTGCAGGCCTGGTCCCCCCAACTGCTCTCCCCTGCAGGCCTGGGTCCCCCCACAACTGCCCTTCCCTGCAGACCCAGTCACCCCCAACTTCCCTCCTCTGCTGGCCGGGTCACCCCTAACTGCCCTCCCCAGCAGGCTTGATTGCCCCCAACTGCCCTCCCCAGCAGGCTTGATCACCCCCAACTGTCCTCCTTTGCAGGCCTGGTCCCTCCCAACTGCCCTCCCTTGCTGGCCATCTTGTGGTGACCATCTTGTGTCCACATGGGGGCAGGATCTTTGACAACATGGGGGCAGCCATCTTGTGTGTTGGAGTGATGGTCAATCTGCATATTACTCTTTTATTAGGTAGGATAGAGGTGTGGTGCATGGGTGGGGGCCAGCTGGTTTGCCCTGAAGGGTGTCCCGGATCAGGGTGGGGGTTGTCTTGGGGTGTGGGGCGGCCTGGGCAAGGGGCCTGTGGTGGTTTGCAGGCAGGCCACGCCCCCCAGCAACCCAAGCAGAGGCCCTGGTATCTGGGATTTATTTATCTTCTACAATTGAAACTTTGTAGCATGGAGTGGAGCCAAGCCTTCTGCTTGCTCAATAGTGGCAGCCATTTCTGTTGGGATTTATGTATCTTCTATAATTGAAATTTTGTAGCCTTAAGCGGAGTCCTGGGCCCGCCAGGGCTGCAGAAGCTTGGCTTCCTCCATTGCCACGGGCAACCCTAGCCTCCTGCTCTCTCCAGCTCAGTGGCTGCTGCCATTTCTGTTGGGCTTTATTTATCTTCTATAATTGAAACTTTGTAGCATTGAGTGGAGGCCTGGGCCGGCAAGGGCAGGCGGAAAGCTTGGCTTCCTCCATTGCCAGGGAAACCCAAGTCTCCCTCCTGCTCTCTGTGACCGTAGCCATCTTGGTTGGGTTTATTTGCATATTCGCTCCTGATTGGCTGGTGGGAGTGGCTGGTGGGTGTAGTAGAGTGGTGGTTAATTTGCATATTACTCTTTTATTAGCTAGGATTATTTGATGGCTCTCTTCCTTTGAGCAAACTGTCAACTCTGCCCTGGCCAGTGTGGCTCAGTTGGTTGGGTGTCCTCCTGTAAACCAAAAAGTTGCTGATTTGATTCCCAGTCAGGGCACATGCCTGAGTTTCAGACTTGATCCCTAGTAGGGGGCGTGCAGGAGGCAGCTGATATGTGTTTCACTCTCAGATTGATGTTTTTTTTTCCTCTCTCTCCCTCACCTTTCTTCTCACTCTAAAAATCAATTAAAAAACAAACTGTGAGCTCTATGGGGAAAGTAAGCATGTCTATTGTGCAACATTATACTCCTAGAGAATAGCACCAAACTCAACACCTAATAGGTGCTCAATAAATATTTTTGAAGAAATAAATGAACAAGTGATGGATATTTAGCTCTAATAACAATACGTTCCTTAATTTTTTTCCTCCTGTGGTCTCACAACCATTTGCTTAAGCTCGGGTTTTTCTTTGTGTTTCACTTTGGACCACCTACTCTCTGGGTGTCATTGTAGACTCTCCCATTGCTCCAACTAGATGAGCTGGTGCTTAATTCCGGGAAGTCCTATGTAAACCCACAGAGGAAACATTTCTACTTGTTGTGCTCTCTTGCAGCTGAGAGGAGGCAATAAAACAAAAATGCTAAAAGGCCAAGAGGACTTAAAGAGATCTCATATGAACTAGACCTCTGGCTCGTTCTCTGCCATTTAAAGGGAATACTCTGGATATTATGAGCCTATATTTTATTTTTCTGGATAAAAAGTTGAGGTTTAAAGGGAACTGGCTTTAAGTGAAAAATAGCAACTGCACTGAAAACCATGGATAATAAGACCCTCATAAATCCACTTAGAAGTTCATCTTCCAGGCTTTTCCAGTGGGATTTCTAGAAACATACATAGCATGGATGCTCCTCACAACTTTGGAGAAGCATGATTTATTTATCTCCTTCCCTGTAGTGCATATGTGGGACTCCCCCAATCTTCCTATCATCCTCATAAAGAGGTATTACCGAAGGGGAATATAACCTTTGCCTACTTTTGTCATCCTTTTAGATTCATTCTTACTGTTGTTGGCATGAGGGCAACATCTGAGGCAGTGGGGATAGGAAGATTGGGGGCAGTCAGTCACTGGGAAATGGGGAAAGGCAAAGCGTTATTATGAAGTAGGGACAATTTCAGTCTTGACTCACCCCATGATTGGGTCTGTGGGCCAGAGATCCTACAATTCCTCTGGCTTCTGGTGTCACAGACACAGCCCTGGAAGCTGTGACCGCATGTCCCTGCAAGAGTAGTGAGGGACTGACTCCAGCAGCATCAGCTGTAGGAATGCAAACACACTCTCAGGGGTGGAAACAGCAAAGCCAGCCAGGGGTCTACTGAGGGAATTGTTTTAGTCCTCTTTAAAATTGCAATAAAAATGGCAGAAAGTAGTTTTGAAGCCTCTTTTGAACAATTTTATTGTCTGCTCCCTTTGCCACAGGAGGGTAAAGTTGATAAACTGCTAAATAATCAACTTTTGTATATTTTATTTGAAAACTTTAAAATTTTAAAATCTCACTTTATGGCCCTGATAATGCATGACAGCGACTCAGTGCTGGGCTCTGTGCAGTCCTCTGATGGGTGGATTTGAGATGCTTGGTTTAATAGCATGCTTAGGGACTGTCACTGGCCTGGATTCTACCCCCAACCCGTGACTCACTGATTGGAGAGAGTTACTACTCCTGGGAAGCAACAGTTTCACATATTTCCAGGGAAGAGGCTGGACCCAAGATAGAAGTGGAATCTCGTCTTTCAGTGTTGATTGGGAGAATAAATCATTTTACTGGGAAAGAACCACACAGATGGAAGTGGATCCCAGATGGGGTGGGAGGAACCTCACAGCATAATTATTTAATAGTTTGGAATATTCATGTAGTTTTGAAGATAGGAATTGGGTCTTATTCATCTTTCTATTCCCAATCTTTTGTGCAGGGCTTGGCACATAGTAGGTGCTCAATAGATACTTGTTTAGTAAATAAGTAAATGAATGAAAAAACCGTGAGTAAGCCTCTAATGGAATTGCCCTCTATATTAGTTTCATAAGATTCTGGTAAGGATGTGCCACAAAATGTGTCACTTAAACCACAGAAATGTATTGTCTCACAGTTCTGGAGGCTATCAGTCTGCAATCAAGTGTCAGCAAGTTCATGCTCCCTCTGTAGGTGATAGGGAAGACTCTCTTCCAGGACTCTCTCATAGCCTTGGGTAAGTTATTGATTTGTCACAGTGTAACGCCAGTGTTTACATAGTGTTCTCACTGTGTGCCTGTCCTTCATACAAGGACACCAGCCATATTAAATTAGGGGCCCACCCTGGGCCAGTATGACTTCATCTTACTTTAACTAATTACATCTCAATGACTCTGTTTCCAAATAAGGTCACATTCAGAGGAACTGGAGTTTGGTATTTCAACCTATGAATTTTGAGGGTGGGATACAATTCAACCCACAACACCTATGTTGTACGATGAATACACTTAGAAGTTGGATTTTATAATAAAAATAGGTGCATGTCCAGAGAAGTATGTTCTGGACTCAGCTCAGCCATTAACCATTGTGGAAACATAAACAAAGATTTCATTTGAGTTAATAAAGAGGCTGGGATAAATGTTCTTTAAGGTGCCTTTTAGTTCAAACATTCTATGATTTCCTTAGCTTTCTATTTTTATAGTGCCTTTCCTGAGCACTCCTTGCTTACTGCTGCACATTTATATTAGACTTTTAGAATTCTACAGCAATTGAGTCCAGCGATGTTTCTTTAAAGAATTCAAGAGCTTGGTCCTCCTGCTTCAAAGAGGCCAATGTCCTGAATTCATAAAGTCAGAAACCATGTTAGTTTCTTTTACTGCTGAATTTCAATAGCTAATATAATGCCTGGCGCTCGATACTCAATAATAGTAAACACTCAATAAATATGTGTTGGATAAATATTGAATGAATGAATGTACTTATTCCAATATTATTCCCATAAATTTGTCAGCTATGTTCAACTTCATATATGTTTAAATCTTTGTTCCTCACTGTTCACATTTACCTGTAAATTCCAATCCCAGTATGAGTTAGAGCTCAAAAGTC
Organism: Plecotus auritus; assembly: GCF_963455305.1. NCBI lineage: Eukaryota > Metazoa > Chordata > Mammalia > Chiroptera > Vespertilionidae > Plecotus > Plecotus auritus. Next base: position 67,789,181 of record NC_137771.1, read on the forward strand.
TCATGTTTAATGCCCACAAATCAATGATTATCTATAGATAAAATTATTTCAAGATATCTAAGGGATTATATGGAATTTTGGGGACATAGAAAGGAAATCAAGATATAGAAAATAGTCATTTGTATGAAAAATCTCAGGAAATGACATTTGTAAATATTCTTTAGTGCAAACTGGTGGAGAAAATTAGCACCTCTCCATGGACTTTTCATAATAAATCTGACAAATTTTTATATATATTTTAGGTTATTTTACATAAAGGGGGCCCCCCTATACATTAAATAAATGCATAGTAGAAAGCAGAGAATATAGGAAGCACAAACTTCTGTGTTACCTCAATGTTAGGGTACAATGGATCATGTATGGTACTTAATGGGAGATAGATGTAAAGGGTAAAGAATAGTTTACTCTCTGGATAGTAAAAATTATAATTATTTTTGTTATTATTATTTAGGAACCCAAATAGAGTTTATCTTTTATATTATTTTCAGAGTTTTGACTTCCTTTGTTTTCAAGGCTTGAGGTTTAAACTTGTCCTGGCAAAATGGAGTAAGAGATGTTATTTCTGAAGCTGCTGTGTCACTTCTGGCTAAGCCAAGAGGTCTCTGTACTGCCCCACCATTCCCAATGTCAACAATGGGGATTTTCAGAGGAGAACATAACCAGCTAAGAGCCATGATAAACAAAATTTATAAAGTAACCTAATTATAAAAACATTTTAATAATTTGAGGGATACTTTTAAGGTAGAAGAATTGAATCCAAGGAATATTTCATTCCTCTTTCTATTTTTACCTAACCCAAGTAACCCCTTGCTAGTCAAACTGCAACAAGCCATTAGCCTGGAAGGGAGGAACTGTTTGAAAAATCTCACAGGGCACAGAGGTGCCTTCGTCTTACTGAACAGTAAGTGGAACAGGACTCTTCCAATGACAACGTTAGAAAATTATATCTAGTTTAATTTTTCTCCTACATTCTGGTCATTTATGAGACTGTTCAGTTCTCCAGGGCTGCAGTGGAAATCAGGAAAGCCTTTCTGCCAAAGAAGAAAAGGTTTCCCTTTGACAGAAATACTGTTCAGAGTGATTGATTTAAAAGTGCTGAACTCATATTCAGTGTCTGAAATCCAGGAACCGCCAGCTGGGTTGGGATTCAAAATTACAAGGATAGAGTGAGTTTCCGAGTTGTGATGCATTAAGCAGTGGGGGCAATTGCTTTTCTCACCTATCTCACAAGGGATGAAGGAAGGGAAACATTTAAGAATTAAGAATAGAAATCTTAGGACGGTTGAGTTACCGCATCTTGCTCTGCTAGAGGCAGAATCAGAGTTTGCATTTGGTAGGGAAACTTCGGTGAGGAATTTAATAAATCTTTTGGTAACTATGAATTGTTTGAAAGGGGAGCTGGAAGGAACAAAATAAATAATGGAAGAACAAAGCCATATAGACTAGTCATTTTACAAAGGCTGGACTTACTAAATATGTAGGTGTCTGAGAGCATAATAGACCTATTTAAAACAAGCAAAGCATTTCCAAGGTGTCAACTAAAAGGAGTTGGTCTACTGGAAAAAATATCTTTGGACTGTTCTGCAAGAAACAATAAGCATGAACAATGGTGCTAAGAGATTAAGACATATAATGTTAACTTACTCTTTTAATTTGTGTACTGTGGTTTTTAACAGATGGATTTATCAGTGGTTTGTTGTTTCTTTTTCCCTAACGCATACCGAACTATTTCCTTGCATGTCATTTTAAATAAAAATATTTTAAAGGGGACACTTGTTAAGGAAGATGTATAAATAAGGCAAGTGCTAATTACAGTGTCTAAAATGAATGTCTTTATCCTGTAAATTGCAGCATAACCGCTTACGCAGGGAATAAGAGAGCTCCGTTCTGGAGTTGCACTTCCCATCCAGTCACGTAATGTAAATCTGGACAATAAATGACCAGCAGGTACTGTACTGTGTAACTTGTACAATTTTCATAAAAGAAATTAATGAACAAATAAATATTCTCTGATGGACGAGCTGGCAAAAATATATCTCACAAACATGCCTTCCTCCTTAGTCGGGGAGAATGGCCCAGAAGTGGCACCTCTTTGAACAGTATGCCTGGTCTCAATGTGATTAATGCTTAGAGGGTAATCTTAGTGTCTGATCTGAGAACCTTGACATAGGCCACATCCCTACTGCTGTCAGTGGTAACCTGCCTGTGGAGAGGATGCAGGATTGAGCTCTTCTCTCACCTCTGGTCACAAAGCCACCCATGACCCACTTGCAATTTTCAGAGACCTAAATATTGATTTGTTATCCATGGACAGAAGTTTGTGGGTCTTCATTCTGAATAGAAGTAACTCTACAAGCTCAAATATCTGTAAAGAAAGATGACTTTTTAAAAGAAGCGCTCAAAGAATGATACTGTCTGTTGCTGTCCTCTGAGTTTTGGTTAGATAGCATCAGTGTTCCGAGTTGTTTTGTTGAGCTGACTTAACCACAAACAGCACCAGAAACATCACTCTTGTGATGTCCATTTTTCGCAGGCATATATGATGACTCTATGGGCCATGATATCAAGTCTACATTCTGTAGGGTGGCCTTTAAAATCCTGATTAATAAACCTGTTTCCCATTCATAATCATGTCCCACTTCCAAATGGAATATTTCTATGTTATCTCTACCTTCTCCTGTCCTAATTCTTATTTTCCTGTCAAAAGTTTTTGAATATTACTTCTTTAGTTTTACCTTCCTCCTCCTCTCCAAGTATATGTTCCCAGCCCATCCTACAAGGCACAAATTAAGCCCTCATTTCTCAGTGAAGCTTTCCTACCTGCTCCATCCCATGATGAGTTCTCCAGTCATTGAATTTTTGGTTTTAAACTTGATAGTACACTGAATAAATTTTCTTGTAATTGTTTCACTTTTGCTTATATTCCTGTCAAAAATAAGCCTAAGACTTTTGAGATCCAGGGTGGTTTTATACAAGGCCATTGCATTTCATGTAAATATTTCAAACTAGAGGCCCGGTGCACGAAACTCATGCACGGGGGTGTGTGTCCCTCAGCCCAGCTTGCACCCTCTCCAATCTGGGACCCCTTGAGGGATGTCTGACTGCCCGTTTAAGCCCTATCCCGGTGGGATCAGGCCTAAAAGGGCAGTCGGACATCCCTCTCACAATCCAGGACTGCTGGCTCCCAACTGCTCGCCTGCCTGCCTTCCTGATTGCCCCTAACCGCTTCTTCCTGCCAGCCTGATCACCCCCTAACTACTCCCCTGCCAGCCTGTTTGCCCCTAACTGCCCTCCCCTGCAGGCCTTGTCCCCCCCAACTGCTCTCCCCTGCAGGCCTGGGTCCCTCCCAACTGCCTTTCCCTGCAGGCTTGGTTGCCCCCAACTTCCCTCCTCTGCCTGATTGGTCACCCCTAACTGCCCTCCCCTACAGGCTTGATCACCCCCAACTGCCCTCCCTTGCAGGCCTGGGTTCCTCCCAACTGCCTTTCCCTGCAGGCTTGGTTGCCCCAACTTCCCTCCTCTGCCTGATTGGTCACCCCTAACTGCCCTCCCCTACAGGCTTGATCACCCCCAACTGCCCTCCCCTGCTGGCCTGATTGCCCACAACTGCCCTCCCTTGCAGGCCTTGTCCCCCCCAACTGCTCTCCCCTGCAGGCCTGGGTCCCTCCCAACTGCCTTTCCCTGCAGGCTTGGTTGCCCCCAACTTCCCTCCTCTGCCTGATTGGTCACCCCTAACTGCCCTCCCCTACAGGCTTGATCACCCCCAACTGCCCTCCCCTGCTGGCCTGATCGCCCACAACTGCCCTCCCTTGCAGGCCTGGTCCCTCCCAATTGCCCTCCCCTGCTGGCCATCTTGTGGTGGCCATCTTGTGTCCACATGGGGGCAGGATCTTTGACCACATGGGGCAGCTATCTTGTGTGTTGGAATGATGTTCAATCTGCATATTACTCTTTTATTATTAGATAGGATAGAGGCCTGGTGCACAGGTGGGGGCCAGCTGGTTTGCCCTGAAGGGTCCTGGATCAGGGTGGGGGTTCCCTTGGGGTGTAGGGCGACCTGGGTGAGGGGCCTGTGGTGGTTTGCAGGCCGGCCATGCCCCCCGGCGACCCAAGTGGAGGCCCTGGTATCTGGGGTTTATTTATCTTCTACAATTAAAACTTTGTAGCCTGGAGCGGAGCCAAGCCTTCTGCTTGCTCCGTGGAGGCAGCCATTTCTGTTTGGATTTATGTATCTTCTATCATTGAAACTTTGTAGCATTGAGTGGAGGCCTAGGCCAGCAAGGGCAGGTGGAAAGCTTGGCTTCCTCCATTGCTGGGGAAACCCAAGCCTCCCTCCTGCTCTCTGTGGATGTAGCCATCTTGGTTGGGTTTATTTGCATATTTGCTCCTGATTGGCTTGTGGGCGTGGCTTGTGGGCATGGCTTTTGGGTGTAGCAGAGTGATGGTTAATTTGCATATTACTCTTTTATTGGATAGGATAGGCAGATTGAAACAGCACAACTTAAAATATTAATAACTCTTCATTTTATGCACAAAATTTGAAATAATCATTTAAAATTAATTTACAATTTAAAAATTATCCCAAGTCTTATAATTTCAAAGTTTTATGCTTTAGCCTTATAGCAGCACATCTTTAGCTGCCAAACAGAAATATCCTCCTTCTTTTGTCAGTATTGAGAGACGCTTCTATTTATCCAAAATAAACCCCCCCACAATTTTCTAAGTTGTTTTTGTAACTCTTTAGTGGTTATTTTAATTGCACTGTAATTGTAATTTTGAAATTATAGTCTATTAAAAGTGAATCCAACCATTTGTCAGTATTAATGTTAATAACTAGTACTAAAGAAATGTGCCAAATAAATAACATTGAATTGGAAGCTAGATTTGATAAGAAGATACTAAGAAAGCCAAATAGCTACCTTGATATGCAGTGAGTCATTTAGCTCAAAATCTTCTGTGAAAATTTAGAAAGAATATGGCAAACAAAAAAAAAGCAACATTAAAACAAATACATTTTAGAATTCTCAAAAACTGAAAAAATTCAGTCAAAGGTGATTAAAAAGCAAAAACAGCCTCACCTGCTGGTATGGCTGTAAGATCAATAACCTTATTCTGCCCCAAAGCTTTAATAGCTATAAATTTGTGAATGAATTCTGGCATGATATCCCCCTGCTTTATATTTATCACATTAATTATGTAAATTCTGAGTCCTGAAGACTCACGCACATACTTTTGTTTTGGTGTTCCCTATAGCATAAAGTTGCCAGATAAAATACAGGATGCCCAGTTAAATTTGAATTTCAGATAAACAACAAAGAAATCGTTGGTATAAGTTTTTTTTCTAAATATTGTATGGAATGTAGTTATGATGAAAACAAAATTTATTATTTATTTGGGCGTCCTCTATTTTAGAAACTAGCTGGATGATTTGTAGTAATTAAAACCCAATGAGTGTGTGTATGTGTGTGTGTATGCAAAAAACTAGTTTGGGAGATACTTATGAGTCATCTGGTATAATCTCTCACCTAAAACAGAAATCTAATTTACAACATCTCTCTTAAATTATTTCTGATTTAACACAGTGATGGAGTTTACTCTACTATAGGACAGCTCTAACATTTAGAATATTGAAACTAAATTGTCAAAACTTTCCAAAACTTTCTGTCCTCTGAACCATAGAAAATAAATCTACTCACTATTTCAGAAGACATATTTACAGATGACATAGAAGCATAAAACAGACTTCTGAACCTCAGAGGAAAGGCAGGGGAAGGTGGGAAGAGATCAAAGAACTTATATGCATACTAGAGGCCCAGTGCACGAAATTCATGCACAGGTAGGGTCCCTGGCCTGCTGGCAATCAGGGTTGATCGGGGCCTTCTGGCTGCCAACCAGGGCCTCCCTTCATTCCATGCCACCCCCTGGTGGTCAGTGCACATCATAGTGAGCGATAGATCTCGGACTCCCTGTCAAACTCCCGTGAGGACACTTTGCATATTAGCCTTTTATATATATATAGATATGCATAACCCCTGGCACAGACAATAGGGTAGTGAAGGCCTGGTGTGGGCGGTGGGGGTGGAATAGGAGGGGTCAATGGGGAAAAAAGGGGACATATGTAATACTTTAAATAATAAAGACTTAATTTAAAAAAATAAAGATGACTATATTGTTCCATCCCCTAACCCCTACTCCTGTCTCCTTGATGCTTTGTTTTCTTTATGCTGAGAAAATAACTATTTTCTTAAACTATTTCTCATAATGATTTAGTTTCCAAAGCTTTTACTAATCCTAGCAGTTGTTCTTAGATATCATTATTGTTTGACATTGTATGTCTTTTGAAAAGCACTTCCTCCCTCCTTCCCTCTCTCTCACCATGCTCCCTACCCCCTATCTTTCCCTCTCTCCTCCACCAGCACCACTGAGCTGGGCACATAGTGATACACAATATCTTCTCTAAGCTCCTCATGTTTTGTCCAGCTACAATCACTCTATCTTTGGTCTGTGGTCCAAGGGTGTTTTGTGCTTTTCCTTGGGCATTAATTAATATATTCAACAAATATTTATTGAGCAACGACTATGAGCCAGCCACCATTCTGAGCTTAGGAAACTAGAATGAACAAAATAGACAGAGGCCCTTCTTTTATTGAGCTTACATTTAATTAGCAGAAGAAGATAAATGATCTAAAAATAACGTAGTTTATCTGGTGGTGATAAGTAATCTGAAAACAAATAAAGCATGATAAAGGGGGTGGGTGGTGGCAGTGAGGAGGGGAGCTATCCTGTGGTCAAAGAAGGCCACTTGGATAAAGTCACATTTTAGCAGACACCTAAGGAAGTAAGAGTGTGAGCCATGCAGATGTCCAGATAAGAATATTCAGGCAAAGGGAAGTGCAAAGATAATAGTCCAAGGTCCCAGCATGCTTAGTGTGTTCTGTGAGGGGCAAGAAGACCAATGTGCCTAGAATGGAAAGAGCAAGGCAGGATGGAAGGGAGAAGAGAACAAAGAGGAAGTTCGGGGCTGCATTCAGGTTATTTCTGAGCAGATCATACCTGAAATGCAAAAACAATGATCTTTAGGGCCAGGACTATGCTAGAAAGAATCTGGGCAATACCATTTAGTTGTAAGAATGATCCGACAGGACCATTTACCTCTCCTTGGATTACAGCTTTGATTTGGCAGAAGGAAAGGCTGGGCATTTTCCTTCTTCCTTCACTTGATTTCTCCTAAAAATGAAAGCTTGAATGATTATAGTGGGCTTCCTATATCTAGGAGAGCTGGGTTTTGGTGGAAGCCACATCAGCAGGTACATTTTTGGGCTAGAAGAGCCAAGGGAATTCTTGCTACAGTGTCAATGATAGTCTTTGTTTCTTTAACAGTGCCTGAATGCTGCCTAACCCATAGTAAGTTAGAAATAAAGGTTTCCTGAAGAACTCAGTGGTTGAACCCCTCAATCTGTATTTCTTTACCTCTCTTCATTAAGTTGATGCTATTTGGTAACTTACAAAAGTCTCATCAATTCAGTAAAGATGGAAGTTTCCTAACTTGCCCCATTTCACCTGGTCCATTTGTTGACCTATCCTTCCAGATGTGACATTTTCGGAAAGATTCTTCCAGATTTTTAAGTTAAAATTGGATCACGTAGTCATCATGAATGGTCACCAGTGATACTTTCTTGCTACACTGTTACGACTGCAGATGATAGATAACCCACTGCATTCATTTATTCTGGATCTTCTGTTCATTACCGATAGGCATATTTTGACTGCAGAACCATAAAATTTTGGCCCTATCTGGTATTTATTTTGTGCATGGTTGCAAAATTAAAAGTCTTGAATGAACTTTCCCTTCTTTCCTCAAGACACCTAGTAAATCCGCATCTTCTTTTTTGAAAACTCCGTTGTTCTAACCTTTGAACCGGATGTCTCTAGAGTACCCACATAACTTTCCTCTGTTGCCCGCTCCACTCTAATCCAGTGAAACTTCTCTCAATTTCTCCCTTCTGCTGGATTCTCTTTCTTCTTTGTATATTGTGGGAACTCAATAGATACAGATTGAGTGACTAGTTTGTGTGCGTCACACGGTCTCACTTTCTTTATTTAAAATTTCCGCAAACATCACTTCCTTGCAGACACCTATTTTGATGAACTATCTCTCCAAAGCCATTATCAACACACTTACTCATATTTGTCAAATATGCTGAAAGTTACAAACAAAGAGATGAGGCGGAGTAGAGTGATGAGAGAGTTAATTATCAGAAAATGCTTCATTAAATGAAGCCAATGAATGTCCCATTTAAATTTAAATTTTATGAGTCACAAAATCTCCACTTCCTAAAAGTTTCTTGTTCTGTCCCACATGGCAGATGTTCTGCAGATACATTTTAAAAAGCCACCATGTCTATAATCCACAAAGCTCTTTCTCTTTTGGTAACATTAGTAAAAGAAAAACACATTTATTCCCTTTGCTAAGCTTAAAATAACAACAGGCAAAGCAAGCTAAGGTTTCTTCCTGCCCTGCCCTGCCCTGCCCTGCCTCTCTTTCCTTTTCAGCCAAATGATAGTTTTGTTCTTACTCTGAATCAAAATGAGGATGAAGGACAGTTACCTTTAGCTATCGAATGCAGAGGGCCAGGTTGGGATTTGGGAGGCTCACAAGTTTTCTGCTGGCTAGTCCTTTCACTTCTGAAAACATGGTCTTCACATATATTTATTCTTCTGTCCCACATGGATGGATGTTCCCCAAAACCATTCCGTGGTTCTCCTCCTTTCTGTGTTTTTCCCTAAATTCTACTATGGCAGTCTGGGCATGCATCCAACCTCAGTAAATGAAAACCTCTTCATGCGGCCCAATTTCAACATTGCATACCAGCAGTTAAATGCTGTCTTTCCTGTCCCACATCCAAACGTTAGCATATACAATATCAATAAGCTGTTCCTTTCATCTTCCCAACACTGTGGAGGTGTTTATATTTGTGTGGGACATTTAAGCAATTCCAGCCAATGGGCTTTTACATCGGGCTAGGCCCCAGGCAGGGAGCAGCCTCAATTGGAAACAGGAGCTAAAAGTGTTCTTGGTAAAACTCTGCCTCTGCCCAAATCTAGCTGTCTAACTCAATGCCTGACCTTTCTCAAAGAGGTCACCCTCAGAATTATGGGGCAGTTTGATAAGCTGGGATATACTAATTTATTGGCCATTAAAAATAAAAAGGAAATTTTATTATGGATTACCCTGCTTTCTTGAAAACTTTTTTTTTTATAATTAAAAACATCTGGAAGGCATTTTAATATATCATAAACAAGAGGAAATCCAAAGCACGTGACTTCTAAGAAAATGATGCAAATAGAATTCCTTGCCAAAATTTACTGTAATCTGTTTTTCTTTTTTTCCGGGGTGGGTGTTTGGAGGTGGAGGATTCAAGAAAGGAAGGCAAATGAGAATAGCTTCAAGAATTCTGCAGAGAAAACAGTTATTTCAAAATTAGTCTACTGCTATTTTTGGCCAGTGTTAGAAGACATTACACATTGGCAGAACCTCTGAAATATATTTGGTTTCTTTTTAAAAAATTAGTCATTTAACTGGTAATTTTCTTTCTGAAATGGACAAATAATTACATAAACACAAACTAAATTGGGAGGTTGCAACAAGTAGAACCAGAAAGGAGACATCTTCCAGGGTGAACTTAGGTAAAGAGCAAGCTACTTGCTTAGTATTTTATTCTTCTTTTCTATACCCATCTTTTATTTGGGTAATAGCATAATAAGATTACAGGCATTTCTAATAGATATCACCCAAAATTGGTGTTTGTACAACATTTCAAATGTTCCCCAATTTGTCTTTCATTAGATAGGGTATAAGCTAGCTTACAATATATACAATGTATTTTGAGGACTATCTTCTTTAGTTAACCCAGGAAAAAAGTAGAAAGCAACATCGGACTCAAGAATTAAGTCTGATATTGTGGGTAACATCACAAACACACAGATATATCCACTCCTCCATGAAACAGATCTAACAATAACTATGTGGCCAATAGTTACCTTATTTGGTTTTCATTTGTTGGATGTACACTTAATAATTCCATAAAATACTTTGGTGCAGAATGTATTTTTAAGTATGTAAATAATTTATAAAAATAATTAAACTGATATAAATCTGTACTTACACAAAGTATGTAAAAGAATCAGTGGCATTTTATAAGATGCAGGAAACTGTTATTTTCCTAGATCCGTGGTCGGCAAACTGCGGCTCGCGAGCCACATGCGGCTCTTTGGCCCCTTGAGTGTGGCTCTTCCACAAAATACCACGGCCTGGGCGAGTCTATTTTGGAGAAGTGGCATTATAAGAAGTTTAAGTTTAAAAAATTTGGCTCTCAAAAGAAATTTCAATCGTTGTACTGTTGATATTTGGCTCTGTTGACTAATGAGTTTGCCGACCACTGTCCTAGATAAATTCCAGGTTTGTTATATGGCAAAGCATGTGAACTAAAGGAAGACAAACCTATATTCAAATTGTAGCTTTGTATTTTATAACAGTAACATATCTGAATTTCAAGTTCTTCACCTCTAAAACAGAAATATATTATTCATTATTTTTGAAGAACTAAATAAGATAAAACTTACATATAAAGAATTTTGCACAGTTTCTGGGATATAATTGGACATTGAATGATAGCTATTATTATTGATATTAAGTTTATTATTACCCAAATAATTCCATGAAGAATCACTTGGTGGCAAGACTTGTTGTTTATTTATTGCTCTTATTCTCTTTTTGGGATGCTATTCTGCTTTGCCTCTTTCTGCTTAAGAAGTTGATCAATTTTATTGAATGATTAACTCATCTCTTTGTCACATTTCGTCATGTGGGTGAAATACAACCATTAGAAACCTTAGATGTGGTCATAGCATTCAAGGAACTTGGGGTCCATGTAGTGAACTATAAAACATCCATTCATTTAATAGCAAACATGATGAGACATGCTGAAGATAAGAAATGAATGAGACAAGCTTCCTGCTTTGCTGGAGGAGCTAGAGGCTGTAGTCGTCACTGTAAACATAGGTAAAGGTGTAAAGAGCTGGGCAACTGACAAGGTCATCAGTGTTGGCTGTGCGAGTTGAGTTGTGGTCAGAGTTGAAGGAATACTTTGATGCCATGCCTAAGATTTAAATAAAATCCATAAAAATCAGTATTTAGGGTTCTATTTACAACTATCTGTAGGAAAAAACTGTTTACAGAAAAACGTTATGAATAAATTAACTCAATTAATGAGCATATAAATACCATTAAATAAGTTTACATTTTCCAAATTGTTGGAGCTAGTTTTAAGGAGTTTGGGGGTGGGAAGCAAGCTATCCAAGAATAGGGGCACTGAAGCCAGAGAGACATAGTTCTGTACCCCAACTCTGTAATTTTCTAACATGAAGCATTGAGTGAGTTATATAACCTCCCATAGCTTTGATTTCATTGCCTGCAAAATAGGGATAATACATATTCAGGATTGTTGTGAGAATTAGTGGGTTTTTTTTTTTTTTTGTGGATTATATACTTTTATTTATTTATTTATTTTTAATTGTTTGAAGTATTACAAATAGTAGTACACGTCTCCTTTTTTTTTTTTTCCCATTGAACTCCCCCACAGCCTCCCCTACCCTCCAGTACATGCCTTTACCTGCCCTCCACCCCCACCCCCCAGTGTCTTGTATCCATTGGTTATGCTTATATGCATGTGTACAAGTCCTTCGGTTGTACAGAATCAGTTTTAATTTAAGAATTTGGCAGATGGGTAACACTCAATAAATGGTATCTATTATTGTTGACCATTGTTATTATCATCATTAAGAAGGACAAAGTATGATTTAATTTATAACATTCTCTCTGTAATAAAAATATAATTAATATCATTTATAAATTTATGCATGTTTTTCCTAGTGTTGGGTCATTGGCCTTAGAGATAAATTTCTACAATATTAACAAAAATACATACTATGATATGCATTGGAAGTTAATTATTTATTATTTTCTAAGAAATTATTAAAATAAACATAGAGTATGGCTCTTTCAAAGATGATAGCAAGTGTTTTATAAAATTTATTAAAACTAATGTAAAAGAAAGGAATGATTTAAAGCTCATATCTGTAGATGATAGTAAATTATACTTACCACTCTTTCTCTTCTGACTCTTCTGTCCTTAATAGGAACACAAAGCAATGGCCTGAATAATACTTAACCACAGATTAGGTGAGTGGAGAACAGACTTTTATTACAAAGGAAATTACAAGGCTAATTTGCATTGACCTGTTTAAACAGCAGTCCACCAACAACACTAATCTGAGAAAATTACACAGAGACACAAATGGAAGGGACTAGGCTAAGATAATGCTTTTTATTTTTATGTTCACATTTCAGAATCATGATATCTTGAAATAGCTTGTCAGATGGGTTAATGGACCTTGTTATTTCATTTTAACACTAAATACCAAAAACAAAAAAAGTTTCTAAAATCTATACTTTGAAACAGGCTTCCATAAGCCCAAATCCAATAATTGTTAGCTACACCAGAGGCATGAAGAACATTAAGTCTTTCCATGAGCGAGGTATGTTTAACAGACCAAGGATTTCATCATAAATATTGCTATGAGGAATATGGCATAATAAAAATTAAAGCAATCAACTACAGATAAAATATTAATATTATAAAAACAAACACTGTATTGAGAGAAGGACATGGAGGAGCAAAATAATATGTATTAGTATATATAGAGAGAATATTAATAGCTGGTTCACCAATTCTGTTTAAGCCTGGCATGTTATCTATTGCCTTCATGGGATTCAGAAATGTCTTTTTCTCATTTTTGATCTTGGCCTATAGTGATATTCTTTAGATTGCAATATCTACTCATAGGGCTTACCAATTTATATTGTCAACCAGTCTGCGTACATATATTTTAGAGAGGTATTAGCTTTTGCTAGTGGAGTCATTTCTAGATCAGGAAGTGAAAAAAGGAGGAAATCACTTAGTCTAATAGAAATAAACAAACAAAACAACAACAAAAAAACTCTCCAGAATTTAGAGCATGATAAGTATGCTCAGTGATCATTAACTATATCCACTCAAGGATATCAGTCATCATCTAACAGATAAATAAGTGTAAAAAATGTTCAGAGATGTTACTCACACTGCCCATGTTAAAGTATTACTGCTGTAGGAAGTCATCAGTAAATTTTAAAACAGTGCCCAATTACTCTTTCTCTGTGCTCAGTTACTGATGCTATCTTCTAAGCAATAGTCAAACTCTGTAAATAAATAAACCAATAAAGCCCTTGAGAAAAGTCCTTAATCTACAACACAGTGATTTTTGTAGCTTGAAAAAAACCACCTTTGGAAAATAAACTTTTGCAAATAATACTAGGAACAGCTTTCATTTTTCTACCTATGGTGTTGAAAAAACAGGCAGTGCAGTTAATTAAATTAACAAAATAATGCAGAGTTAAACTGGGTGCTGGTGTTGTTCTGAAGAACACAACCCCAGAGAGTTTATAATCTGGTGTAATATTCCTTAACATCCTTTCATTCACATCCAGGGAAGATGGATGTTAACCAAACAATCATCCAACCATACAAACTCTGCCTAGACTGTCAAGGGCAAAGGTGTGCTTTGTGGGAAATAATATTGGAGAGGTGGGACATCTGAAGTCTCAGACATAAACCTCATTTTGCTAGTTGCCCTCAATTTTCCAATGGATAATGTTACAAGAGAGATAAAATTCTGATTTCTTTCTGCATTATAACATGTTATGAAAAATGAGAACATACTAGATAAATTTTGAGAGGAAATACACTATATAAATCCTAAGTTCTTATTCATATCAAATTACTCCGCACATTTTGGTTGTGTGTGTGCCCATTAAATTCAAGAAAAAGCTCATCATGCCCCTGTCCATTTAAAAAAAAATAGAAGACAGTTTTATTTACTGAAAATTTTAATAAAAGGCAGGGAATGATAATGAAGCTGTAACTCTACAAGTAAAATGCTCTGAGAGTCACCCCTCCAATGATAGAGAAAGATCATTTGGACTGGAGAAGTGGACATTGGACTAAACCTTGACATATAGGCAATATTTAAGTGTGTGGAAATGGCAAAGGGGAACTCAGGAGGAAAAAATAGGCACAGAGTCAAAAGTTTCCCCTGCTCCCCTCAATTTGGTCAGTTAGACAATTCATCCTCCAGGTTTTCCTAAGTACTCATAAACCAAGCTCAAACTAGAAGCTCAGGATCCTAAGGCACATAATGGGAGCACTGAGAGAGGGGCTGGAGTAGGATTGGGGTCATATTATGACTGATCTTGGTTGAAAACTAATGGTCCTTCACTTTGTTAAGCAAAGAAAAACACTGAAAACTTTTAACTGTGATTACAGCTGGTCCTTAGGAAGTTTGACTTAGCAGCATTTGCTGAATTGGTTAGAGGTAAGGAGAAGCCTAGAAATAAATTGGCCAGGAATGAAGGAAATAATAAGGTCTGAAGTGATCTAATCATTATAGGACTTGATAGCTGAATGGATTTAGGTGATGAGGAAAATAAAATAATCCATAATTACTCTCAAGTTTGAAGCTCAAGTGACTGCTATGATAATAACTTGTGATGTGCTGTAAAGTACTCAATAATAAACACTCAAAAAGGAAGAGAGGAAGGAAGGAAGGAGGGAAGGAAGGGAGGAAGGAAGGAAGGAAGGAAGGAAGGAAGGAAGGAAGGAAGGAAGGAAGGAAGGGCAAAGCTATGATTTATAGCATTTACTATTATCTGTGGTGTAAATGCCTCACCTTGGAGTTGTGAAGAGCTGTACACCAGTGAGCCCTCATAAACTAATAAGAGTCACCTCCAGCATATCACTGCCAATGATGGACACAGAGAAGTGAAGAGGAGGAAATCTGTGAAGGGAGCTGGGGACTTCAACTTTGGATATAATAAATTTGAAATGATTAGTGGATACAATAAATTTGAAATTATCTAAATGGCAATGTTCAACAAATAGTTGGAAATGCAGGATTATAGTGTAGTGGAGAAGTCGGTTATTTATGGTTTGTCTGAACAGAAAAGATATTATGGTAAATAAAATTACTGAAAGAGGGAATTCAGAGAGAAAAAAATAGAGATAATGACAGGACCTTAGAAAATATCTGTATTTGGGGGGCAAGAAGGGGTGCAGAAAAAATACTCTGGAGAGTTAGTAGGCAATTCGGAGGAGTGCTTCATGCTAGAAACCAAGGGGAAAGCATGGGCTTGGTTGAAGTATCAAGGCTGGTAGGGAGGTCAGGGATAATGAATCTGAAATAAAAGTCATAGAGAGATGAGTTTCTTTAGGCCATGGGGACCCTAGCAGAGGCAGTTGCAGCAGAGTTGTGGGTTGAGAGAGACTTTTAGCAGTATTATCTTCTAATTCTCCCAATGTATTTGACAGTAAAAAAATAAAAGAGTAGCATCTTATTTTTTTTCTTTTTTGAATAATTATTATTTCAATGGAAATTTAGCTGCAACATTAGAAGGAAAACAAACTCTCATAAGCCTTGCTAGTAGCAAAACTGGCTTTGCTCCAAAGTAGAAAACTTGCAAGCTCCATTAGGGCTGGTCCTTGGGCTGCCCATTATTTGTCATGAGCCTTGCTTAGTCAGACCATTTGGGAAAAGAAAGACTCTCATGGACAGCTGGGACCACGCAAACAGAAGCAGTGAAACGAGCCAAAATCAATCCCATGAAGAGGAAGAATATGACAAAGCATTTGCTTTATGAAAATATATGGGGGTGGGAGAACAAGGGAGGTAATGCCAAGAACAAATATCTGGAAAAAAAAACACACACATTTTTCTAGAATGACTTGTGTTGTTCAGCCAATTTAAAGCTTAACATAACAAAACCTCTGAACCCACATTTTTTATTTCCCAAGTTGTTCCCCGTTTTTTTCTTCTTTCCTGAAATAGATGATTTCTTCATTTCCGTTTTTTACCCAAAATGTGAGCTATAGTCCATCTTACTTTGTCCTAAGTATCTTCTTTGAGTCACATTATTTCCATGTTTCTCAGATAACCTACACTGTCATACCTACAGACACATAAGAACAGTAAATGTCTATTAAGTTCCTATGACAAACAGTACACACAAGTTGGCACAATTATGCCAAGTCTTGAATTGTATTCTGATTATTTTATTTGTGCATCTGGTTCTTTATATTTTAAAAGTTTTGATCTTGTCTTTCCTTTTGTAAACCTCTCTTCCTATGTAGTACAGAGTTATAGGCTAGTTAAAAAAGCATTAATTGATGCTTATTGAATTGGATTGAAATAAAAACACACAAATTTTTGTTGAAATCTTAATGGCAGTGCTACATGGAAGCTATTGTGTAGCTGAAGATAAATAATAGTATTTCTTTAAAAATACTTTGTTTTTAAAAGTAGGTTCTGAGAAAAGGAATGGCTCATCTAAGAAATGAATTTGGAGATAAAAGTAATTTATCAATATCATAAATTTGACTATAACAAGGATAAGACTTTTTGGAATAAATTAATTGACCCTCTCCACATTCAGCCAGAGATATCCATTATGTAAGGCAGGATTTGTATTATTAAAGGAGGAATACAAAGAGGAAAAAGGAATCAGTGTTTAAGGAAGGTTGTGTGTGTGTCTTTTGTTGTTGTTTTGTTTTATTTGGTTTTTATCATTGTGCAGTGAGACAAAAAAGTACTGTGAATCAGTGTTGTGGCAAAATAAATGGGATTCTAAATTCGAAGAGCTACTTACTTATACTAGTTAAACTTGTATAAGTTTAAAAATATGCTTCCATGCCCTAGATGGCTTGGCTCAGTGGATGGAGCATTGGCCTCGGACTGAAGGGTCGTGGGTTTGATTCCGGTCAAGGGCATATGCTTGGGTTGAGGGCTCGATCCCCAGTGGGGGGTGTGCAGGAGGTAGCCAGTCAATGCTTCTCTCTCATCATTGATGTTTCTATCTCTCTCTCCCTCTCTCTTCCTCTCTGAAATCAATAAAAATATATTTTAAAAAATATGCTTTCATTTAGAGAAGAAAAAGAATTCGATGTAGGGAAAGCTCAATTTCTTTCCAAAAGAAAGCAAATATATAGTTCTGATAGTGGCTCTGAGAGAATTCAAGGGCAGGAGACACAAAGTTCAGTGTCCTGGCTATCCCATCAGGAAGATGCAAGAAGAGGCAAAGCTTGAAAAATTTTCAGTACTTATTATCTGTGGTGTAAATGCCTCACCTTGGAGTTGTGAAGAGCTGTACACCAGTGAGCCCTCATAAACTAATAAGAGTCACCTCCAGCATATCACTGCCAATGATGGACACAGAGAAAGTACAAACAGAAAAAGTACAAACATCTGAAGAAAATACCTCAGATTAGCATGATGATAGCCACATGATGCCACTAAACGTTTCCAGGATGTTGTTCAGAAATTGCTGACCTTGAAGTATTTAATTAGAGGAAAGTCCTGAGAAGAACCTTCACAGGGTGGTTACGGAGGCAAAGAGGAGGTAGTAGAGTTGAAGCGATGTAGGAGGTTCCTTTATAAATCGAAGAGGCACAAGAAGGTACAATAGTTCCCACTTTGCAGGGAGAGTACTAGTAAGTTCCAACACTCTCAGTGGATGGCTATATCAAAACCTATATATACTGTGTTTTGTCCTATACATATGTAACTATGATAGAGTTTAATTTATAAATTAGGCATAGTAAGAAATTAACAGTAACTAGTAATAAAATAGAATAACAACATACTGTAATAAAAGTTGTGTAAATGTGGTCTCTCTCTCTCTCATAACCAATCTGATAACTAAGATAGCTACTAAGTGGCTGTCCAGTGGTTAGCATGTACAGCATAGATCCACTGGACAAAGGAATGATTCCTGTCTTGGGCAGTTCAGAGAGGAACAGCTAGAGATTTCATCACACTACTAAGGATGGCACACAATTTAAAATGTACAAATTACATATTTCTAAAATGTTCAGACCTTGGTTGACGGTGGGTAACTGAAAGCACAGAAAGTGAAACCATGGACAAAGGGAGACTACTTTAGTTGAATCGAGAAGCAATGGGACCTTCAATGAGACCACCATGGTGAGACTAGGAGCAGATGGAGGAAGCCCACCAGAGAGAGACTCTGCAGAATCAATCAGAGCTGAAACAGAGCTGATAGACCAGTAAAGGCTGAGCTGGACATTTTCTTGAAATTCACCAGATAAACATGTCAGCAATGACATTATGCTGATTCTTCCCCCTCCAGCCCCCCCCCAAAAAAGGGCAATAACAACAATTCACTGGCCACTAGTGCCCGATGCCTAGTGACTGACTAAAAGGAATCAGAGTAGCTTTGTCACAGTATTAATCAGCAACAACAAAAGATATGAGAGACAGCATGCAGATCTTCCTCTTTGCAAGAAGGATATCGATGCTTTTTCCTGAATCCAGACACCATCTTGAGAAATAAGAAAGGAAAGAGAGTAGTATCGCTAAGAAGCTGGACTTTGAATTAACTGAATATTTACCCAAAAGACTTCATTTAAATGCACAAGTCTGGGATGCCAAGTTTAAGTTTGTATTCATTAATACCCAACAGAACGGAGGGCTTGAACATTTAAATTAGTCATGACAAGTGAATAGCAACATTTCTTTTTGCACAGTTTGAATCACAGACTATACATTTTGATACATAAATGAATGGGAGAGAAGCAAAAATGTTGGAAAATATGGCTGTGGAAACTATTTTTAAGTTGTCATGATATTTCTTTTGCTATTTGTAAGCTTAGAGTGAAAAATAGAGAAAGAAAATAATTGAAGATAAGGCAATTTTTCCTTTGTACAAGAAAGTAGAGAGACGAGGTAGTGAGATCTGAATACCAACAGTAAAGGAAGGTATAATCTCCTATCAGAAGATGCAAGCTGTTAAGACCAATGATACTACTAGAACACTGAGCACAATTCACAGTTTCACCATCTGAATCATCACAAGGAAAGAAAGAAGTTTGTTTTGTGAAACAAAGAAAGTAGGATTAAAAAAAATAGACTAGGGTAAAGTGTATCTATCACCTAAGGTATAGCTTCTAGAAAGTTTTGTTTATTTAGATCTTGTTCTAAAATTGTGTCCTGCTGTTAATAAACTATGAAAATATTAAAAATGTAGAAATATGTTTATATTACTTATTTTAATAAATGTTTTATTTTATATTAAAAAGCTTAATTGAGGGAAAACAGACTATATGAAATTCAGAAGTTTATGACTATACAGTGCCTTGTAGAATGGGTTCATGTTCACATACCACATCACCAATAATCCATTGGCAGTTACTCAGACAGGAGATGCAGTTTCCAGGAGTCCCAAAGATATTAAGTGGAAATAGATATAACATTAGTAAAGGTGTGATTTTTATAAACAATATGTGGAGGGTATTTTGATAATCATAGAGGTTGAAGAAACTTTGTTAATTTGAAGTTTTATTTCAATATAAAAATAAAGCTGTCCAGAACTTTTTCTTTGGACTGACAACTTTCAGTTTGTTAAAAACAATATTCTGGTACAGTAATAGAAAATGTATATTTATTATTGCACAGTGTCTTTCAATGCTCTTGGAAAAGTCATTCATATTTATTGTCATATTATTTTTCTTAAGAAAAAAAGCTACCATTTTATAGCTCTGTAAATACCACATAATGCCACAAATGTTTCTTTAATTTTAATAAAAATATTAAAATAACTTGGGGATTGTATCTTCTTCTTTAAAATGTTTTCCTTCCCAATTCACATTTCCCCCCCAAAAATAGTAGGAAGAATTTTAAAGATTAAAATGCTTTTTTTTTCTTAGTAAGCATAATGTTTATTTTTAAAATTACTTTAAAAAAGTTATTTACATAGATATAGATTTACATAATTCAGTGATAACATTTTAAAAATGTATAGGTTATTTTATATTAATAATGTATAAGGGATTTTATTTTATATAAATAAAGGATAATGCATAATATCATACAACAGGAGCAGTGCCAATTAATTTAACCATAAAATTAAATGAGATGTGTATGCAAAGATAGAAATGACACCCTACCTACTTCAACCTTGTAATTTTGATTCATATATTACAGCACATATGTAACTTCATAGCTTATTGTGAATGACTGACCAGTTAACAAAACAATGGTTGTATCCCCAATTGTGCTTTAGGTGAAGAAATGTTCAACTGGCCAGACCAGTGTGTGGGTCAGTGGTTGAGCATCGACTTATGAACAAGGAGGTCATAGTTCAATTCCTGGTCAGGGCACATGCCCAGGTTGTGGACTCGATCCCCATTGTGGGGCATGTAGGAGGCAGCCAATCAATGATTCTCTCTCATCATTGATGTTTCTATCTTCCTCTCCCTCTCCCTTCCTCTCTGAAATGAATAAAAATATATTAAAAAAGAAATGTTCAACTGTAAAAGTAAAACCCAGCAAACTAAAAGAAGAACTACAAATGAGTGATACAGATTTATGAATATCTTCAACTTTACAAGTGAATCAAAGGAGAACAAGAGTAAAACAATATCTCAAATTTTGCCCATTACATTTGATGGAAAAGGTTTCTGTTTTGTTTTTATTATTAATATTCATGTTTGCCACTGTGCATTGAGAGAGCGACTCTAATGCATGGTTGGTGGAAGCATAATATGGTGCCAACTTCAAGCAAAGCACTTTGAAAATAGGTATAAAATGTCTAAATCAGAAATGAAAGAGGTGAAATAATAACAGACCCCACAGAAATACAAAGAATTGTTAAAAAGTACTATGAACAACTCTATTCCAATAAACTAGACAACCTGGAGGAAATGGACATATTCCTAGAAAAATACAACCTTCCAAACTCAATCAGGAAGAATCTAAAAATCTCAATAGGTCAAGTCACTGTCTGTCACCTGTGTCCCGATCTGAGCTGGGCGCGGGAAGCAAAGCAGCCATGGGGGCAGGAGACCTCCCTCAGACAGGGTGAGGGTTCAGGCCCCTGCAAGGTTGGGGGGGTGAGGGTCTGTGCCCCACCTCTGTTGACCCCCAAGTTCTCTCCTGATGGCCCCTCTGCAACTGTGCCTGTCTTAGGATGTTCCTTCCCTGAGGAATCTCACCCGTCTCTGGCTAACCAGCCATCCTCCGGGGCCAAGCAGGGTGATGTGAGGTTCAGTTCTGCCTCCCTGGTAGCCTATGCCCTCGTGGCCTCCACGCAAATATAGAATGCTCAAGTGCCTTCCCAGCGCCTTAATTCCTTCTGAAAAAGATTAAATCCTTTCTTGTCTTTTTTTTTAATTGCTGCCAAACATTCAAAGAATTAGTTTGTAAGTTTGTTTGGGATAATTGTACAATATGCTGTTGTAAAATATCTAAAATTATAATGACATTGTAGAATAATATCATGTAAGGATATTCTTTGCTCTAGGCCATGGCAATTCAATTTCAAACTGGCTGTCAATTTCTTTTTGTAACTTTATATAAACTTTGTCAGGGAGGCAAAAACACAAATTACTTACTTTAGTTCAAGAGGCCAAATATATTGACTTTCAATTACAATCTTTACGACTTGTGAAGGAAACTTCTCTTTGTTTCCTTCCAAAATAATTTTCGGGGTACAGAGGGTTTCATTTAAAAATCTTTGTCACATGAAACAATTTCTCTTAAGGTTATGGTGACCACTAGTATGGATTAAATTTAATATTTTATTTTATTTTTTTATAATTAAAAAATTTTTTAAAATTTTTATTTTTTACATATGTGTCCTAATTTCCCCATAACCCCCCACCCGCCACTTATGCCCCACCCCCTTGTTGTCTGTGTCCAATGATTAGGCTCATATGCATACACACAAGTCCCTTGGTTGATCTCTCCACCTTACCCCCACCCTCTCCTACCTTCCCTGAGGTTTGAGGTTCTGATCAACATTTCTCAGTCTCTGGATCTGTTCTTGTTCATCAGTCTATGCCATTCATTATATTCCACAAATGAGTGAGATCATGTGATATTTATCTTTTTCTGCCTGGCTTATTTCACTTAGCATAATGCTCTCCATCTCCATCCATGTTGTTGCTAATGGTAGGAACTCCTTCTTTTTTACCGCAGCGTAGTATTCCATTGTGTAGATGTACCACAGTTTTTTAATCCACTCATCTGCTGATGGGCATTTAGGCTGTTTCCAAATCTTAGCTATGGTGAATTGTGCTGCTATGAACATAGGGGTGCATATATCCTTTCTGAATGGTGTTTCTAGTTTCTTGGGATATATTCCTAGAAGTGGGATCACTGGGTCAAATGGGAGTTCCATTTTTAGTTTTTTGAGGAAACGCCATACTGTTCTCCACAGTGGCTGCACCAGTCTGCATTCCCACCAGCAGTGCAAAAGAGTTTCTTTTACTCCGCATCCTCTCCAACATTTGTCGTTTGTTGATTTGTTGATGATAGCCCTTCTGACAGGTGTAAGATGGTACCGCATTGTTGTTTTGATTTGCATCTCTCTGATGATTAGTGACTTTGAGCAGGTTTTCATATGTCTCTTGGCCTTCCTTCTGTCTTCTTTCGAAAAGTATCTATTTAGATCAGTTGCCCATTTTTTTATTGGGTTGTTTATCTTCTTTTTGTTAAGTTGTATGAGTTCTCTGTAAATGTTGGAGATTAAACCCTTATCGTTGAGGTGACAGACAGTGACTTGGCCCAGCTCAGATTGGGACCCAGGTAACAGACAGAGACTTGGCCTACAGCAGCTGCTCTATATCTAAATCCAGCCTAGTACCAGGAATGTTCAGGGCCTACTCAAGAATGCAAATAATCATTTCCACTAATATTTACAGGGTAAATTAAGATTGTTGGTAGAGTATTAAATTTGACAGTAAAATAATAATCAAGTTTTCAGATTAATTTAAATAGGCTAATTGAAATAAGTGAATATTCAAGAAAATTTAATTGTACTGGACAAAAAGCTGTTCCTAAAGTAGTAACTAAAATTTCTATTGGTAGTTCATCTCATGGTAAAATTCCTGAACATGCAATGAACCTAAAGCAGTCATATTTTTGTGCAAAAAATTAAAATTTAAAATTATCAAGACTGCATTATAAAATTTACAAAAGCCTCCATTAATCAAAAAAAGGGGGGGTAATAGGGTAATATCATATAAGGAAAAATATCCTATAAGTAAATTACATCTAGAAAATTTTGACTTTACAAAATTAATTTTCATTTGTAATGCTAACAGCAAGACACCCATGAAAAACACACATGGTGTCTAAATAAGACAAAGGAAAATCATTTGGGCAAAAATAAAAAGGATCCCAAATCAATTATATAGAAAAGATTCCTTTATTAACTTTTGGTCGAGAATATGTTTGTATATTTTCAGAAAACAACTCCAAGACCATGTGGATTCCTGCAACAGAGAGGAATTGACAGGTCTGCTCCAACCACGAAGACAAGAAGAGAAACAGTCCAGAGATGGAAGACGGTGACGACGCCTTGCCACGCTAGCAGTCAGCAGCTGTGCTTCGCAGCAGGTTGCCTAGGACCAAACCAGAGAGGGTCGGACCTGCATTGCCACCATCCAGATATCATTGCTGACATGTACACATAAGGAACTGTTTGACATTGAAACGGGGACTCAGAACTGTTGGACATTGAAATTGGGACTCAAACATTTTTTGTTATTACATGTTTATTTATAGTCTGCAGAGGCAAGATTTTTTAAAGGAAAGAAATGGGGAAGAATAGATACAGAGGCAAAGAAGCATTGAACAGACTGTCAAACTACAGCGGGAAGGCAGGGGAGGTTGGGGGTGGGGGTGGCTGTAAGAGATCAACCGAAGGACTTGTACACATGCATATAAGCATAACCAATGGATACAAGACACTGCGGGGCTGTGGGGGGGGGGCAGGTAAAAGCATGTACTGGGGGGTTGGGGAGGCCGGGGGAAGGTCAATGGGGGAAAAAAAAAGGAGACATATGTACTACTATTTGTAATAATTCAAACAAAAATAAAATCAGAAAATAAAAATAAATAAATAAAAATCTCAATAGGCCGATAACTATGGAGGAAATTGAAGCAGTCATCAAAAAGCTTCCAGCAAACAAAAGCCTGGGGCCAGATGGCTTCACAGGGGAGTTTTACCAAACATTCAAGGAAGAACTAAAACCTATCCTCCTCAGACTATTACAAATGTTCATAGTGTTTACAAAGTAGCTCCATACCTGAGAATCTAACTTAAAGATGTAGTGGTAAGTCACTGAGCCATGTGCAAGCATTTTCCCTGAAAGTTTATATTATAAAAGAAAACAATGGAAATAATCTAAATGTCCAAAGATAAGACATTCTGGATTGATTCATTCTGGATCAATCAATTTGTTAGTGAGATAGTATGCTATTGATTAAGGACATGTTTTCAATGGATATTTCAAATGACAGTAAAATGCTCACCATAAAATTTGTGTTGGTGTGTATGTATTTGAGTGGGAGGGGGACAGAAATAGTCCAAAATGTAAAAGAGGTTATCTTTTAGTGGTAAAAAAAAAATCTCTTGTTAAATCTTATTTTCCTTAAGTTTTCTGAATTTTATAAGTTTTCTACCTTGAAAGTTTATTAACATTAAAATAAGTAAAATTATTAAAACTAAATACAAAATAGGTCCTGAAAGCATCATAAGTGCTTTATTTTACAAATATAGTTTGTTTTCCAAACTCCCTTATTGGAACTAGTATATGATATTCTTTAAATATTTTCATAAAAATGGAAAAAAATTTAGAAACCTTCAAAAAGTGATATTAGACTTCTGCCTCCAAATCATGAATAATAAAAGTATTTCAAAATATATAAATATTATTTATTACCTAAAAGTAGATTTATGAAGTTTAACACAAATCTAATTAATGATTTTAGCCAATGTATCATTATTACTTCTGATCTTATGACAACTTAAAAAATGTCTGGGGATAGTATAGGTGAGAAGATTGCCTAACTTTGGGTAAAGCTTGATGTCCATATTATGTGGGAAATGCCTCATCTGATTGATGTGGATTGCCTTTTTCACACCTATGCATTTCCTGTGGATGAATGTTTAAAATAAAGCCCTTCAGTAAGCATTTATTAGCATAGTAGTTTAGGCATTGGCTTAAAACTAGAAATATGTAAATTAGCATTTTAGAGAGGGGTTTATGCTCTGCAAGGGCGACAGGCTTCAATAAATGCTTAATTATATTCCAAGTGGTAGAAATGCAGTGAGAGAGGGAAGAATAGTGCTGTCCTAAGTAAAGGGAATTTGGGTTGAACCTGGGAGCCTGAGGAGGAGTTTAATAACTTCTCAAATGGATAAAGAGCAGGAGTAGAGGGGTAGCAGAAGCAGCATTTCAAAATATTTGTAAAACAGCGATTCTTCCACTGTGGTTTGAGGAAATAGAAGGGAGAGAGGCTAGAGTTGAAGTCGGGAAAGTATCCTGGGAGCAGGATGGAAAGAGCCTGGGGAACGGTATTAGTTTCCTTTTGCTGCTATAATGAATTGACACAGACTTTGTGGCACAACAAGAAAAAAAATACTTCACATTTTTATGGTAATCCACATTTTTCAAAGCAGTTATATATGCGGGGTGTCCCAAAAATGTATACACACTTTGAATGATTATAAAGTCAGTGTTTATTAGCATACAGTTAATTTTTAAACTTTCAAAGAATCTACAGAAATGAATACTTTTTTTGTCAATGCCTGTTTTCAAACTGATGACTGCTCTGGTCCAGGCACTGCTGATAAAGCAAAGCAATGGAGCTGCAAACATCAAGAATCATTTCATTTGGTATTTTTGTCCCCTCAATTCATGGCCTGTTGCCTGTTTTGTACTATAAACTTTTATCTTTTATGTATCCCCATAAAAAAATGTCTAGTGGCATATTAGGATAAATTTTCTTTGTTCAAAGTTTAGTCTGGCTTCATCCATTATTTCAAATCAGTTAAACTTGAAAAGGAGTGAAAATTTAAGTGAGTTGTCAGCTATTAAAGTGTGCATACATTTTTGGGGACACCCTATACATGAATCATCTGCGTCTTCACCTCCCTCAACCTGTTTTTATTATGAAAACAGAGAATCTGAACGGGAAGGAAACCTAGGAGCCAGCCCATTGAAATCCTACTTAGTACAAAGGAATTTACCCCCACACTCCTGTGAGAGAGGTTCTCTTTAGCCTTGTCAGTGTTTCTAAAGCACATGACACCGCGAAACATTTTCATTTTAGGGACTGTTTTAGTTGTTATAAAGTTCTTCTGATATTGAATGAAAACAGGTCAAAAGAATGCAGTGGCTACTTATCTTGTATTCTCTTGTGTAAAAAGACATTGACAATTCCCAGCCCTGAGCTTCCATTTTTCTAAAAGTGTGGTCCACAGACCACCTGCATGAAACCACCTGAGGCATTCCAGGGCCTCTCTGGGACCTTCTGAACCAGAGTATCTTGGAGGTGAAGCCCAGGAAGATACTTTTTCACTAGCTTCCTCACTGCTATTTTTACATCTGGTGGGTAGAGAGGGTCCTGCTGGCAAGAAGTGAGCCATACTTAGTTGTTTGCTTTGGTTTGGAAGTGGCAATAAGGGTTCCTGTGTTCAGTCCTTCACTGGTCAACATCAGATGTGATCTGAGGGCCATTTCATTCCACCATTATTCCCCTTGTTAAACTATCATCCAACAAACATTCATCATTTCCTGTGGCAGGCACTATACCAGATGCTGAGGACACAAAGATGAAGTACATGTGGTTTCTGCTAGTGAGGAACTCATTGTCAAGCATGCATCCTGTGATCTACCTAGCTGACAACGGTTGACCTTTTCTTGTATCAGGATTTGATTATTTTTCCTCTGTTACCTGTTTTAAAAGTAATTTTTAAAAATATTTAAAAATGTTTTTTAAAATTTATTTCAGAGAGGAAGGGAGAGGGAGAGAGATAGAAACATCAATGATGAGAGATAATCATTGACTGGCTGCCTCCTGATTGAGCCTGCAACGCAGACATGTGCCCTGACTGGAATTGAACCTTGACCGCCTGGTTCATGGGTCAACACTCAACCGTTGAGCTATGCTGGCTGGGCTTAAAAGTAATATTAATTGTAAATTTCCTGTCATAGGGATAGGTGCTAGGGATAGATGTTAGGATTTATTAATTGGGCACTGGTGATTTGGACCAATCCTTGTCCCATCTTTATTTTGAAATTAATTCCAATTAGGAGTCTCCCCAGCCCTAGCTGGTTTGGCTCAGTGGTTAGAGTGTCGGCCTGAGGACGGAAGGTTCCTGGGTTCAATTCCAATCAAGGATGTGTACCTCAGTTTTCAGGCTCCTCCCTAGCCTGGGCCCTGGTCAGGGCACATGCAGGAGGCAACCAATCGATGTGTTTCTCTCACATCAATATTTCTATCTGTATTTCCCTTTCTCTTTCACTCTCTCTAAAAATCAATAGAAAAATATCTTTGGGTGAGGATTTAAAAAAAAAAAAGTCTCCCTATACTTGGCCTGGATGACATTCAAGGCTTTCACACATCTTTGGTTTATTTTCATATATATATGAAATATACACACACACACACACACACACACACAACTAGAGGCCTGGTGCACAAAATTCGTGCATGGTGTGTGTGTGTGTGTGTGTGTATGTGTGTGTGTCCCTCAGCCCAGCCTGCACCCTCTCCAATCTGGGACCCCGTGAGGGATGTCTGAATGCCCGTTTAGGCCCGATCCCACTGGCATCGGGCCTAAATGGGCAGTCGGACATCCCTCTCACAATCCAGGACTTCTGGCTCCCAACCGCTCACCTGCCTGCCTGCCTGATTGCCCCTAACTGCTTCTGCCTGCCACCCTCATCACCCCCTAACCACTCCCCTGTCAGCCTGATCAATACCTAACTGCTCCCCTGCTGGCCCAATTGCTCCTAACTGCCCTCCCCTGCTGGCCTGGTTGCCCCTAACTGTCCTCCCCTACAGTGCTGGTGCTCCCAACTGCCCTCCCCTGCTAGCCCTGTCACCCCTAACTGCCTTCCCTTGTCAGCCTGGTCACCCCTAACTGCCCTCCCCTGCAGGCCTGGTCACCCCTAACTGCCCTCCCCTGCTGGCCTAGTTGCCCCCAACTGCCTTCCCCTGCAGGCCTGGTTGCTCCCAACTGCCCTTCTCTGCCAGCTTGGTCCTCCTCAACTTCCCTCCCCTGCTGGCCTGGGTCCCCCAACCGCCCTCCCTTGCAGGCCTGGTCCCTCCCAACTGCCCTCCCCTGTTGGCCATCTTGTGGCAGCCATTTTGTGTCCACATGGGGATGGCCATCTTTGACCACATGGGGGTGGCCGTCTTGTGTGTTGGAGTGACAGTCAATTTGCATATGAACTCTTTATTATATAGGATAATAAAAGCATAATATGCTAATTAGACTGGACAACCCTTCGGACGAAGCCGCGGTGGCAGGATTCAAGGCAGAGGCCTACAGCTGCTGTGGTGGGCAGGGGCCAAGGCAGCTGCCACAGTGATGGGGTCCCAGCCTCTTGCATGAATTTCGTGCATCAGGTCTCTAGTATAGATATATGGTAAAATTCACATAACATAATTAACCATTTTAAAGTGAGCAATTCTAGTATATTCACAATATTGAGCAAACAGCACCTCTATCTAGTTTCAAAGGAAAACTCATACACATTAAGCAATTATTCCCATCCACCCTCCACTCTGTGAATACTTTTGATAGTTTTTGTTTGTTTGTTTAATTTTACACCTCTCCACTCCCTGTCCAATTAAGTCTTTTTAACACTGAGAGATTGTTTCTCGTTTCATCAACGTTTACTCTCTTCGATGTTCTATATTGTAAGCATTTGATATCATCTAATTTTTTATTTCTATAATGAACACTCAAGTTCCAGGTTTTCTGATGTAATAAATCATTTTTGTGATAGCTATAGCACAGATTACTTTCAGTACAAAACAATATATATGTGTGTGTGTGCGTGTGTGTGTGTTGAACATTTAAATATGTCAAATAAAAGTATGAGTCTCTTATAGGTTCCCCTACATTTACCAGAATAACTACTGATAATAATTTACTGTTTAGCATTCCATATTATTTCTTGATTTAGCCACATGCATATATCCCTCCCCAAAATTATAGTGTTATTCATATTATATCAATAATCAGAGTTTTACTACTTGTTCATTAATTTTATGTTTCACTTATTCATTCTTTCTTTCAACAAATATTTATTGGATGTTTATTAAATGCCAAGAATTTTTCTGGAGATGAGGCTACATGGTGAAAAATATCTGTCAGCATCTGTAAAATCATTATTTGAAATAAGTATACATCATTCCATCATCTAGTTGTACCATAATTTAACATAATTTACTTACTCATTCTCCTGATGGATAGCAAAAACTTCTTTAACCAACATTTATTCACTATCTACCAGATACCTCAGGTACTAGACTGAGATTGTTTCATGTTTTTATAATGAAATACAAATTAAGTAGTGCCCAGCTTCACTTTTACACTATTAAAACAAGCTTGTTTTTATATTTGAAATAAAGTCAGGTTTTCAAGTCTGTGCTCAGGAATCTAGGGAATACATTTACCCCATCCTAAAAGGTTATATAGAAGAAGAAATAATCAAAATAATTACAACTTTTCTGGACAGGGTACTAACCATTCAAGTGGACACCTGACCAAGGAGAACAGACATAAGATATATAAATAATGAATGCCTACAATTTGTACACCTTGATATTTACTGTAGGAATATCCAATCCTCAAATTGAGTGAGTCCTTTCTGCAGTGTGTGTGTGTGTGTGTGTGTGTGTGTGTGTGTGTGTGTGTGTGGTGTGGTTTGCTTGTTTGTTTTGTTTTGGGGGAAATGGGCAATATTTGTGCTTTTCCATTTACATATTTGGCTATGTGGAAACCCCAGGGAATGAATCATTCTGGATAGCTGAGTATTTTAATCATTTTTGATGGAAATCTTTCTAAAATGGATTTCACACTTCCCTGCCTTCTTAAACAGAGTGGATGGAATGTAATTAATCTTTTTTTGATGACTTAGTTTTATCATTATGAACATTAATGACTGTGCTGTGCTATCCAGAGATGACGTTCTCAACACTGATTGTTGTATGCAGGATGGCCTGTGATCCTATTATTAGTCTTTTGGAGGATTTGTGTCAGGTTATATTCTCCCCTTACTGGTAGACACTCAACTACCATTCTTACTGATGACTGTGAAACAAAAGTGTAGGTGGGCAGAAGAGGAAGAGGAAGCGGTGTTCAAATCCCAGCTCTTTTTAAAAAGTTTTATTTATTGGTTTTTAGAGATAGAAAGAGAGAGAGAGAAAGAGAAACATTGATTTGTTTCTCCACTTACTGATGCATTCATTGTTTGATTCTTGTTTTTGTCTTAACTGGCGATCTAACCGGCAACCTTGGTGTATTGGGATGACACTCTAACCAACTGAGCTACTTGGCCAGGGCTCATATCCAAGCTCTTGATTTTGGAGTCAATTACTCTTTTAACCTCAGTTTCTTCATCTCTAAAATGATCACAGTAACTCACTTAACAGAGATGTAATAAGGATTAATAATAGGTCTTATGTATGGTGAAAAATAAACCAATGTTAGTTCCTATCCCCATCATGGCGCTAATAAAAGTTTTTTTTCTTGACTATATTGACGTTTCTATTCTGCTGTGAGACTGGAAGTTGAGTGGTAGAATTGAAAGGTTTGTATGCAAATTAAGATGAATGAGGCTGTTTGTTTTTTTGTTTTTTGTTTTTTTTTTTTTTTTAGATAAAATACCAGAAACTGTTTTATTATGTAGACTTTGTAACATCAACATTGGGTGCTTAGATATACTAATTACTTCTGAAATCCTAACTATGTAGGAATATTTCTATCTCTATAAAATAGAGCTCTGGAATGGAAAATGCAACTTGGATATTTTGAATCTATATATAATGTAAAAAATATTTTAAATTTGTCTGAATATCCTCTTTCAGGTTACAAACTCAGTCCTTTAAAAAATTATTTTTTCAATTCACCAATATTTATTTAATAGAAAAGCTTCCCTGTTCATTCACCCTCCACTCCCACCCCAACTTTCAGTTGTTCCCACAGCAACATGATATTTTGTATCTCACTCTCCGATAATAAATTCCTGATTTAATATACAGAAATAATACTTTACAATTTGCTCTGTAAACATGCTGTCCATTGAGTAAGTACCATCTTCTCATGGAAAGAACCTGAGACAAAATCAGATCCAAACTTTTGCTTACAAGCGGTCTTTAAAAAAAATTATCTTTATTGTTAAAAGTATTACAGATATCACCTTTGTTTATTTGTGTCCTTTTTTTCCCCACTGACCCCTCCATCCCATACCTGCCCCTCCCAGGCCTTCACCACTGTATTGTCTGTGTCCATGGGCTATGCATATATGCTTATAAGTAGAATGAGTATTATTATTTTAAATATATTTTTATTGATTTCAGAGAGGAAGGGAGAGAGAAATAGAAACATCAATGATGAGAGACAATCATTGATCAGCTGCCTCCTGCACAACCCACACTGATAATCAAGCCCGCAATCTGAGCATGTGCCCTGACAGGGAATAAAACCACCACCTCCTGGTTCATAGGTCAATGCTCAACCACTAAGCCATGCCCGGCCAGCTAAAATGATTATTTTTGATTGAGCATCATCCCATGCACCTAAAGGTTACCTGTTCAATTCTTGGTCAGGGCACATACCCAGGTTGTGGCTTAGATCCTCAGTCACGGTGTGTACAGGTGGCAACTAATCGATGTTTCTCTCACACATCATGTTTCTCTCTCACCCTTCCTTCTATCTAAAATCAATAAAAAGATATTTAAATATAAAAATTAAAATTAAAAAATGATTATTTATGAAATTCAATCAGCTATAGTTTACAAGGACCTACCAAAACTATTTCTGGTTTCTGATGATAACACAGTGAAAATAAAACACATAGATATTAAATGTATAATGAAACATTTTGTAACTTCTCTTGAGAAAAACAAACCAGAAAAGGGGATATATAAAGCCAGGGCACATAGTAAGAGATTCAATTTTAAATACAATAATTAATGAAGATCACATGGAGAAGATAACATTTGAAGACAGGCTTAAAGGAGAGAAATATATATGTATATCTAGCTAAAAGACTCTTTCAAGAAGAGGGAATAGTAAATATTAAAAGAGGCTAGAAAGTACCTGTTATGTTCAGGGAATAGCAAGGAATCCTAGTGACTGGAACAGAGTAATTATCAGATGGTGATAAGGACTAAGGACAAAAATGAACCACAAAAGGGTATTAGAAGTGTCTGGGCTGAAGTGGTGGGTGGTGTTAAGGTGCAACTTAAAATAGGTAAAATGACACACCTGAGAAAATGCTGAAGTTGACAAGGGATTAAGCCATCCAGATTTTGGAGGTAATAGCCTTCCAAGCAGAAATCATAGCAAGTGGAAAGGCCTCAAGGCATGCTGTGTCTGGTTGGCTCAAAGAACAGCAAGGAGACCTGTTAACTAAAAAGGAGTAACCCACAGAGAAAGTAGTTAGAGATGATATTGAAGGGATAGCAGAAGCAAGATAGTCCCTAGACCTGACCTGGGCCCTCTCACAATCCAGGACCCCTCAGGGGATGTCGGATAGCCAGTTTTGACCCAATCCCCACAGGCCTGGTCCAGACAGGAGGGAGCCCGATCCTGTGCATTGAGCCTCTGTCCCCTGGTGGTCAGTGCACATAATAGCGACCGGTCGACCCGTCATTCAGTTGCTTAGGCTTCTGTATATATAGATTAACTTTTGTATGGGTAAAATAGAGATATATTGCAGGTTCTTATCAGAAGAGTGGCATTTTTTTTCCCCAAGAGCTATTAAAGGGATCATTCTGGTTACTGGGTTGAGAATAGATTATAGATTGATAAAAAACAGATCAAAGATAACAGTTAAAGAGCTATCACAATAATACAAAAAAGACATGTTGATGCCTTTCAAGAGGTTAATTGTGAAAACAGATGGAAAGATGTGATTGTTTATATATATATATATATATATATATATATATATATATATTCCCAAAAAATATATACACACAGCAGCATCTAGACTGGTGTTTAATTAAACAACTGGGCACCATAGCCTAGTCAAGATTAACATATAAAATTAAGTGTGTATACATTTTTTGGGACATCCTTTATATATTTTTTTCATTTATTTTTTTAACTTTGTAAATTGTTGACACTATTATAGGTATTCCCATCCCCCACCCTTTGCCTACCTTCACCCAACAGCCCCCCTCTAGTCCTTTCCTGTGCCCCTTCCCTCTGGCTATGACCACATTGTTGTTTGTGTCTATGGATTATGCATACATGTTCTTTGGCCAATCACTGCACCTTCTTTTATTTAGTCATAAAAGAGATAGAAAGATGTGACTATAGTCTCTCTGTATATTAAAGCATAGCCCATAGCCCACTGCCCATAAACTATCAGAGAAAGAAAAGAGATAAAATTGATCAACTGAAGGATTAATTAAGGAAATAAAAAGAAAGATATTTTTTCAAAGAAGTTATTATTTCAGTCAAGAATGAGTAACAGAAATCAGAGTTATTTTTCTATTGAAACATCTGAAAAACTGAATGGTATATATGAAATAAAAGCTTTCAAGATATTAAACAACAATAATAAAAAACAATGCTTTTTGACAGAATTAGCTGTGGGTTTATTTTAAACAGTCTAACATAGATATAATTGGAATAATACATTTGTTCTGACTTACTCTCTGGAGAGAGTTTTCAGCTGTGACACAGAGAGGGGAAACTTAGGCTACATCCAACAGTATCTGTGAGTTGAGGAAACAAATCTGGGGTTCAAGAGAAGCTGAGGAAGCAGGAGTTTCCAGAGAAAAGTAATAGATAGGAAAGATCTGCATAGAGAGAAAGTTCCAGAGATCTCTAAAAGGTCCTCCTTTATGTCTAGCTGAGTTCTAATCAGTATAAAAGTGTGAGAAAACTATTTTCAGCTGGGAAAGGAAACATCAGAAAAAAAATTAGAGCAATACTCAGAGCTTACAGGAAAGGAATAGTTTCTTTTCCTACCCAGCAGAATAGAAAAAACTCATAATTTACGGGGCATAAGTAGAGCACTAACAGCATTTTGCCTCAGCATTAGGGCAAAACCAATTGTAGACTAAACACTTCTCTGGTCCCACCTAATAAAGTTTAAAAGCAAGATCCAAAAGGATCAAAGTTTTTCCAAGCAACTTAACTGCAACCTAGGTCATACTGAAGAATATTCATAGAAATAGTATAATATTCAACACAACATAAGTCAAGATTTGCAATGTCTGTCTTATAATAAAACATTACAAGGCATGTTAAGAAGCAGAAAAACACAAGGGGGGAGTTGAGCATATTAAGTAGAGAGAAGGAAGATATAAGAAAGACCCAAATAGAACTCAGGCAGAAACTTCAAAGCTTAGATGAAAAACTACAATAACAACACTGCATTGGATTGATAGCTACTAGATATTTCAAAAGAAAAGATAATGAACATGGAGAAAAACAGAGACTATTAAAAATAAAACTCAGAGAGAAAAGAGACTAAAATTAAAATAAAAAATAATTAACTGTGAGTTTATTTTAAATGGTCTAACATACAAGTAATTGGAGTTTCAAAGGAGGGGAGAAAAGAAGGCAGAGGGATAAGAAAAAATATTTGGTGAAATAATGGCTGAAGCATTTCCAAATTTACTTAAATATCTAAAACAACAAATCCAAGAAACTCAATGAACTCCAAGGATAGTAAACTTGAAAAAGACACCAACACTTATAGTAAATTTTATTAAAACCAGTAATATATAGAAATTCTTAAATTCAGTAAGAGAAAAGGAAAACATTACATGCAGAGAAAAAAAACAATTTATTGAAACTTCTTTTGGGGGAAAAAAGATGCAAATCAGAAGACAAAAGAAGCAACATCTTTAAGGTATTGTAAGAAGAATCAACCTAGAATTTTATACCCAGGTAAAATATCTTTCAAAAATAAAGCAAAATTAAGACATCTTAGATATATAAAAAAATCATCATTGGCTCACCTGAAATATAATAAATGTTTTTAAAAATGTATTCAAGCAAAAGGAACATTATATCAGAAGAAAATCTGCATCTAACACTGAAGAACTGTAATAGTAACTATATAGGTAAATGTAAAATATGTTTTTTTATTATTTAAATCATTTTAAAAAGCAGTTGTACACTTAAAGGAAAAAGTAATAATAATATATTGTGAGGTCTATAACACATGTAGAAGTAAAATATAGCACATATGCTAGGTGATAATAAATTAAAAGATACTGTTGTAAGTTCTTATGTGTGAAATGGCATAATGCCATTTTAAAATAGACTGTGATCACTAAATTATGCATACTGTAAACTACTAAAATAACACAAAAAAGTTATAGTTGATAAGTCAAAATACTCAATGACTAGAAAGAAGGCAGATTTCAAACAAGGAAAATAGAGAACATGGGATAATTAGAAATTAGTAGAAAATGATAGTTTATAACCCAACATCAATATTTCATTAAAGGTAACTAGTTTAAAAGTTTCAACTAAAAGGCAGAGATTAAAATATTGGATAAAAGAGTACCCTTGTGACTACAAACAATACACTTTAAATATAAAGAGGGAAACAAATTAAAAGTAAAAGATTGAAGAAAGCATATAAACTATACTAGTACCAATCAAAAGAAATTTGGGGTGGCCATATTAATATCGGACAAAGCAGAGCAAAGAATATTACCACGAATAAAGAAGTATGTTGATAATTAGATATGGGTGAAATCATCATGAGCACATAATGATCCTAAATGTTTATCTATTTAAAAAGAGAATTCCAATATACATAACACAAAATTCATAGAACTTCAAGGAGAAATAGACAAATATATAATTACAAATGATTTTAACATTTTTCTTGATAATTGAAAAACAAGTAAGGAGAAATTAATGAAGATATATATTCAAACAAAACATCAACCATTTAGACGCAGCTGATATTTAAAAACTCCTGATCCCAAAACAGCACAATACACATTTTTTTTTTCCAAGGGACACACAGGGCATTTACAAAGATAAATTATGTTTTAGGTAATAAAACAAGTATCAATAAACTTGTAAAATTAAAAGCATATTTTCTGACTATAATGCTATTGCAATGAAATGTAAGTGAAGTCAATAGCAGAAAGATCTTTGGAAAGTCCCCAAATATTTGGAATTAACTAACCAAATTCTAAATAACTCATGGGTCAAATAAGAAATCAAATGGAAATTAGAAAGTGTTTTGAAACCAATAAACATGAATTCATAATATATTAATATTTGTGGGATGAATTGAAAGTCATGGTTAGAGGGAAATGTATGTCACTAAATGTAAGCCTACATTAGAAATAAATGTATAAATCAGTAGTCTCAGCTTAAGAAACTAGAAACAAAGCAGAATAAAAGAAATAATGAAAATCAGAGCAGAAACATAGAAGTTTTTTAATAGATAAGATCAATGACCCAAAAAACTGTTTGTTTGAACTGATCACTAAAATGGATAGACCTCTAACTAGGTAATCAGAAAAAGGAAAAGAAAAAAGAGAAGATCCAAATTAATAATATTACAAATGAGAGAGTTGAAAACACAGATACTGAATGAATCCTGAATACTGGAAAATCATAATAGCTTAGTATCAAACAATCTGGCAATTAGATGTAATAGATATATTTCTTCCAAGTCACAAAGTATGATAGCTCACTCAAAAAGAAATAGATAACCTAGATGGCCCTATACATATTAAAGAAATTATACTGTAGTTAAACATTTCCACAATGAAAGCCATAAGTCCAGAAAGCTTCACTGCAACATTTAATAACTCTTTACAAATGTTGGCAAACTCAATCAACAAAATATAAAGAGTGAATACATCGTGACCAAGTGAGGTTTATGCCAGAGATACAAAATTGATTTAACATTTGAAAATCAATCAATATAATTCATCATATTAACAAACTAAAAGTGAAAAATCATATGGTCATCTCAGTAGACACACGAAAACACTGGACAAAATCCAACATCTACTTCCAATAAAAAATATCTGCAAACTAGGAATATATGGGAACTTACTCAAATTGTTAAATGGCATCCATGAAAAACCTAAATCTAACATCATAATCATTCAAAATGATGAAGGACTAAATGGTTTCCCCATAAGATCAGGAACAAGGAATAATGTATACTATTATTACTTCTACTCAAAATTGTACTGGAGGATCTAGATGGCAAAATATTACAAGGGAAAAAAAGGAATACATTAGACAGGGAACAGCAAGACCCACATTATTCACATATGCACAATTATCTATATGCAAAATCCTATGGAACCATGAGTGAATTAAGCAAATTGGCAAGATATAAGATCAATATACAAAATTAACATATTTTTATATGCTAACATAAAACAATTGAAATTAAAAGTCAGTATCCTATTAATAAAAGGCTAATATGCAAATCGACCAAACTGCAGAATGACTGGTTGCTATGACACGCACTGACCACCAGGGGCAGATGCTCAATGCAGGAGCTGTCCCCTGGTGGTCAGTGCGCTCCCACAGAGGGAGTGCTGCTCAGCCAGAAGCTGGTTTCATGGCTGGCAAGCATAGTAATGGTGGTGGGAGCCTCTCCCGCCTCTGCAGCAGCGCTAAGGACCCCTCAGGGGATGTCCAACTGCCAGCTTAGTCGAACATTCCCTAAGGGCTCCCGGACTGAAAGAGGTCAGAGGCTGGGCTAGGGACTCCTCCCCCTCCAGTACACAAATGTTGTGCACTGGGCCTCTAGTCATTTATAAAGGCATAAAAATGTGATTATATATATTTAAATGACCCACATATTAAAAACTAGAAAACATTTTGTTGGAGACTATATAAATAAATGGAGAAATATGGCTTATATGGCTTCATGGATCAGAATGCTCAATATTGTTAAGATACCCATTATCCCTCAAATTAACCTAGAGATGTAATACAATTAATCAGAATTCCAGGAATAATTTTAACTTTGAAATTAACAAGCTGATTCTAAAATTCATATGGAAATGTAATAAAACTGGAGAAATTAGAACAATTGTGAAGAAGAATAAAGTTGGAGCACTTACACTACCTGATTTCAAATTTTTAAATAAAGATTAATAATCAAGAAATAGATAAATATATCAATGGAATAAAATAAAATTCAGAAATAGACACACACATATATGGTCAATCTTTTTTTTTTGACAAAAGTGAAAGGTAACTTAGTGGAGAAAAGAGTTTTATTTTTAAACTAGAACTGAAATAATTGGATATCTATATGTAAGAAAAACAAAACAAAAACTACTTCAACCTATTCCTTACATTATGGTAACATCAACTAAAAATGGGCCATAGACTTAAATATAAGATCCCAAACTGTAAAAGTTATAGAAAAAACCATGGGAGAATATCTTTGTGTTCTTGAGTTATGCAAAGATTTCTTAAATACATTAAATGCACAATCCATAAATAAATAAATTGGATTTAATTAAAGTTAAAGACTTCTGTTTGAAAGACAGAATAAAAAATAAGACACAATGGGAGAAAATGAAAATATTAAGGAAATAAACAATACAGTCAAATTTGAGCAAAAGATTTACAGAGATATTTCACCAAAGAAGATTTACAGATGGCAAATACACTTATGAAGCCTTGCTCAACATTATTAAGTATTAGGTAATAAAAATCAGAATCAAAGGCTATAACTCTAGACACATTTTAGACAATTTAAAAATTAAAACATTGATCTTCCACTTGTTGGTGAGCAAATAAAAGAATACAACACTGCTGGTGTGAATGTTAAATGCTACAAGTTTGGAGAATAGTTTGGTAGTTTCTTAAAAAGTAAACAATACTAATGTATGACACAGCCATTGTACTTCTATGTAAGTACTCAAGATAAATAAAAGCATGTGGCCATATAAAACTTATATATTAACTAGAGGCCTGGTGCACAGATTCGTGCACATTGAAAGTAAATTAATTAGAAGGTGGCCATAGAGGCAGGACTGGGCGAGATGGGCCAGATGCACCCTGAAGCCAACCTCCCTCGGTCCCTCCCTGACCAGCTGCACCTGGGGCAGCACTGGGGCTCGAAGGGCATCTGCCAAGTGAGCAGGGTCCCTCTGGCAGGTAGGGTACCTCGGTCTGGCCTGGGGGGATTGGGCTGAAACTGGCAGTCCGACAACCCCTGAGGGGTCTCTGACTGTAAGAGGGCACTCTGCAAAGTTGCTGTCGCTCGGCAGCTCCTGCATTGAGTGTCTGCCCCCTGGTGGTCAGTGTGCGTCATAGCTACTGGCCGGCCAGCTGGTCGCTTAGGCTTTTATATATATAGACTAATAGCTCGGTGCACAAAATTTGTGCCTGGGGGGGTATCCCCCAGCCCAGCCTGCACCCTTTCCAATCTGGGACCCCTCAGGGGATGTCCGACTGCCTGTTTAGACCCGATTCCTGTGGGATCGGGCCTAAATAGGCAGTTGGACATCCCTCTCACAATCCGGGACCACTGGCTCCTAACTGCTCACCTGCCTGCCTGCCTGATTGCCCCTAACCACTCTGCCTGCTGACCTGATAGCCCCCAAGTGCCCCACCCACCAGCCTGCTCGCCCCCAACTGCCCCCCCTGCTGGCCTGCTTGCCCCCAACTGCCTCCCCCTCTCCCCACCAGCCTGCTCACCCCCCTGCCTCCCCTGCCAGCCTGCTTGCCTCCAACTGCCCTCCCCTGCTGGCTTGATCACCCCTAACCACCTCTGCCTCGGCCCCACCACCATGGCTTTGTCTGTAAGGACTTCCGGAAGGTCCCCCAGAAGGTCTCCAGTCTAATTAGCATATTACCCTTTTATTAGTATTGATGTTCATAGCAGTTTTATTTGTAATAGCTAAAAACTGGAAACATCCCAAATGTCCATCAACAGGTGAACAGATACGCAAACACTGGTACATCCATACGTGTTTTAATGAGGAAAAATACAACTCAGCAATAAAAATGAATAAACATGCAAAACACATGGATTAATATCAACATAATTACTCTGTACTAAAGAAGGCAGATCACCAACTCCACCAAAAGAATAGATATTGTGTGACTCCATTTACATAAAATTGTAGAAAATGCAAACTAATGCATATTGAGGTGGGAACTAGAAATAAATATGAGGGATTACATTAGGGCAAGAGAAAACTTTTGAGGGTGTTATATATGTTCGCTATCTTGACTGTGGAGATGGTTTCATATATATATCACATTTTATACTTTAAATATGTGCAGCTTATTGTATGCCAGTTATACTTCAATACAACTATTAAAATTAAGTTAAGTTAATGTAAAATATGTTAAAAGGAAGTTAATTTTCAAATATATTTGATGAAAGGTATTTTAGTGCATTAGAAATTAGACAAATAATTTATTAAAAATTAAATTAATAAGCATTGATAAATGCTTACTTTGTGTTAGGTAATATTCTAAGTGCTTTACAAGTATAAACTTATTTAATTATCACTGTGATAATTATATTTGTTGGGTATAGTATTATCCATACCCATTTTATATAGGAAGAAATTGAGGCACAGAGAATGACACAGTTTTAAATGTAGAACTTGTATTTCAACCCAGGTGGTCTGGCTTCAGGCATATAGCTCTGTTTAATCTTACTTATAAAGAGAGAGTTTATTTTGACTACTTCATAAACTTAGTAACTGAATTATAGAATTTTACTTTCTTTTTCTTACCTCCCACATTTCTTGAATAGTTTTTTGCACACAGGTTGAATTCTTTTGTAAGATAATACTTGAACGCATACTAAGCCCAGCTTTCATTAGCATGCACTGTCCTGCCCACTGGACCTCTGCTTTATGACCTTTCTCTCTCCCTACTTCTCATTTCTCTTCCAAATTGTTTTCTTTCTACAAAGCACAAACCTTCAGATTTTGTAATACTGAAATATGTCACCTATCCTATTCCCACTCAAATCCATTTGTCCCATAGTAAAGTTTCTATGGCATTTATTATCCCCATGAAATGGTTGTATACTCGATTGCCTATTGCTTCTAATGATTCTTACTTAGAGAATGTAAACTTGTGTTGACAATTAGATTACATGTCTTTGATATCATAAACCAAGTCTTTATCTTGGGTCATGCATATGCAGAAATTCATATTTTTTACACAGAATTGCCAACTTCTCTGAACTCACAGAAACAGACATGCTCCACTTAGAAAATGTAATTATATTGCCCTTTCTAAACATATAGAATAAGCAACTCAGAATATGGGGTTG
Source organism: Plecotus auritus (assembly GCF_963455305.1). NCBI lineage: Eukaryota > Metazoa > Chordata > Mammalia > Chiroptera > Vespertilionidae > Plecotus > Plecotus auritus. The sequence continues at coordinate 67,830,649 of NC_137771.1, forward strand.
TCAATACATTTCTTCCTGCATCACTATTTCCAAGTTTCATCCTGGGTATGTAAGGAAAAATCTATGTCCACTCAGGCATGAAGAATAGAGGCTAAACAAATTGCATTTGAATTGTGAAAATGCTGCACTTTATGTGTTTAGGGTACATTCCACAGTTTGTCTTCCTTAAAGAATGTGACATTTGTGTCAACCAGTGAAGAGTGGGGGGTCCTCTTGTTGTGGATACAAATTCATTAAGCTAGTTCAGCAGGAAACACCAGGATCCACGTCTTACCCAGTCCTTCCTTCTAAAGTAGTTTTCATTAACTCTCCGAGTTCTAAAACAAGTCACTCTCATTTTTTTCATTATATGTTTCATATAATTTATTGTACATAATAAATAGTTTGCAAGAGTTGGGTTTATGAATAGCTTGAAACAGGTTTTCCATGTCCAAATCAAGCTGCCATAGTAACCATTTTTCATTTCTGCCCAACGTATGGTCTTTTCTTTTTCCTTTTTTTTCCTGCCTTAAAATATGTTGTTTAAAAAAATCCCAAATTATTCAGGAAAGTTGATCAGATTTCATTAAAATAATGACTTCATTGTTAGCAAATGCTCATTTCAATCTCCTATTAAATGACTCTTTCTTGCATTATGAGCATCAAACTGAAAATAAAAATATATAGTTCAATTTTTTATTTAATGATATTTATCATAAAAATAAATTAAAATACATTCTTGTTCTCCTCCCATTTCCCCATAAAAGAATCTCTGCCTTTTTCAAACAATAGAACAGGAGCAAGGCCAGGTTAACTTTCTGCCAGATAGTTCCATGTAGAAAGTTCAGGAGAGTAGTCTAACCTGCTGGGTATTTATATCTGAACCTCCACACAAAACTCCTAGTTTCTTTGGCAAGAAGGACTATTAAAGAGATTGTTTCCACAGGTGTTTTTTCAGCCTCTCATCATCATAGCATTTAGACTTTTCAAGTGAATAGCATCCAAAGTTATAACCCTCATGAAGTAACCCGTACCTCCTAGATAAACCTGCACATTTCAAAAGCCAACTCAACATTTGACCCAGTGATCCCACTTCTAGGAATATATCCCAAGAAACTAGAAACACCATTCAGAAAGGATATATGCACCCCTATGTTCATAGCAGCATAATTTACAATAGCTAAGATTTGGAATCAGCCTAAGTGCCCACCAGCAGATGAATGGATTAGAAAAGGTTGGCACATCTACACAATGGAATACTATGCTACTGTTAAAAGGAAGGAACTCCTACCATGTGCAACAGCATGGATGGAGCTGGAGAGCATTATGCTAAGTGAAATAAGTCAGTCAGAGAAAGATAAATATCACATGATCTCACTCATTTGTGTATTATAATGAACAACATAAACTGATGAAGAAAAACAGATTTACAGACAGAGAAGCATCAATCAAATGCTCAAACCTCAGAGGGAAAATAGGGGAGGGTGGGGGTAAGGGGAAGAGATCAACCAAAGGACTTGTATGCATGCATATAAGCCTAACCAATGGACACAGACAACAGGGGGTGAGGGTGAGGGCAGGATTGGGGCTGGAGGGACAATGGGGGAATAAGGACACATTTATAATACCTTAATCAATAATAAATAAATAAATAAATAAATAAATAAATAGTAAATAAATCAGCTGTAAGTGTAAAAAAAATTAAAAAAGCTTGCAACAGCTGCACTCAGCAGCCTTTTGACTCAAATTCTCAAAGGAAGACTACCTTTAGGAGTCACTGTGCTATATGACCAGTACAGCTGCAGTGTTATGGAGGTGGCAGGGAGTAGCTGTGTTTGACAAGTAGAGAAAGAGCTGTTTTTAATGAAGACTTTTTTATGTTAATGACTCATCTACTTTTAGGGTTTTTACAATTATAATTCTAAAACATCATCCTTTCAACCTCTGTTATTTAAGATTTAGCTTAAAATTTATTTATTAATTAATCCATATCTATTCCATACCTCAGTAGCACCATGAGATGTACACATTTATTAACATTGCCTATTAAAACTTGCTTTAAAGTACTTTCCAAAAACCTTCATTTTCACTGTATACATGAGATTCTTACATATCTAGTCTATTTCTTTTATAATTTCTTCCATTTATTCAACAAATATTTAATGAGTGACCTCCCTCTGCAATATCAGATAGGTTCTATTAAGCCATATATGCAAGAGTAAAATCTGAACTCTGTCATTAAGGATGTAAATAACACATAAAGGTGGAACCAGGTTGTGTAACACATTGAATGAGAAACCAGAGTTTGTACACTTCCCCTGTAATTACATTACTCCTAGTAATGGTGTCATTCTTAATCACTACAATGACTAGTACTAATTACCGTTAAAATTTTTTTGTAAGTTTCAAAAACTAATTAAAGCTTGTTTTACCTAGTCAACAGGCTGTGATGCGGCTCTACTGGAGGGATCCAAAGTATCTCATGGAATCCAAAGAAGAGATCAATAAGCCTTAAGAACTATAAGAAGTAGGGAACTTGAACCTTTGGAATCTGAACAGCAAGAATTTTTGAACCTCATTTCTTGATTGCTGCCATTAAAGTGAAATCAGTTCCAGATCCCACTCTAAGGCTCTCAATTCACAACCCAAAATTCTGGGAGAGCAAATATAAGTAGCCCAACTTGAGTCATTGTCCATTCCCAACTAGCAATGGTTAAGTGGACTGTCAAGTATTATAAGCATTGTTATTGAGGCCCACTTTTGGGTATCGGGTCAGAAGAAATTCCTAGAGAAGAAGAAATCAGTGAGGTAGTTAGCAAAAGTGCCTGTGTAATCATAACTAGTATTCTCTGTGTTAAGCATTATGCTTTTCATGTATCATCTCAACTAATCCCCAAGAAGCCTTACATAGTAGATACTACTATTATTCTCATTTTGCCTATAAAAATTGAGATTTAATGAGGGCAACAGCCAATAATAGTGGAGCTGATATCTAAAGTCTACTTTTTCTGGCTGCACAGTCTATACGCTATGCCTCATCTTGATGTTGCCAAACCATCAAGTTTACATGTAGATTAGATATGGTGACTTTGTCTCTCTAAGTTTCCTGTCCTCAATTCTTCATTTTGAATAGGTGAAGAGTTGATTTATTGAGAGTCATTTAAGAAGCTAATAAATATCTCATTAACTAGTACCTCCAAAGTACTTACCTTTTCTCATTATGTTATAACATGAAAAAGGAGGGGAATGTGTTCAAGGTATACATACGTGTGTTTTCTCATGGACTCTGTGTAATATATGGTACTTAGACATAGATGAACTGATACTACTAGTACTGCATTTCAGAGTAAATATATTTCAGAGTTAAACAGGTTTGTGTGTGTGTCTATGTGAAACAAACCACTAGTTAACATGCCATTTCTACAGAAAATTCTAAACATTTGACTTAGAAATAACGTTTGAGCACACATTAGAGCTACTGACTCGTCAGATACTGCCTATAGACTATTTCTCTTGGCTACCGTCATCATCATGGAAATAAAATACACATTCATCTAATGAATAAACTTTAACTTGAAAAAAGGGAAATAATCTATATCTCTTTTCCAATCAAAGTAGAAATCCCCTGGGATCTCTTGGAGGTAGAGTAACATAAATCCAGGCCAGTATTAGCTTATCTGTGTATTTGCATAAGAGAGGTAACATGTTAGGTCTGGCATGTTCTGACACAAAGCCCAGTTCATTATCCCACGGGTGTAGGCAGTGGGAGAAAAATAAAGGGAGGGCAAAGTTTGGGCCACTGCTTATTTATATTCCCAGGTTATTACTAAGTTCTAAATTCAGAAGTTTGAGACTTTCTATGGGGAAGATCCTATTACATTTAAATACTATAATAAAGTGAGTGGGAATCACCATCAGGGTTAGCATATACAATTTTTAATAAGGAATCATGAGCTTTTCCCGTATAGTGGACCTGTTCTAGACAATAAATAAACCTTTACAAGAGTTGCAGTTCATTGACTTTCTTTTGGCTTGACTATAGGAAATGAATTCTTTCATGAAATGAGAAAGTTTGGTCCCAGGTGGAGACCAGGACCCTACCTTTGCAGTGGAATTCTCCATAATGGGAAGATGAGCTGGACTCCCGAGGGTGGATAAATTAGTGTGAACCTAACAAACCTGACTGTCTGCCTCTGTTAGTCCCAAAGGCTCCGTAAAACACTGCAAAAGAGTTAAGGAAGAGCTAAGAATGCAAAAACACCCAGATTTACATTCATGAATGAATTAATTAGGACATGACTAACCCCAAAAATTCTGATAATAAAAATAGAAACCAGCGGGAAAGTAAACTACCTCTCCTCTATCAGAAAGGAAACACATGCAGACCTTATCATTTAAAATTCAGTTTAAATAGATCCCAGACTTAGTCCAGATTATTTTTTGTGATCAGAGAGAATGTACTTTTGACTACTTCATTGGGCTGAGCTTTTCAAGAAGATTCTGGCACAATAAGGAAGACTTGTCTCAGGAGGTGCACAGAACATACTCAATGGCTTTGGTACTAAATGGCTCCAGCAGGAGGGTGAGGCACCTCCACTGGCCAGATCAGAGCTGGAAGGAATAGTGAACAACTGCTGACATTCTCTCACTTTCCGTTCTGACACAGGCTTCCATCCAGCTCAGGGGAGAGAAAAAAAAAGGAGGGCACAGGGAGAGAGGAAGGGAATGATTAGAGAAGATCAGAGCAGGAAAATAAAGGGATGGGAAACCAAGATGCTATTTGTTATGGACACTGGATACTAAATTAAGCTGATCTGATATGGGAATACCCCCACCTCAATGTTTGGGATATTAGTCAAGGATTCCTGTTTAAGAGAGAGGGAAGCTTTCTGAAAAGCTAAAAACATCTCTGAAAAATTGGCTACAACTTCCTTCACACAAAAACAAGTTTGAGAGATATGAATAGTCATGGGAGGAATACTTTATGGAACAAAATATTTATTCTTATTTCACTTATGAGGATATCAAGACAATAGTCTCTGGAGGAAATCATGCCTGTGAAAGATATTTTAAGATCAAAGTTTACCTGACACATAAACCAACTCACTAACAATGAAAAGCATGAAATTCTGGTGTGAAAGGTACTGATTTTTCTTTATTTCTTTATCATTTCGGCCCTTTTGTATTTTGCAAAATATATGTACAACTATAATAATGTGATCTTTTTTACCTGTTAAAACTTGAAACTTGTAATGTGATCAGAGAATTCAAGCTCCACATGGAATGCGAGGAACTTGCTTTCCTTGACATATTTCTGATAATTTTTTGAAACAATGAAATTTATTTCATACTAAATGCCATCAGTCTTCTCATTTTTATACAATACATTCTAAAATTTTAAAAATAACTGTTCAATAGTATAATACATTTTTTGTGGCTCAATTTCTCTTCAGTTGATGAGAAAATCAGAAATACATTATTCTTACTAACTTGAACTGAATGAAAGTCTTCATTTAAAGTAACTTAATTATATACAGAAAGTATGTAATAAAATAATGACCTCTATTATAAATCATAAGTAGCAATCAAAATAATGATCAAACCAGATAATAAGTTTGATTATGTGTAGAATTCCACTTTCCTTAGGTATGTTATTACTCCCAGAACAGGATGGAAACAAAAGGACTTGGCTGGAAGTAGGCTCTTTCTTGATCACATGCCTAGTACAGTTCTCTGTGCCCAGTGGGTTCTCAATACATATTCCGTGATGATTATAATGAGTCATCTGAAAACATTTCCAATGTGCAGGTATGCACAGATTTGAGATTAGAAAAAAAAATTGTCAGTGTAATTGATTGTGCCAAAGAGAAAAAAATTATATATCTAATATCAATCACATAAACTGTGGACACACAAACACAATAGCTCTATGTCGTTTTTATTGCTGGGTTGTTGTTGGTTGTTTTTATTCAATTTTACTTTTTCCTGGTCACTCCACATACTAATTAGAGATCCACTGTACATATTTGTCACTTGATTAAATTATCCAGGGGCAAGGCAGAGCAGCCACACTGTTGCCAAATATTTCTGGAAGGTGTACTTTGTATCCTGAACCAAGTCCTTGATTTCTGACTGTTCTCTTCCAGGGAATATGGAGCATAGTGCTTTGGAAGGTCCTGAGATTATTGTCATTGTGCCAGACTTTAGGCCATTTTGAAATCATAGAACAAAGTTGCAAGTGCCTTAAGTGTTTATATTAAAGAAATACATGCTGATTTTTTTTTAATTTAAATTCTTTATTGTTTAATACATAAATTTCCTTTTTTCCCCATTGACCTCACCCTGACTGTTCCCAACCCCCAGCACATGCCCTCAACCCCCTACTGTCTGTGGCCATTGGTTATGCTCATATGCATGCATACAAGCTCTTTAGTTGATCTCTTACTCCTCCCACTCCTCCCCTGCCTCCCCGCTTAGGTTGGATAGTCTGTTCCATGCTTCTGGCTCTATTTTTTTTTAAATATATTTTATTGATTTTTTTTTTACAGAGAGGAATGGTGAGGGATAGAGAATTAGAACTATCAATGAGAGAGAAACATCTATCAGCTGCCTCCTGCACACCTCTGACTGGGGATGTGCCCGCAACCAAGGTACATGCCCTTGACCAGAATCGAACCTGGGACCCTTCAGTCCGTAGGCTGACACTCTATCCACTGAGCAAAACTGGTCAGGGTACTTCTGGCTCTATTTTTGTTTTCAGTTTATGTTGTTCATTATATTCCACAAATGAGTGAGATCCTGTGATATTTATCTTTCTCCTTATTTCTGGCTTATTTCACTTAGCATAATGCTCTACAGGTCCATCCCTGCTGTTGCAAATGGTAAGTGTTCTTTCTTTTTTACAGCAGCATAGTATTCCATTGTGTAGATGTACCATGGTTTTTTAATCCACTCATCTGCTGATGGGCACCTAGGCTGTTTCCAAATCTTAGCTATGGTGAATTGTGCTACTATGAACATAGGGGTGCATATATCCTTTCTGATTGGTGTTTCTAGATTCTTGGGATATATTCCTAGGAGTGGGATCACTGGGTCAAATGGAAGTTCCATTTTTAATTTTTTGAGGAAACTGTATACTGTTTTCCACAGTGGCTGCACCAGTCTGCATTCCCACCAGCAGTGCACGAGGGTTCCTTTTTCTCCGCATCCTCACCAGCACTTGTCCTTTGTTGATTTGTGGATGATAGCCATTCTGATAGGTGTGAGATGCTACCTCATTGTCGTTTTGATTTGCATCTCTCAGATGATTAGTGACTTTGAGCATGTTTTCATATGTCTCTTGGCCTTCTGTATGTCCTCTTTCAAAAAGTGTCTATTTAGGTCCTTTGCCCATTTTTTAAATTGGACTGTTTATCTTCCTTTTGTTAAATTGTATGAGTTCCCTGTAAATTTTGGAGATTAAATCCTTATCATAGGTAACATTGGCAAATATGTTCTCCCATGCAGTGGGCTTTCTTGTTGTTTTGTTGATGGTTTCTTTCACTGTGCAGAAGCTTTTTATTTTGATGTAGTCCTATTTGTTTATTTTCTCTTTAGTTTCCATTGTCCTTGGAGCTTTATCAGTAAAGATATTGCTACAACATATTTCTGTTATTTTGCTGCCTATGGATTCTTCTAAGATTTTTATGGTTTCCCATCTTACGTTTAAGACCTTTATCCATTTTGAGTTTATTTTTGTGTATGGTGTAAGTTGGTGGTCTAGTTTCATTTTTTTGCATGTATCTGTCCAATTTTTCCAAAAACCATTTATTGAAGAGACTGTCTTGACTCCATTGTATGCTCTTGCCTCCTTTGTCAAATATTAATTGAGCATAGTGGTTTGAGTCGATTTCCGGGTTTTCTGTTCTGTTCTATTGGTCCATATGTCTGTTCTTATGCCAGTACCAGGCAGTTTTGAGCACAGTGGCTTTGTAATATAGCTTGATATCTGGTATTGTGATTCCTTCAACTTTGTTCTTCTTTCTCAATATTGCTGCAGCTATTTGGGGTCTTTTTTTTATTCCAGATGAAATTTTGGAGAGTTTGTTCTAGGTCTTTGAGATATGCCGTTGATATTTTAATGGTGATTGCATTGAATCTGTTGATTGCTTTGGGTAGTATGGACCTTTTAATGATATTGATTCTACTAATCCATGAACATGGTATATTCTTCCATTTGTTTATGTCTTCCTCTATCCCTTTTTTCAATGTCCTGTAGTTTTCTAAGTAAAGTTAAGACACCTAGGAATAAACTTAACTAAGGAGGTACATGCTGAATTAAAAAAAAATCAAATGTAAAACATGGTTCAATTATTTGCAGGTTGTGATGGTCTCTGGAACAAGTAAATATTAAGCCAGTGGAAAAGTGGGCCAGGTATTTTGTTAATTGCTATAGCCTAATGACTTCACCTTTAGTATAAGTGAACCTTATAGGTCGTCAAAGTAAAAAGGGAAGAATAGATAGGCTGTTCAGGCCAGGAAGCTGGAAGTCTATCTTGACTCTTAAGTCTTCTTCTCCTCTACTCCTCTCCATGCAATCTATGCAAAATTTCTGACCTTCTAAAAATACTTGAAATAGTTGTACTTCTCTCTAGCCTGCAGTCACATTCATTTCTTATGTGGAATATGCAATAAAAATGTAATTTGCTTCCTCCATGTCTTTAACCTCTTTCAATTCATTTCCTTTTGTGGTCTGAGTGATTGTTTTAAGTATTTGGATATGGTATATTTATTTTGTTTAAAGCTCTATGCTAGGCACTAAATATAGATAGATATTGATATAGATATATAGATATAGATATATAGATATAGATATAGATAGATATATAGATATAGATATAGATAGATATATAGATATAGATATAGACATAGATGATATAGGTATAGAGACATATTTTCTCATCTGATCCTATAAAAAAGCCCAGTTTGAAAAAAATAATTGTATTCATTTCCTATTATTTCTGTAAAAATATGATGGACTCTAGTGACTTAAAGCAATGGCTTTGTGGAAATAGCTATCCTATGACCTGTTGGCAGTTCCCAGGATTATCCAAACAATGTCCTGAACTTGGACCATTCCCTTATATGAAAGCAGTGCCCAGCAATAGCTCAAGTTCTCCTTTCTTATTTGGAAAAACTTTTTTCTATTTTGAGTGAACAGTGAACTTTTTTGTGCTGCTTAAGTTGCATATCATATGGCACCTGGCCGGTCCCATTATTTTATGTGCTGTCTGAGGGAAGGGAACGGGGTTTTTACATACAAGATGCTGTTGGTCACATTGCCTTCTCCTCTTCTGCAGTCAAGTCTGCCTTCTCCTCCCTCTAGAGACACATGTCATTCCACTTAGGGTTTGCCTGGATAATTCACAATGCTCTCCCTCAAGTTAATTGCATCTTCTGCCATATAAAGTTATGCTCACAAGTTCCAGGAACTAGAACTTGGGTATCTTTGGGGGCCATTGTTCAACCTAAAACAAAGGTTCTCTTTTTTTACATGTGACCAAAAAAGCTTCAGTAGGTTAAGTAATGTGCTCAAACTTATGCATCCAGAAAGTAGCAAAGCTGATATTCAAACACTAATCTTTTGGATGCTGGAATTACTGTTCATGTATAATAAGACTGGATGTGATAAGATTGAAGGAGATAAATGGAAAAGAGGAAAAGAGAGATATAATTATCTTAAAATATATATTTTTTAAATATATATTTTATTGATATTTTACAGAGAGGAAGGGAGAGGGATAGAGAGCTAGAAACATCGATGAGAGAGAAACATCCATCAGCTGCCTCCTGCACACCTCCCACTGGGGATGTGCTAGCAACCAAGGTACATGCCCTTGACCGGAATCGAACCTGGGACCCTTCAGTCCGCAGGCCGATGCTCTATCCACTGAGCCAAACCGGTTTCGGCTATCTTAAAATATTTTTAAGAAAAGTATCTCATGAAAAAGTAGCCAATAATGACAGCTAACACATATTTAGTGGTTGTACATGCCAAGAAGTGTTATAAGCCCCTTTACAAATATTAATTCATTTAATCTTTATAACAACCTTATGAAGTAATTTCCAGTATTGTCAGTAGTGAAATTAAAAATTACACAGCTAGTAAGTTATGGAATTGGTATTGGAACACTTGCTGTCTGGCTTCAGAGCCTGTGGTCCTAAGTCACCTGTAGATAGACTGATCTCATTCTAGAAGTTCTGGCAGGAAGAACTTGAACCAATGGAAGAAAGTAGATAAAGACAAACTTTTAGTTCAATATTAGAAAAATTATTAACACCTGGAGCTGTTCAAAAATGAAATGGGCTTCTTTTCGAGACAGAGAAATCCCGTCTCTGAGAATGCCAAAATTAAAAAACAGCTTGACCTCTTCTCTGAGATATTAAACTTAGTGACAATGAACTTGGAGACAAGCTAGACTAATAATTTCAGTTTCTTCCAACTTCATAAGCTATGGTTTTAAGCTTTTATAACTTCAAAAGCTTATTGTCAATGGAGTGTCACTGATAGTTCCATGATAGCTGCATTTTGGGAAGATTAATCTAGGACTGGGTCAGCATAGAAGTGAATGGGGAGAGAATGGTTTAGGAAGAAATCATGTAGGAAATTATTTTAATAGTCCAGGTAATAGTTAATAAAAAACTTAAAGCAACAACTATGGGATTAAACAGAAAAAATATAATAAATATAGTCAAGTGGCCTTTGACAAAAGAGCAAAGGCAATGCAATAGAGAAAAGACTGTCTTTTCAACAAATGAAACTGGAATGGCTGGACATTCACATGCAAAGAAATAACTTATTTTTTATTTTTTTTGTTTTAATATCTCAAGAAAAACGATCTTAAATATAATAATGTTACATGCAATAAACTGTAGAGAGTGCCTAGGAAGGCACCTGTACGCGGAAAAGAGAGAAATATTTACAATGAACACCAATCACCCAAGAATAACGATCTTAAATATAATATTACATGCAATAAACATTAATAAAAAATAAAATTAAATTAACAAGATTAGGCAATAAAAAAAAAGAAGAAGAAGAGAAAAAGAAAGATGGTGTCTGTGTGCAGTGTGGGAGAAGGAATCAGCACAGAGACAATGGCAGCTGTCCCTCTAGCCCTCTCCCCTAGGCCGTACAACTCAGTCTCGCCCTGAATAACTCCTGTTTGCTTTAAGCGGTTATCCTTTCACTGGATGAGTACCCGAGAATGAAATTTTGTACGCTGGCCCTATTAGAGGGACCCTGGGTTTCTAGCAGACTCCTGCTGATTTTCATATCCAGATGTTATGGGGCTCCTCTTCCTGACTCTGTACTCTGGGCTGTGGAGCCCAGCTTGGGGTTGAGACCTCTTGCTCCTCAGGGGAGATCTTTGCAGCTGAGATATTCCTCTGGACTTTCAACCTCCATGTGTGGGTGCAGGGCCAGTCCTTTTTGAGACTCTGCCCTTCCTACCAGTTGCAACATAGCATCTTCTGTATGTCCTTAGTTATAAGACTCTTGTTCAGTTAGTCCTCAGATGGTTATTCAGGTTGACTGTTCTATAATTTAGTTGTAATTCCAATTTGTTTCTGGGAGGAGGTAACTTTCACCTACTCTGCCGCCATCTTGGATCTCCTAGGACTTAATGTATTTGAAAGATCATTTTGTTGGAAGCTATTTGAATTTAACCATATTATTTGGAAACAAAACAGCCACAGAACTTTGCCCTTCTGCTGTACTTTATCTAGATCTCTGTTTCCAGGTTCGACGTGGCAGCACTGGTGCCTAGTATGGGTTGGTATTTGCTTATAACTCATCTTCTGATAATTTTCATGCAGAAGAACACTTCAGAAGGTTTGAAAAATATGACAAATGGAAACTTAAGGAATTCAGGTAATTTGTAAAAAGCAGGTAAGGGACAGAATAAACATCTAATAAGATTGAAAAAGAAATAACCTAGACACACTGTCTATACTTTTCAAAAAATTATCGCAAAATGGATCACAGACTTAAATGTAAAATTCACAAATTTTAAATTCCTAGAAGATAACAGTAGGGGAAAATCTAGGGGACCTTGGGTATAACAATGACTTTTTAGATACAACACCAGAGGCATGATCAATGAAAGGAATAACTGATAAGCTGGTCTTCAGTAAAATTTTTCTGCTCTGTGAAATATACCATCTGCCTTGAGAATAAGAAGGTAAGCCATAGACCTGTGAGAAAAGTATTTGCAAAAGACATATTTGATAAAATAGTGTTAACCAGAATGTACAAAGAGGTCTTAAATTCAATAATAAGGAAGCAAACAACCCAATAAAAGATGAGCAAAAGACCTAACAGATACCTCATTAGGTATATGTGATAGGAAGGTATGAATAGATAGAGCAGAGAGGATTTTTAGGGCAGTGAAACTATTTTGTATGATACGTGATGAATATCTGTCATTATACAGTTACCAAAAGCCATAGAATGTACAACATCAAGAGTCAACCCTAAGGACTTTAGGTGATACTGATGTGTTAATATAGGTTCATCCATTATTACCAAATGGGAAAAATAAAAAAGACAGGATTTAAGTGAGAAATTGCGGAAGCAAGATTCTGAGTTTTAGTCTAGTCATGAAAGTGGACATGCGGTGGTGATTCAGATGAAAGAGTCAGGTTTGATGCATTAATGCTGGACATAATGGTGATACTGCTGATAAAAATAAAGAAATCTGAAGGCAACTAAATAATCGTTATGAATTATGAACTAGAAGTTGAGAGAAGACATAGGGCTAGAAATAAAAATTTGGCCATGCCCTGGCTGCTATACTCAGTTGGTTGAGCATTGTCCTGCGCACCACACCAAATGGTCACAGATTTGATTCCAGTTGGGACTCATGCCCAGGTTGAGGGTTCAGTCCCCAGTCAGGGTACATATGGGAGGCAACTGATCAATGATCAATGTTTCTCTTTCTCTGTCTCTCTCTGTCTCTCTCTGTCTCTCTCTCTCTCTTCCTCTCTTTAAAATCAATAAAAACAGCCTAGCTGGCGTGGTTCAGGAGTTGAGGGTAGGCCTATGAACCAGGAAGTCACGATTTGATTACAGGTCAGGGCGCATGGCCAGGTTGAGAGCTCCATCCCCAGGGTGGGGCTCTCATCATTGATATTTAAATCTCTCTCTTCCTGTCCCTTCCTCTCTGAAATTAATTAAAAAAAAAAGAAAGAAAGAAAATCAATAAAAACATTTAAGAAAAAAATTTGGCCATTATTTATACAGATGAATAGCAATTTGTTACAACAATTAATTTGCATTGGACACATTTCATTTTACATACATTATCTCATTTAATTCTTATGCCAACTCTTTAAGGTAAATATTCTCTTCCCATTTTGTAGATGAGGGCACTTAGGCTCAAAGAAGTAAATAAGTAGCTCAAAGTCACCTCTCTAGTAAGTAGTGGAGTGTGGAGCTGTACCCATCTGATTTCAGAGCCCATACTGTTAACCACTTTGTTAAACTATAAGAGTAAGTATGATCATCCTGAGCAGTGCTTCTCAAATGCTGTGGCAGATTGTGTCTCGTGGCAGAAAGAACACCAACCCAGCCAGCCTATTCCCTGAGTGAAGAAGGTTGAATGGTAAGGAGCTGATAGGTGTCTCTCAAATAAGACACTGAAAAAAGAACATTTCTTATCTTAAAAATTTCACCCTAATATTGAATCAATATAAAAATATTAATTCTCCTCCCTAAGAGTCAAGGAAAATTTAAAATCCAAGGAGCTATGTGTGTCCTAGTTAATCTTTCCTTTACTCTTAGAAGACTAACATGTACCCTGGGATTGGGAAAGGAAGAATCAACCTGAAAAACATAGGCCATAGTAGAATATAGAGGGCTAGTATCAGAGCCTTTATATATGTCAATATTTATGAAATAAAGAAAATGGACTTATAAAAGAAATGGAAGAGTTGTTAGAGAAGTGGGGACCAAATTGGTTCACTACCACAGAAGAGAACAAAGGTGGATGGGAATTTCCATGCAGTCATATATTGCAAGGAAATGTCTAAAAGGTTGAGAAATTACAAAAAAAAGGCCTTTATACTGAGCACTAACTAACTTTCAAAGGTGGATTTTAAATGGGGTGAGAGTCAGTTGCAAAGGGTAAGAAACAAGTAGGTGCTTCAGAAATTGGAGGGGTAATCAGTGAATACTGTTGGCTTATGAAGTTTGTAGGAGGAAATAAATATACCGGTTTAGGCAAAACCAGAAACCCTGCATCAGTTAAGATATTTCTGTTGTTTACAACACAAATTAATTCTGCATAACTTAAGCAAAAGCAGGACTTAGTACAATGATAAACGGTTGTTCTTAGAATCAGAAAAAAGTTTAAGAATCAGACCTTAGGAAGTACAGGAACCAGATCAGTTCTAACAGTTACTTGTACATAGGAACTAGTGAACAAGACTTTCAGAATGAGGCCACCAGGTGAATTCACTTTAGCCCTTTTCAATTCTTGTGTTGCTATGGCTGTAATGAATTTACAGGGAAAACATCTGATTGGTCTAGCTCTGGTCATGTGATCACCTTCTGCCAGGGAAGGTCAATGCCCTTCAACTACAGTTTATTGATTAAGGGAAAAATAGTTCCCCAAGAAAATCAGGTGAATGAGTTCCAAAAGGAAAACAAAACTACTGATAAGTAGAAAATACAGGTGTCTCTTGCTTTGCTTTGTGTCATATTAGCTGAAACACATGCAGACTGGCACTGATTCTTCACTTTGTACAGGTCTGTGGTAACTGAAACTTGACCTCAGACACCCTGGACACTGTAGTGAGGGTACACAAGTACCAATGTGCACCAAGTTCAGTGAATAAGGTATTATATGAAGCAAGGACTGCCTGCATACATTACCAAGAACAATTATAAAGAGTATGAGACTTCACAATTGGTCAAATTCAGGGGTGGGAAAAAGTAGGTTAGTATCCATAATCATAATAATAACTAATACAATAATAAATTAATTAATAAAACTACAAGAATAAAATTGTTTTGTGTACTCATAACTGTAAACCAACTTTTGCCCTTCCCTGTATATGATAGTAAAGTGGGACTTTAGAAACCAAATCCCATTCTTTGCTATCATAGCAAAGAAAATGGAGGCCAGGGGAAGCACATGGACTTATCCAGGTCTTCCTTCTTCCTGGACAAAAAGATATAATAACAAGAGAAGTGAAAAAAAAAAGTAGTGGTTCCAGAACTGGCTACAAATCAATAGGGAAAGCAATCTGTGGGAGGTAAGTTTTGAGCTTGGGTTTGAAGGACTACTGAAATGTGTTTCCTCAGGTGTAAATTGAGGAGGGCTGGTCTACATCTCTAACAGCCTTTTCAGCTCTGACATGCTATGATTCAGAGCAATATGTACTGAAGTCATATACAGAGAATAGTAAGCAGGGTGGCTTGATTGGAGCAAAGAGGCATGTTATAGAATAATGAAAGCTCCAGGAGGGGCAGCTGATGGATGTCTGCCTAGGAATTCAGGATTAGTACCCTTCTGAGTGGGTTAAGGGAACAGGCCACCCCTGCAGTGCTGCAGTATGCCACCCATTTGTGAAGAAGTGACCAACACATTTGTTAAAACAATAGCACCGGATCCCTTCCTATGGAATGTGACTGAAATATTATTGGGAAAAATTTTCTCTCAGGGATATAATAGCTGATTGTCTTATTAGATGAAAAAGCTATAATTTTTAATTCTGATTCTCATAGAGTACATGTGACTTTGAGCAGATGTGTGCAGTCCCTAAGGTCAGTGTCTAGAGATATACAGAATAAAAATACGTATTGAAGATTGAATGTAACTTATTTTAGTAACCATATGACAAATATGCTCATAGATGCTAAACAGGGTTTGCTGAGTGTTTTATTCCCTAGTGAAAACATTTACTATATATATATACTCTAATTCTTTTGGCTTTGTTATCTATTATCTTTTCATAAATCCATATGCTTTTGATCACATTATAAAATTAATGAACAAGGGAATAAATATAATTTCTTTATCTATCTATCTATCTATCTATCTATCTATCTATCTATCATCTATCTATCTATCTATCTATCTATCTATCTAAAGAGGTAATATACAAATTAGCTGGGACATTGTAACAGTCACAACTAGCTTAGGAGGAGGCTGTGCGCACAGATGGGCAGGAGGGGACTGCGTGCGTGGTGAGGCAAGCCTTGGATGGTGCAGGCCCGGAGAGGACACACACACAGGGGGGCCTGCACCAGCCTCTGTGGCGTGGCTGGAGCAGGCCCAGAGCAGACATACCGCAGCGCACCAGGAGTCCTGCCTCTGCGCGTGAGCTGCAAAGTAAACACCTTTTCTTACCGCTCATTGGCTAAGCTCCTGGTACACCACTCGCAGTGTTCTTGGTAACTTGAGTAATAAGAATCCAAGAAGGTGATGTAGGGTTTTTCACCTCACCCCTGGGGGAAAAAACGGAGGTCTGCTGCTGGAGGGGCTAAGAAATGTCATATCCTGCCCTAGCCAGGTTGACTCAGTGGGTATAGCCTCTGCCTGTGGACCACAGGGTCCAGGTTCAATTCTGATCAAGGGCATGCTCCTAGGTTGCAGGCTCCTCCCTGGCTGGGGGCCAGGTCAGGGCTCATGCAGGAGGCAACCAAATGAAGTGTCCCTCTCACATTGATGTGTCTCTCTGTCTTTCCCTCTCTCTTCCACACTCTCTAAAAATCAATGGAAAACTATCCTCAGGTGAGGATTAAAAAAAGAAAGAAAGAAATGTCATATCCTATGAAAGAGACATCTTGAAAATGCCTAAAGAAAGTTGTCATTTTTTCGTGGTGAAGGAACTGGAGTCCGTGTTGATGAAAACACCTTGGCGCTTGCAGTGGCTGGCAGTGGCAGCAGCAGCAGGGTGATGGGGGTGGTGCCTTCTCCTGATCAGCCCGGTCCCCTCCTGCAGAGGGAGGCCAGACTGTGGCTTAGGCCCGCTCCCCGTGACATGGGGAGTGGGCCTAAGCTATCAGTAGGACATCCCCTGAGGGCTCCTGGACTGTGAGAGGGGGCAGGCTGGGCTGAGGGACACCCCCCCCCCCAGTGCATGAATTTCATGCACTGGGCCTCTAGTATATACACTGAGTGGCCAGATTATTATGATCTCTGAATGCATAATAATCTGGCCACTCAGTGTATATCCTATATAATAAAAGGCTAATATGCAAATTGTCCCCTCAACCAGGAGTTCAACCAGCAGGCAGGCCGGCCAACTGCCTGTGTCCCCTCCCCCTGGCCAGGCTGGCTGGACCCCACCCATGCATGAATTCATGCACCGGGCCTCTAATATATATATATTGCCCTTTACCTTTAGGATGAAAACCAAACCCTATCGTGGTGTGCAATGCCCTTTATAATTTGAGCTTTACTTTTCTCTTGCCTTATTATCTACCACTCAACCTCACAATTTGCCTTTTTTTTTTTATACTGAACTCACTGCTTGCAGTTTTGTTCATTTGTTTCCACTCCTCTCAAGTTCTCTATGTAAGATTCTTTCTCAGCCAAGAAAGTTTTTCCCTTGCCCTCTCATTAAACTCAGCAATCTGGGTAGTGTCTGTCCTGAGTATTTCCATACCACCCTCTTAAAAACTTGCATACGACTTGTTACCTTTTTGGAAAATAAGGAAAAGATGTAATGAAATTTGGAAAAGCAAAGTTGCAAGTTTATAGAGCTAGGAAATGGAGAAGTGTAAATTAACACAACTCAATACATTGAGCTTGGTTAAATGGCTATTAAGGAAGAACAGATATAATTGATGAATTTTAACATAAAAACAGAAAAAAGGGAAATGGGAAGCCTTGTTTATAGTAGCATCACTAGTGGCAATGGAATAAAATTAAGCAAAATGGCATGCAGGCTGCTTTTCTAGAGAAAAAATTCCCAATAAACAGATTCATTGTTCTGTGTCATGGTCTCCTTGGAGAAAGAGTGATAAGTGTCAACATTTAGGTGTTTTACAAAGAAAATATCTGGCAATTGAAACATAAACTGGTTCATAGGGAAAATGTTTTATCCACTGGAATTTTCCAGATCTTTCCACTTCCTAATTTTTGGATGGCAGTAATTTCTGTGATGTACCTTCAGAAACCCCAGCTGTGGGCCAGAGTCAAATTCATCAAGTTTGCCACAAATCTTCTGCCCAGGTCTAGAACTTTGATTCAGCTTTGTATCTGGAGTGGTTCAAGACATAGTCCATGAACACCAAGGAAACATCTTCAAACCAGGCCATATTGTTGGGAAGACTAAAGACTTGTTATTCTCCAGATATGCTGTAGAACACTAAATGTGATTCAGAAAAGCCTTGTGGCTAAACTAAGCAT
The DNA here is from genome assembly GCF_963455305.1 of Plecotus auritus. Taxonomy (NCBI): domain Eukaryota; kingdom Metazoa; phylum Chordata; class Mammalia; order Chiroptera; family Vespertilionidae; genus Plecotus; species Plecotus auritus. Next base: position 67,849,029 of record NC_137771.1, read on the forward strand.
TTGGGAGCCACAGGGTGCAATTACTTCCATAAAAAGTTTGAGTGATTGACCACTAGAAACTTTTCACTCTGTGAAAAAAAAAAAGTTCAAATAATGAATTTACTTGCTTTTTGCCTCACATAGGCAGCTGCTAGGAAATATTTGATGCAAAGTACTGAGAATTATGGCATGTGCCAAAAGGATTTTAGAATTGGGATCTAAGTTGTGACCTAATTAAACAATAAGACCTGACAAAACAGTCACTACTTGTCTGTTAATGATTTCCTGGGGCAGTTCAACTTCCCATGTCAAGGCAGACCAAGGGCAAGGTCATCTGCTATTGACTGAGGCTTTTTTTCTCCCTTAAGAATAATGTTTCTACTGTTACTTTTTCTCCTCCCTCTTTCTGCTATAAAATCATACCCTAAAACAGTGACCAGAAAGTGATTCAGGAGTCTCAAAACAGCAAGACTAAAATTAAAGGAAAAAGTTCTTAACAATCATATAAAAATATGCAAGAAAAAAAATAGCACACCACAGCCCACAGCTCTACCAAATAGAAGCACAAAGTAAGACAAAAAGTTGGACAGCTTGAAAACACACATCGCCACAATGAATGATACAAAGGAAAAGGCAGAGGTAGCAAATAGAGACTCAAACCCCAACTCCCACATGTGGAAACATCTGTTCGAATTGTGGCCACACCTGATGCCCTGTTTAGAACACAGAGACAGATCTCCAGGCAGGAGAGATGCTTATCATCACCTACTTTCTGTAGACTTCCTGTAGGTCTTGGTAGCCACATCCATTTTAGTATTGGTAATTTTTTTTTTAGACTTCACTTGTCTAGGTGGAAAATTAAATACACTTTGAGTTTGGCAGACAGTTAAGTTTCTTTCACTGAATAAAAGACTAGTTCTTTAAAAATAATAACACTGCATTGAATTAAAAGTGAATTAAAAAAGTAATATATATAACAGAGACTGTTACATTATTAAGGCTACGTTTGCATTCTTGTTTTCTAAACAAATAAACTATTTTCAAGATTTACATTAATTATATTATTTTAGGTGACAAATATAATGCTCCCTGAATCAATTCACAAGTGAGCTCATTTGCAAATGGTGCAATAGCTACCTTCAGTCTGTGACTTACGTTTTTTTGCATAAAGTAGCCAGATAAAATATAGGACATTTAGTTAAATTTAAATTTGAGCTAAACAACAAATAATTTTTAGTCTAAATATGTTCAATTGTAATGTTTGGGACATATTTTTCTTTGGTAAATCCTAAAACCCATATTTAACAATTTTTTTTGTTTGTAAATACTTTGAATCATTCTGCCTTCATAAGGAATGGAAATATGGAAGCATTATGCATGTGGTGCATTTAACACAAACCAAATTTCAGTAGTCCCCCGTATCTGCAGTTTCACTTTCCACGGTTTCAGTTAGGTGTGGTCAACCTCGGTCTTAAAATATTAAATGGAAACTCCAGAAATAAACAATTCGTAAGTTTTAAGTTGTTCTGGGTGGTGTGATGAAATCTCACACAGTCTCCCTCTGTCCCATAGGTGATGTGAGCCATCCCTTCATCCAGTGTCTCAATGCTGCAGATGCTCCTGCCTGTGGGTCCCTTAGTAGTCATTTTGGTTATCAGATCGACTGTCCAGTATCCCAGTGCTTGTGATTAAGTAGCACTTGTTCTACTTCGTAATGGCCACAAAGTGTGAGCCGAGTGATGCTGGCATTTAGAATATGCCAAAGAGAAGCCATAAAGTGCCTCTTTTAACTGAAAAGGTGAAAGTTCTCTAATTAATAAGGAAAGTAAAAGAACCATATGCTGAGGCTGTTAAAATCTGTGGTAAGAATAAATCTTCTGTCTGTGAAATTGTGAAGAAGGAAAAAGAAATCTGTGCTAGTTTTGCAGTCACACCTCAAACTGCAAAAGTTATGGCCACAGTGCATAAGTGCTTAGTTAAGATAGAAAAGGCATTAAACGGTATCATAGATATGTACATATGGAAGAACACACACACACACACACACACACACACACACACAGATATATATCAGTATTCTCCTCAGTTTCAGCCATACAACTGGGGTCTTAGAACATATCCCCCCAAAATAAGGGAGAATTACTGTAACTGAAAAACTTAAATTTCTGTTGGAGGAAATGAAGGATTTCTTTGTAAGGGTTCTGTCTGTCTATAGAGCCTTACAATCTCCCAAGGAACCTGTTAGGGGCAGAGTCCTAAACCCATCCTTAGAGATTGGAGATCCAGCTTCCTTGGGCCTGGGGTGGAGACCGGTGTCTCATGTGATTTTAGTGCACAACCACTGTGGGCCATAATCTTCAAAAACATTTGTCTTTCTATCATGTGTACAGCATTGTTAATTAATAAAAATTCTGTCTCAAACATTCCCCATAATTATGATTATATCTCAGAATATGGCCAGGGAGTCTAATTTAGACAGGTAAAACCTATTCACTCATTTAATCTTCCTAGTAAGGATTTATTCACCTTCTCGTCCTCTAAAAACTGAGCTTTCTTTTTAAGTTTTTAATGCAGCAAACATTATCCTACCTGCCTGCTCCCTTTGGGATTTCTGCATGGTTTACTCTAATTACTCCCGATGCCAGACCTTGTGTGCTATGAACAACTTCAAAGAAAAAAAAAAAAAACTAGAAAAGAAACAGTGTGGTGTTTCTTTCTTTCTTTTTCTTTTTTTTTAAGACACTGGATCAAGGAGACAAGATAGCATTTTGTCCTCATAATATGATGGACAAATCATATGGATAATCTATTAGGATGATGGATGGTATAAATTTTAATATGAAACATCAACCGTTGTGAATTTCTCCTAGAATGTCTTTGAAACTGAACTGCCTGTGTTTGGTCCAAATTTAATAGCCACGTCTCTGAGTTTAAAACTTTTCTGTATATAAAATTAATTTAAATTATGATCATTGTGGAACCAGTAAAATCTTCATTCAAAGCATTTGTTTCAGCAGCAAATTCCTGAAAACAAATCTCATTTGTTACCCTAAAATAAATAGTATTTTACCTTCAATGTCTGTTTACCCTATGGCCCTGACAAAATGCTATTACCCTAGTCTCTGTTTTCTCTCTCTCTTATTTTTTTCATAAAGCCAAGTGAACCCAATGAAATTTTTCTGTTTTGTTTGCCACAGACTCTTTGTTTTCTTACAATGTATTTTGTTCTAAGGATATTTCTTATACATTTAGTATGTGCCAGGGTCCCTGTCTTGGCCTTGTAAACCATGATTTTTGTCCTTATATGGCTCACTATCTGCTGTTGGTCAGACAAATAAAAAAAGAACCAATCAATAAGACATGATGAATATTTTGTTAGTTACATGTATAAAGTGCTTTCAGACAAAAAAGATAGAACAACTAACACATAAGTGCCATTTTATACTAATCAAAGCAGAATTTTCATAAAATTATATAGGTAGAAAGTATCCTTCTTACTGGTCAAAATTAGACAGACCTGGTTTTAAAATCTGACTGTTACATCCTAGCCATGATTTTTAAAATTACTTAACTGCACTGAACTTCAGTTACTTCTATAAAATATGGATATTAATACTTATAAAGTAGCAGGCCATGGGAATTAAATTAAGGATCTTATTCCTGGTCACCACAATTACTACTACTGGCTGGCATTCATTCTTTAGCTGTGGCAAACACTTTACATGTATTATTCAATTAACCTTTACAACAGCTCTCTGAGGTTCATATTACTCATATTCCCATTTTACAGTTGAGGAAATTAAAGTGCCCAAGGTCACATAGCCAGTTCTTTGAACTGAGGCAAACTTCAGGGTCTCACATGTAATCATAATACTGTATTCATTCAGAAGCTGCTATCCTCTTCCTTTTTATAATTATTATTTTAACTCTCATCATTGAAGAAAAATCTGGTGTAACCTAGTTGAAGCCCCTTGTTTTATAAAAAAGATCCAAGGATAGGGAGATTAAGACACTGAGGAAAGTCACAGACTGCTAAAAAAATAAATAAGACTAATTTTCAGCACATCATATGGACACCTGTCTTAATAGTAAGCATTGGTAGGTCAATTATAAAATACTAGAGGCCCAGTGCATGAAATTTGTTCACAGGCAGGGGCGGGGGTGGGGTGGGGTGGAGTGGGGAGAGCAGGTGTGTGCCTCAGCCCAGCCTGCACCCTCTCCAATCCAGGACTGCTGGCTCTCATCCGCTTGCCTGCCTGCCTGCCTGATTGCCCCTAACCACTTCTGCCTGCCAGCCTGATCACCCCCTAACCACTACTCTGCCAGCCTGATTGATGCCTAACTGCTCCCCTGCTGGCCTGATTGCCCCTAACTGCCCTCCCCTGCAGACCTGGTCACTCCCAACTGCCCTCCCTTGCAGGCCTGGTCACCCTTAACTGCCCTCCCATGAAGGCCTGGTCCCCCCAACTGCCCTCCCCTGCAGGCCTAGTTCCCCCCAACTGCCATCCCCTGCAGGCCTGATCACCCCGAACTGCCCTCCCGTGCTGGCCATCTTGTAGCGGCCATCTTTTGTCCACATGGGGGCATCCATCTTGTGTGTTGGAGTGATGGTCAATTTGCATATTACCTCTTCATTATATAGGATTATAACTGTTTTTAAACCAGGAAATTTAGGATTCTGGCTTCCTCACATTAATCTTCAGAAATAAATTAATCTGAGATGAATGGAGGGTTTTCCTCTTTCTGAAGATGACTGAGGCAGCATCATGAACATCACATCGCAGGTGACTTCTGTGAGCCTGAAATGATGCAGGTATAGGGACAGAAGTGTTCTTTTCTGAGCTCAGGAAGCTTAGGATCAGATTTCCCCATTCGTGTATCACAGACCCATCATGCCTGCCTTCAGGAACTGAAGTGAACTTTGAGCTCACCCAGACCTAACCCCACACTTTACAGAAGCTGAAAGTGAGGTTCTCAGAGTGAAATGACAGAATCAATTCCAAATAGCTGATTGGGGTTCAGACTGTGCTTTAACCAAGAAAATTAAAATCAAATTACTACACTTCTTAAACTGCCTATAAAGCAATTACTTTTTAAGCTTCTCAATTGGACTCACGTAACAATTTAATTTCCTTACTATCCCACTCAATATTTGCATCAAAGAAGCTGAGAAATAGATGTAAACTTCATTGTTGTTTAGTGAAGGGGGATGGTATCTGAAAATGAATTCCTCTTTTACTAGACAAATAATATTCCTCCAGAAGCGACATTGCATCCACCGAGAAAAAGAAAAACAAAGATACCAGATCTCAATACCCTATGTTTTCACTTATCTATTTATGTTCCATTATTATTATAATTGGGTCCCTACAATGTGACTTATGCTGTGCTGGTGACTATTTATGAGGTTTAATTAAATTCTCACAAACAACTCTGCAAGGTAGGCAATTTTATTTCCATTTTGCAGATAAGAAATGTGAATCTCCAAAAGGGGAAATAATTTGCCCAAGGTCTTACACCTTTTTTTTGTGGCAGAGTCAGTACCAGCACTCAGATTTCTCTAACTCCAAAGCTGCTATTCTTTCTACCATATTAGATGCCAGGCCTCTAAAAAGACCATGAGTTTAAAAGAGGAAGAAACAGAACTAGGGAAGATAGTAAGGCATGGCCAGGCCAGGAATAAAATCCAGATCTCTAAATCCTCTTGCGCAGTGATGGTGGACATTTGTTAACACCTAGCATTTGGTTTTGGGGAGAATAAGGAGAGTACTAAGTTGGAAGGTGGCATAAAGGACTTGGAAAGAGCAACAGCAGGTCCTTCAAATCCATCTTCCTTTGGAACAGATCTTTACTGTGGACTGTACCTACATCACATCTCCTATCTCCTCAGTTAGTAATGTAATAGTCAATGTAACTGGCAGCTTCAGGCCACTTCTCCTACTTTTGCCCTGAAACAAGGCTTGTTCATCTTCCTCATGTGTGGAGATGCAAAGAACACTGCTCTTCTTTCCAGTGTTTGAAAAACAAAACCCCATTACCCATCAAATATATGTGAAACAGAGTCTCACTAGAAGAAATTGTAATATTTCACATTGGAGTCAGCTTTAGGAAGAGTTTTTTTGTGTTCTTAGGTCAACTTAAAAATGCATAGGTCGGATCAGGGATGGTGTCATGGTGAGCCATGATGGAGCAGGCGTATCTGTGTTTATATGATATTTGCGAAAATGAGGCAAATACATTTCATGCTGTCTAAAAATATTTTTAAACTTGAAAGTGGATGGAGAAAAAAATTCACTCTGAGTCACTGATTCTATATTTTCTGAAACAGAATTAAATTGTCTAAAATATTGCATAAGGAAGGTCACCTACAGACTCTTGTTCCCAGGCTGGCTTTTTAAATGCCCCACCTAAAGTCACACATTTTTTTAAACTCCAGAAATTCGGTGGAGATGCCAAAGGGTCTTTAAGCAAAGAAGAAGTAGAAATCAATGCTAGAATTATTATTTTCAGCAGGGTATTGACAGCTATAATAAAGTTATTGCAACTGTACCAGGGAATGTAAAGTCAGTTAATGGATTTTATTTAGACAACATCAGATAAGGGCATTAGTAATAACTGTTATCTTGATGGATAACCTTAAATTCAACAAAATGTTTCCCCAAACACGAGTTGTTGTGAATTTCTTTCCCTTTTATCTTATAGTAAGCAGAAGATTGCAACCTCCTATTATGAAACAGCATCATAAAATGCAGAGCACAGTCACCCCGACTGAAACCACCTTTCTCCTCTGCTGATACAGACAAACTAGCAGTAAATGCTTTTCGAGCTCCTGGCGTGCAGATAAATTCCTCCGATGTCCCCAATTGGACCGGGAGATTGAGAGTCACCAGGGAGAGAAGAGCTGAGGCCAGGAGAATTTAACATGGCAATTAGTAACCCTTTGGCTCTGCTAGACCCTACAGCACAAGACGGGATGCAAGCAACCAAAAATCTCTCCAGCAGAGTAGATGATAAATTGGTTGGGTCCCAGGGGTTGCTGGACACAGTTTTTATCCAATGGCAGGCCTGGATGGTGTGGAAGTCTATGTAGTGAGGTCAGAAAATAAAACAGAGGGCTCTAAATTCCCAAGGAGAGTTTCTTTGCTTACATCTCAATTGGTGTGCCCTTTCCCCTCATTTTGGAAGGCTCTGGATCACATCACAAGATCTGTATCACCTTCTCTATCTTAATAAATAACTACCCAAACATCAAGTATATAAAACACTGTAATCACTATCACCAGCAATTCTCTCCTTGAAAAGTTAGAAGAGGAAAAGATAAAATTTTAAATAAAAACACTTTCAGATTTTCATTCTTTAAGCAGAGGGATGGAGTATGGGGGGTAAGGAGGGGGAAGAAATGTTAATCCTATTTCTTTACCAATATTGATAGCTGCTTTATTTTAACCATCACATTATGGTTCATACTTTTAGCACTGTATTGGAATTCACTCTTTTTATTTCTTAATTTTGTTTAGGGTTTTAGTTTTCTCATAAAAAATGAAGCTAATGTTATTATCTACTTGAATGTTGCTGTGAAGATTAAATGAGTTAATATATGTAAAAGGATAAAAGAGGAAGTTCTCAGTATGTGTTAACCATATAATGAAGATGGTGCTAACCAGGATGATAATGGTAAAGATTTTTAAATGTTAGCCTCGCTAGACTTTATAATACCTAGAGAAAGAACCATATATGCCTTGTTCATAGCAAAATTCCAGGCATACAAAGCACACTGCTTGAAGTGCAATTAATATTTATTGATTGATGGAATGAATAATTACATGGGTTTTTAATGCCGAATTCCACACTTGTGTTACTATTGACTTAACTTAATTATGAGGATTATTAGGAGTCATTAAAAAGGAAGTGGGAAATGGATTCAGTAAAATCAATATCATCAGGATACATTTATTGAAGGACTACTACGTGTAGGGTGCAATGCTTGAAATATCAATTTGCAATGGATATAAAAAAATAAACAAAATACAGAGGCTAGCCTAACAGGAAAAATGTTAACTGGCATAATAAAGAAGTAATGTGAGAGTTTTATAGACATTTTAATCCTGCTTTTTGCAAATTTCTAATATTCTTTAAAATGTCAAAGTCAAGGGTCCTTCTCTCCCACCTTCCCTCTCTTTTTCTCTTCCTTCCTTTCTTCTTTCCTTCCTCTCTCTCTCTCTCTCTCTCTCTCTCTCTCTCTCTCTCTCTCTCTCTCTCTCTCTCTCTCTCTCCCTCTCTCCCCTAAAAGGCTATATCTTTAGATGTCTAAAGCAAAAAAAAAAAAAAAAAAAAAAAAAAAAGGCCTGGGAAATATTTGTTTTCATTTTTTTCAATTGAAATTGACCCTTGAGATTTTCCTTTGGATTCTATTTTAATTGAAACTCTGAGCCAGTTTCTACATGTGGGTTCTGCATCTTTTGCCAAATAACAAAATAACATTGCTGATGGACCTGGGCCTCAGGATCAAGGAAACATCTTTCCCTCCCTAGTTAGTTCCTCTTATCTTTAGAGGCTTCAAGTGATAGTTGGTGGGTTAATAGCAACGCCAATATTAAAACTGAAAAATAGTTTCTTGAGCTTTTTATCTTTTATAATACTTTGTCTACAGTCCATTTCTTATTTATCTTCCACTGGCATTTCAAAAATACACAATCATCAATTTTGGAAACATTTAGGAAAGTGAAGGGCAGCCATGGATGAGTGAACACTTTTTGGTTCAAATTTAATAGTCTGGTGTCTACATTTAGATGCCTCTTGAACTTGTACAATCTTAGCTCAGTGCAATAGTTCAGGAGGAAGTGCCTGAAAATGAATCACATTTCCTGCCCTAATGCTACACATTGTCTGAAGTTTAATGGCCAATTTTTTCTTCTGCATTGACAAAATGCCATTTGCCTCACCTTTTTATTCACAAAGCCAACTAATTTGCAATTGTTTTTGTTGGTTTTTGTTTGTGTGTTTTGGGGTTGTTTTGCTCTGTCACAGATATTTGATTTTCTTAATGTCCTATTTATTTGATAGATCTTTATTAATTGATACTTTAGACAAAGAATCCAGGGACACAGATGATAACCAAATAGGATCCCTGTCCTTCAGAGACTGTCCTGGTAACCCTACATATAAAATAGCTACCTACCTCCACTCTCCCTTATCTTGCTCTATTTCTTTTCACATATCTGTTAAATACTTATTTGTATATTGTTTGTCTTTGTCACTTTCAGTTAAGTAGACATAGGATAGTGCCTAGCACAGTACGGGCACACAAACTATCTGCTGAATTAATTAATGACTATTTGAAAAACACTTTGACATGCATTCAATTTTTAGTCCTGGTTTGTAGTCACAGAGGTGTTTGCTTTGTGATAAGTTATTGAGTTGTACATTTTTCATTTATGAGGTTTTTGCATGGGCATATACTTCATAAAATTTTAAAAAGTTTAAAAAGGCTTAAAAAAAAAAGCCTAAACTTCTGTGAATCCTAAAATCACATTAAATTACTTATTTGTTGGCTACATGAACTGTGTAGTTGTAAATTGCCAATATCAAAAAGCATCACTTGAATAAAATCTCTACATTTTATGTTGCCAAAGCTTAATCCAGGCAGCAAGGTGTATGTCTAGCTAGTTATTTACAACCAAACGTCTTACCGAGTGTCTACTTTATCTCTATGTAAAAAATGTAGGTTTATAGGGTATAACGTTCTTTAGACTATGACAATTCCTCAGATGCCAGTGGTATAAAGAACAAAGGACTAAGCTAACCTAACTTCTCAGGCACTGAAAATACCAACACAGCTGTAGATTTTGGAGACTCCCATTTGGGTGAGGGAGTTGAAGCCATACGTGGTTCAGAGAGGAAGGTGGGTAGATGAATACTTAGTAAGATAGATCTTTTTCCAGACTGGAAGCGGGTACAAAACTATATCCAGATTTATTGTAAGAAGTCACAGATGCAATGAAAAATTCCAATTTGGCTTCAGTATTTAAAATAAATTCATTTGATAAGTGTTCTGCTTTTTAGAACCATAAATCTGTTTCGTAGACAAAATGCGGCTGGCAAGATTGGTGGGAATTCAGCATGGAGAATGAGATGGGACATGCTTTTGGCATTCTTATCATTGCGATCCCTTTCTTCAGTGTGTCTCAGCGATAGGTGACCTCCACCTACAGCAGACATCACACACATACCTGTGGCTAGTGCCAGGATTTAATGCCTGGGACTATGATTATATCTGATACACAGACTAAGGTCAGTTGCATTAAATAAACATTTTTATTGCTCATGAAAGCTGATATTTTAGAAACCAAAGAAAATAATTATGTCCTGCTAAAGGGAGGTTTATTTCGAATCCTAGCTGGGGCCCCACTGTGGGCACTGCTTACATTTTCCAAAATTAATTCTCTATCATAGAAATAGTTAGTCTGAAGTTACATGTGACATTTCTTCCCAGTAACAGTATCTTTGAAACATTTCCTAGTACTTCTCATTGTTCCTCCTTTCTACAATGCTCATTTCTTTAACATGTTCTTTCCAGGAGAATTGTGCCATGATTCTATCATATTAACTATTGCCCTGCATGACCTAGGGATATAGGGAACCAGAAACCTTTAACAAGCTGAATTTTAATCGCTCCTTGGAATGATAGCTTTCCTTGCGTTAGTCTCCCCTCAATAAGTGTTATTCACTTTCACGTACAAAGCGTATGGCCTGCACTAATCAGTTCTGGTTGTATTGCTCCCCAAGGCAAACTTGGGAAGAAGTTGGTCTTTTGAGTTTCTTCAAGCTCCTGTCCTCCCTCCTCTCTTTTATCTCCTCTATTAAGAACATTTAGTATCTCTTCCTTCTCTAGCCCCCCATGTCCTAGCTTCCCAGGCCTAGAAATCTACCCAGGGCCACCCCCACAGTATAATGTCATGTCACAAATGTACCCAGATTCCTCAAATTCACCTACCTCTGTCTTCATCTCTGAGATCTCTGTTTTGTATTTCCCAAGGTAGCTATGAAAAGAATCAAGTAAAGTTGTTAATATCTGACCTATGTATGTTTTGGAGGCAGAAGTCAGTGGCCTGAGAGTGGCCTTAATTCACATTCCAACTCATCCAATTTGGATCTGGGTGGCAAGTCTCATGGTTTATAAGCCTTCGTTTGCTCACGTATAAAGTGGATTTGATAATATATATCCTACAGTGTTCTGAGGCTCAAATTAAGTGAAGAAGGTGAATTTTCTTGTTACCTCTAAGTTGTTCAACTGTACAATATTGTTTTAATTAATGAGATTGGGGGAAATTGAATCTTTTTCGCTCTCAGCATTAAGGTTGTCACTGTTCTACCAGTATGCAAGGCTCTTTCAGGAGAGCAGAGGATGATTTGTTTTCTCAAGTTAAGAAACAAATATTGAGGTCTTAGTTTGAACCCCACACACAGCCCCTGCCCTCAATCTCTCCATTCAAAAATGCTTAACCTCAAGCAAACTTTTAGTGGGAAAATTCTCTAAGAAACCCAACCCTCCCTGGGCAGGTGCTTACCTTGGAGAATCAGTATCCACACAATGATAGCATTTATAACCTGGGAGTAAGAACTCTGCCTCTGTTTCAGGCTGGTAGTCCCACTAAATAAATCCATGACAAGTGGCACTTGAGAAGGATGGAACGTATCTCACACTCATTCAGAACCTCTGAGTGAGAGGTCGGGTGTAACTGAATATTGTGTGACAAGGTTTTGCATCTAGGTGGCTCTAGTTGTCAAGTAAGCCTTCGCTGTACAAAGTTCTCAAGGATTGGGGGTGGGGGTGGGGTCAAAGGGAGTCCACTCATCCATAATCTGTGCCTTTACTTCCTAAATGTTTCCAAAATGTGTAACTGTATATTTTGAAATGCCAGAGAAGAGCAGAGAAAGGAGTGCAAGAAGTATTCCAAAAGCTAATATGCTGAAAACCTACCCACTGTTCAATCCTTACATTGGTGCTGCTAATTAGCACACCTAATATCATGTTAGGTCTCTGAAGAGGAGAGAAACTGAGCCAAGTATTCATTCTATGGGGTTCAAATCAGTCAAGAAGTTACACTGTCAAAGCAGCAGATTTCTGCAAAGCATTCTAATGTGGGCTTTCTGGTCTTTCTTCATATAGCATTGGCTCAATTTCCATTAAAATGAAATCTTAAAAATTCCTTAAGGCCAATTTCAGTAGAAAAAGACTTCCAATGATTTTTATTGGCGTAAGACATTGACACCGATCCTCCTAGTCATGCCTTGATATGACTTTGGTCTAAAAAAAAAAAAAAAAAAAAAAAAAGTCTGAATGCCTCAAATCTCTAAGTTAAAACTTCTTCCCACGGGTTAAATTGAAAACACACTGGCATCATTGCACTATTTAAATTTATCCTGAAGGGAAATTCACAGAAATAGAGGAACCTGCATGCCCCTCATGTCAATAAAATGATTGCTTATCAATGTGTTTTTCAAATTGGTTGCAATCAGTCGGTTTAACATCACATGCATCTGCTGCCTTTGTGTGGGGCTTTGCATCAGATAACGACAATACTGTGGGTAAATTTCTTAGTTGCAAGGTTTGTTGGGAGACTTTCCAGCCAAGTCTTTGATTGACTGTGGCTCCTAGAAAACTGGATTGAAGAGCTCTGTGAGCAGGGCAGCTGCCGCTGTTTTTTCTAGCATCACCGTGGCTTCGGAGCAAGAGCTCACGGGCTCATTTGAAAATTCTTTTAGTGTTTTCCTCCTCGCTCGTGGCTTCACATTATATTTTGGTGGATAGAAAGCGCAGTGTGTGAGGAGGATAATATCATATCAAAAAGAACCCCGGAGATAGCCGTAAAGTATACCAGTTAGCAACGCGGCAGAGAACCTTCCATCAGACAACCCGGGGTGAGGTTGCTTTGTTCATTAAACTGACCTACGTGAACCATTATTGCTATTTGGTTCTGAATTATTAAAAATCAGTAGCAAGATTTAGCACACCTCCAACTCCCAGGCTCTCTGGTTCTTCAAGATAAAAACAGCCTCTCTTTGTGCTAGTTAGAAAACACATGTGAACGTACCAGCACTCAGCTTCTCGTGATAAACTTGTTAGTGTCTATATAACTGCGTGTAACCACTCAGCATGACATCCTTTTCCATTTCTCTTTATGAATAATTTTGTTATACCTCATCCATTTTCTAGTGCTCTTTATTACAGCATGCTACTACATTTATTAGGGTTCCCATCAGAGAATTCTTCTTCTTGTTATCCTTAATAGTGCCATGTACTGCCCTCTCTTGACTGTAAACCTGGCACTGTTCAAAGCACATTTATTAATTTATAGCCCTTACATTTTAAATTCCTGCCAAGAACTTCCTAGTTTGCAAGAGATATTCACACACACACACACACACACACCACCACCACCACCACCACCACCACCACCATCACAAACACTTCTATTAGAATTAGAGGGCCAAGGACCTGCCTTTTAGCCTCCAAACACTAGAAAACTCATGGGAGAATAACTTCATTTAAACCTATCAGGAGCGGGCACTTCAGCAAGCTCTAAGCAGCAGGTGCTTTCATTTGATTCTACACGTACTTGGACTTGAAGCTTAAATTTGATCTGGGGGCCTGTTGATTTGGGTGCAAGGACATTGCTGTCCTGGGTTTTGATTGTGTGGACTACCTTACCTGACTAGAGGCAGAAATAAGCTGAGAGTAAATAGGAGCTTCCAGTTATGATGATGTCTCAATGGTCTGGCCCACAACCCTTTTCAGTCTGGCCAGATTAGATATTTGTTGCTTCACATTGGCAGCTTGCCACTTTTGGGTTCCTTACAAGGTCGCCTTTGAAACACTGCCATTGATATGCAGAGATAATGGAAATGAGTGGGTAGCATGTCCCTTTGTTGTTTAATCACCTGTATCCGAAGAAAAAATTCTCCTCCCAAGGAACAAAATAGTCAGCCTCTGTTTAGCTTCTCTCCATCAGAGGGAGGAGGGAAGAGGTTGGAGGAGGAGGAGCATTACCAGTGAGAGCGAGGAGGGCAAGTGGGCATGAGAGGGAGCCTCACAGGGAGAGACCACTGCTACCATACAAAGAAACCTTTCAGCGATGGAATTGGCCAAATGTATATTCACATATACCCATAAAAATCACTAAAAGCTTTCACCACCTTTGCTTCAAGTGAATTTAATCCTTCTTTCTCCAAACAATAAAATACATTGTTACAGGAAGATGTAAGTGCAGAGATGCCAAATATCTTATAATTTTTGGAACTCACAAAACCCTTATTATGCAGCTGGCTCCCCAATGTCCTAATGGATACAAGATGCAGCCACTGACAATACTAATGGGACCAGGTCACGAGGGGAAATCCACTGGGCTTCATTCATAATTAGGTTCTGCTTTGATTCCCAGATATGTGTGTGTTCTACCACCAGGTCCAGGAACTGCTATACATACCATCAAGAGCAGTCCTCCGACAGACAAGACTCAGTCCTCTCGGCCTCTTGTTGTCATTTGTTGTTACTAGTATTCTACTACACGAAACCTTCTTTTGCTGTCGTTTTTGCCCTCTATGCTGTTGGTATCTAGAATATGTACGTCCTTTGCTTTCTGCCAGGAGTTATGCCTGCTGGCCTTTGCCATTGTTACTACCAGGTCAGGATCACAGGCAGAGGTGGCAGATTTAGACCCTAAATATCCAGAGGTGGGAGGAGCATGAAATAGGATGTATCCCAGTTGGCTATTTTTGTACTCTTACACAATGACTGTCAGAGTGGTGGCACTTTTATTCTTTTTTTTTCTTGGTCATCCACAAAAGACAAACAACACTCTGTACCCCCTTTCCCCTTCCCCTACCCATCTGCTTCCTGATATTGACTTCCCCACAACTGCATCCGTAAATACTAATTGCACGATGTTCCATTTTCAGCAAACTGGAGGCGGTTTCTTAAGTGTCTAGTTAAGAGAAATTGCCTGCTTTATATATCCATTTTTAAAAAAAAGTATGCTGAACATACTTAACCCAATCCCTGAAGTTCTTAAGATATGAATTCTGGAATATGCTCAAAGATGAAACGTCAGTAATGTCTTAGAGGAAAGTTTGAACAAGAACTAGCTTATGAAACCTTGCTCTTAATTTCTCTATCTAGAACTATATCATTTAAAAGAGAGACCAAGTACAGAGGGCCCAACGCATAGACATATTAGCTGAAGAATTAAAAGAGATATTAGAGGGAGGAAATCCAAGAAAATTGAAAACCTCCCAGAAGATGCCTTATGCTGGTGAGAACAGAAGTCAGAAGAGGAGGCGTACATGTCAAGATGAAAAGCCTAGTCTCAAGAAAGAAGAGTAGGCAAAGGGGACCAGAGCCTGGGGATACGCCTGGGGACAAAAGCCAGCAAAAGGAGAACTAGTCCGTGACTCAGCAGGGAGGAAAGAAGACCACGTGCAGGTGGTTTTGTTTTTAACATATTTCATCCAGTAAGAACTGTTAGTATAGGTAGAAAACAGTAACAAAAATAAGAAAGATGATGGTCCATTTTTAAGCACAAAATAAATCTCAGTCAATTACCACTATAAAATTGTTCAACATAGATTGAAGATAAAATTTATTGCTCTTGGATTTTTTATTTATTAAAATGTATAATTGATTTGCACAATATTCAAATGTTGCAGGAGAGTCACAAAGTTGGCCCCAGGTACACGTGACTTCCACTTAGATAAACACAAGAGACCAAAGTTTTGTTCCATCTGGAGCCTTTCCATGGGCAGTCTTTGGAATACAGCCCTTCTCTCTCACTTGCCTACCCTTCCTCTAATCAGAAGATTATGGTTTTCTTACTCTTACTCTTTTTTTGTCCCATATCACCTGATTAATTTCTTGAAAGTGTTTTCAATCTAATAAACATCCCCCCCCCACCCTTGGTAAGGGTAAGTGCTTATAATTGTAGATCTCATAATTGGCCCAGGGGCTAAAATTCTTCCTGAGTGGTCATTTCTCCTGAGCCTCATCATTCATTGTTGGATCTGCCCATAGGGGAAATTGGATCCTAGGAAAAATTAAGTATGAGTTATAGGTTTATATTTATGTTTTGTTTAGAGAACTTGTTTACCTCAACTTCTTAAGCCAATTTGGAAGCAAGTTTAGAAATGTTATGGTTATATAAAGTTCTAAATCCCTGCGATGATTGTAAACATTTTTCCTATAACTAGTTACATGTGCCACTGATGGCAGGTAATTATTATAATGGGTCAATGGAGGTGATTTTTTAATTTTCTCATAGCTAAGTTTTTTATAATCATTATCCAACTTCTTAACCTCTTCTACCACAATGAACAGGCCCACCACTTATTGCCATATTCTTCCCTATTTTTGGACTTACCTGTCTTTTGGTCACCAACCAAGAATCTTAAAGGGTAAATACTAATATTTTTATTATGAAACCCACTAGGCAAATACTGTTCATTATTTCCAGCTCTGCTAAAAATGTTATTATTTTTTCCACAAAAAAGTTATTTAAAATACTCATTTCCTTAAAAGAAAGTCAGAACTAATTTAGCATACTGTAAATTTTTCTCTTTAAAATTTTTAGTCATTCCATTAGTCAATAGTCATCTAATTTGTATGTGTAAGTAAGGCAGTCATTGCAAGGCTAATCTTTGATTATGCTCAATGTACTGTGACTACTTTCCCTTAAAAGGGATTATATTCCATTGACTTTCTGGAAATTGCAATTCAACAAAGCAATTCAAGCATTAAAAGTAAGTGGACCACTAGGTCATCCTGTAAATGAATGGATTAAAAAGAAGTGGTACATTTACACAATGGAATACTACTTGGTTATAAAAAAGAAGGAAATCTTACCTTTTGCTATAGTATAGATGGACTGGGAGAGTATTGTGCTAAGAGAAGTAAGCAAGAGAAAGACAAATACCATATGATTTCATTAATATGTGGAATCTAATGAAAAGAAAAACAAAATTGAAACAAACTCATAGATACAGAGAACAGACTGATAACTATTAGAGGGGAAAGGAATTGGGAGCTGGGTAAAAAAAGGTGAAGGGATTAAGATAAAATCATGTCAGACACGGACAGCAGTATAGTGATTACCAGAGGGAAAGGGGGTGGAGGAAGGTAAGATAGAGGATAAAAGGGAGACAAATGGTGATGAAGGAGACTTGACATTAGGTGTTGAACACACACTACAATATACAGATGATGTATTATAGAATTGTCAACTGAAACCTATATAATTTTACTAACCAATGTCACCCCAATAAATTCAGTTATTTTTTAAAAAGTAGATGGAATTCATACTACAGTTTTCATTTAGGATTTACTTCTGCATACCTTTTAAGTTTCTTAGTTACTATTGCTCTCTCTGATCACCCAGCACCAGCACGGCTATTGAAAGATTCACGAATTTTAAGGATGGACAATATTCCAGTGTGAACACCACAGCTTACAACATGTATCTATGTTATTCATATGAAAGTGCCTATGATTAAATGGAAGCTTATTAATAAGTCAACTTTTTTTCATGGATTTCTTGTTATGAAAGTCTATTTTGTTACATGAATAAAATAAAATAGTCCAAACAAAAACAGGTTGCTTGCGTAATGGTCTGTGAAAGCAGGACGAAAGAATGCACTTATAACTTCTGGCACTAAGGCTCAAACATTTAATAAAATTATCACATTGTTAAAATTGTCTTCTCTTGCCTCTGTGCCCTGCTATGGCTCAGAGGTTTAATTTAAATAATGTAATCAATAGTGTGATGAGGAGATTGTGGCTTTCTTTTTAGAGATGAGTTACACAGAGAAATGCAGAGAATCCCTTTTTCAGCTAGTATAGAAAAGGGATGTAAGCAATAGAAATCACTTTACTCCAAGACACCTTCAGTTGTTTGCTTACCTCTCTCCAAATCTTGATTGTTCATTCCCACCTACAAACTCAAAATATGCCAAATTGACCTTCTTTTTGTATACTTTATCAATTATATTACTTCATATTCTCTGATTTTATTAAAATATATGTACAAAATATAAATTTCTAGGAATGAGATAACAAAACAAACATTTTTAAAGATCATTAGCTAATATCTCAAGGCATATTCTTCATTTGAGGTTTATTGTTATAATAGTAGATGTTAGATACAGAGAATAGACTGATAACTGTTAGAGGGGATAGTATTTTCAATTTTTTAAACTAATTTTGGAAGAAATAGTGGAAGGTCCAAATAAATTTTCATTTGTTTTAGCTCTTAGAAATAGTTTATTCTGTGAGTGGCAGTATTTCCCATGTCCATCTCTGTGTGCACTACTATCTTTAATCAGTGTTATTTCTTTGCTGGAAAATTTGTGAGTTCATTTTAGGAGAGTTATTTAAGTTAAATATGATAACATAATCTACAAATTAATATCACTGGCTCTACATAAACTAGCATACCACAAAATGGGTAAAACAAACAAGTTGAAGGTGACTCTAATAACCTTTTTGCCTTACAGAATTATTACCCTTCTTCCAAGCACCCTTAGATGACACCTGTTCTGCTAAAACATGGACTGAGTGAGGACCATTTTAATCTATTATTAAATCTCAGTAAAAGTTAACTTGATTTTATTATTACTATGAACAATAAGCATACATAGAAAATGCAGCATTTCCTCCCATACCTCAATTAATCATTTTGTACAATGAAAGTGCCTATGCATCCAAGTTTGGAGGCTTCTTTTCTAACTGATAAACCTGAAATTTGATCTCATACCTTTTATTCTTCTAATTTTTAAGTCTCTCTGGATTATTTTACAAGCCCTGAAAGTGACAGATATGCCATCAGCCCAAATTTCTCTTCGGAGCTACAAATCCATACATGTATTAGTTAACCACCCACAGGACATCTCTACATGAAAATCCTACTTTTCGCAAAATTTAATTTACATTTTTTATTAATGGTTCTGCTATCCACTTTTTACCCAAGTAAGACATCTTGACTTCTCATTTGTTTGCCTCACTCATGTCAATAGGTTCTTTTTATTCTACCTATTAAAATTTTTTTCTAAGCTGTGACTGCTAACCCTGCCTTAATTCATACTTTGGTTACTTCTACCTAAATGAGGGGAAGTTACCTGTTGATTTCCTTCAGTCTTATTACTGTAAAAAATGCTCATACTATTGCTGGACTAATCTTTTTACAATGCAAAAATTATATCATTCCATTTTAATAACTCTACATTAATGATTCACCTGTGCGCCCAAGAGAAGAATTTGTTTCTCAAAGACACAAAGACTTTCCATGACCTGGCTGCTGCCTCATCTCCTGCCTTTTTGCTTAATGATTTTCTATCACAACATGGACTGTGATCATTGAAGATCTTGGGTTCCAGGGTTTTCCATAACTCCTATTCTGGTTTTTCTCCCTCCCTAAAATGTCTTCCAACTTGAATTCATGCTGATCTGGAAAACTTCTAATTTAAGAAGTTCATTTTTTCATTTCTTAATTCTTCAGGCAGAATTGCCATTGTTGTACCCCCAGCATTTTATTCTACCTCATTTTAATTGATTTACTTATTTTCTCTCCCGATTTATGGTTAGCACCTTCTTAGCAGGAGCCACTTCTTACTTATGTTACTAGAATCTAGCACAAAATCTAGTATGTAGTAGCAAAACATTTCATTACCAATGTATATCAAGAACTGTTACAAAAGCTGAAGATTCAGGAGTGAACAAAATGGACGAAAATCACTGAGCTCTTTCAGCATAAAATAGATGTTATCATATATTACAATCTATGTAACAATACACTATAGTCTATATCACAATGATTTAAGAGAATTATCCAGAGTAGTAAAAATCACATTGCAATCACCAGTCTGAACATAAGCATTTTAAATCAGATCAAGGAAAGCTCTTATTCACTGAATGCAACTACAAGGCATCAAATTTTAAATAAAAATAGAAATATTTATATAAATGAATCATGTTACCTTTAAAATAATTTTAATACGTTTTTATTGACTTTAGAGAGAGGAAAGAAGAGGGAGAAGGAGAGGGGGAGAGAGAGAGAATTATTGAGTTTGCCTCCTGTACTCACCCTGACCAGGGATTGAACTCGCAACCTGGACATGTGTCCTGACCAGGAATTAAACTAGTGACCTTTCAGTGCACAGGATGACACTCAACCAACTGAGCCACACCAGCCAGGGCTAAAATGATTTTTTGATAATGTTTAGTAACCTGGATATTTTTAGCATAATTTATCTGATAAGTAGTATGTGTTCAACAGTTATTTGTGAATATAACTGAATAAATGATAGCCAATTACATGATTTTTAAAGGTTCGCTTCATAAGGCTAGATTGCAAGTTGAATAAGCTGGAGTTAATATTAATTTCACCATACACATTTGGTGTAATACTCATTGTTCTACTTCAGTCTGTAGAAATCACAGACCCACAGGCTTGATGCTGCTGGCTTTGATAATTTATAAAGTTTTGCCAGATATAATGATAAGTTACTATGTGCCAGATCCTGTCTGAAGTGTTTTTACTCCAGCTTTATTGAGATCTAATTGACAGAATGTAAGAAGTGTTGGCAAAAATTGTCTTGTTGAATTGTCACAACAACTTCATGAACTAAGTTCGATTATTCTTTCCATTTTACAGTCAAGGAAACTAAAGACTCAGTGATGCTTGATAATCTGCCTATTATTGCACTTTAATAAATAACAAAAAAATTTGAACGCATGGATCTTGGCCTTGAAATTTCCCAGCTCCAACCTCTGTTTCACTGTAACTTATGCAGACACTAATGATGAAAGAGAGGACTACCTGTTAATAAAATTACCAAACCCTGCCTGCAAACATGTCTATTATCTACAGGGATTGAGGGAGGCACACAAACAACACAAGATACAAGGGGGGAATGGAGAAGCGAAGAAGTGACCTGAATATGGAAGTTACCAGTCTTCAGTTTCAAACAATGACTTGTCATTGGATCAAGAAGAGCAAAGAGGAAATCGTATTACACTTATTTTTGTGAAAATTGTTTATAAAAAATACATAAGAGTGATGTTCTGCCTCTGCTTTGTGTCAGTTTTAAATTTACACTGGCATGCTCAATGTTAAAGTGTCCTGATGGTGTTTGGAAGCAGCAGAGTAGGCTACAAATACACCACTGCAATTTGAGATGAAGAGATTTATTATAAACTGGTCTATCAGGTTAGTTCTGGTTACCAAGCATGGTCTTGATTAATGAGACTTAGGAAACCAGGTTTTGCAAACGTGTTGAATTTGGATTTGTTGAGTTTAGAGCAGAAGGAGAAAAATGGAAATCGGAGTGAATAATTGGAAAGGATGATGATAGGAAGACAGATGGAAGGGAATCCAGAAACAAATTCCACCTATCTGTTTCCTGTGGCTATGTCCCTTACTTAGCAACGTAAAAACTCCTAAAGGTATGCACACCTCACAAATGAGTTCTCTATGATGAGCAAGAGCAGGTGTCTTAGAGTCAGACCTATGCTGAATCCAGGTTTTATTTCTTACTAGCTATGGAAGCATAGCTAGCCTGAACTTAGCTTTCTCTTATTTTAAATGGGAATGTTTATCCCTCAAAATTATTATAAGGATAAAAGAGATACTATATAATATCCCTAGTACAGGCCTAGGATATAGTAGGTAGCTCATTTCAGTTTTCTTTCCTCTGACCCAGTAATTTCACTACACAAAAGAGTGCCATCTATAAACAGAGTCACACACACACATCACTGGCTTAAAGAAGGAAAAAGTAAACAGGCAGCTCTCAAATATGGACAATATAAACACTATGTTCTGACCCTGTTTATTCCTGTATCTCTCACTAAAAACACGCAGAGATCTTACAAAAGAGATGGTCATTCAACAGTCATAGAGTTCAAAGGTCAGCTTCTTACAAAAATCAGACTGCCATGCGGCTACTAGGAAAGTGCATTTTTTACCCACTAAGCTGATGCTTATCTTTGGAAAAATTCTGTAGAAGAACCTTCAGATTTTCTTTAGAATCTACTATACCTAAACCTACATGTTAAGACTTAGGGAAGTAAGAACTGAGATACCACCTTGCTGTCCAATGTGCATCGTCTATCCCTCCTGGGATTCAACTTTGTTTACATCTCTCTTTCTGCAAGTATGAAGGCATTTCATTGAGTTCGAGTTCTTCATCTTTCCCCTAGACTGTGTCCAGCAACAACAAAAAAATGGGATACCCTACTTCCAGTCACTCTCTGACTATATATGATGAGTATAATAATTATGTTTTATGTTAATATTTGGAATCTCAAAACACTGTTTTCAGTAAAGATGTCTGGACAAGAATTTAGAGAATTGAGCCATCTCTCTAAAAGAATATTCTCTAGAAAACACATAGTTCTTTCATGTCCCAGCACTATTTTAAATGCTTGTCATATGTTAACTCATTCAGTGTTCCCAAAAACCATAAAGTGATTAATGTTATTATCCTCATTGTGAATAAAGAATTTCAAGGACAGAGATGGTAATACGTTGCTGAAGTGAAGTAGCTGGTAAGTGAAGAAATTGCTCTGTGTCCTAGTCTACGGGGCCATATAAGACCATTCTTCATGGCCTTTAGAACACTGTGCAAAACAAGGCAACTTCTTCCTCCCACTGTCAAAGCTTTCCTAGTACAATGAGATTCCTATTCTCTTCCACCCTTTTCTAAACTGCTTGAGGATGGACAAACAACTTTCTGACAATTTGGAAAAGTATTATTGCAAAATTTACTGCCAGATTGAGACCTTGCATGACACACTAAAATTTTATGACACTTATAAACACCTAAAAAATCTGTCAATCATGGGATTGCTTAGAAATTCTAATAATTTTAGAACCAAGAAGCATCATAAAAGAGTCAAGTGGTGAAATTTGAGTAAACAAGAACAAAGGTTTGAATGATTTCTTTAGTTTGATGTTGAATTTTTTTCTCTTTCTTCTGCAAGATACTCAGAGAAGGGAAAGGTAAAGAGAGGTAGAAGAAAAAAGAGGCTTCCCAAAAAAGCCCCAGTAGATCTAATTTTCTGAACTCCAGTTTTCTTTTCAGTAAAATGGTATTCAACACTTTCTAATGTCCTTTGAAATTCCATCTTACTAAATCCGCTCAGGATTTAGGAGGCCAATTTAATAAGCGATTGTAGAATTTCCGCCATCTGAGTGCTGCCTCAGGAGTTATTCCCCTGTTGTGTGTTTCTTTATAAGTATTGGAAAGCCTGGGGAAATACTAAACAGAATTACAAAAATGAATTATACAATATGTGACTTTAAAGCAATGAGTCTAATTCTAAAACCATACCTGAAAATCAATGCTATTGTCATAATCATACTTGCACTTTTAGTAAAAAAGGCACAACACACAGCCAGTGGGATTAGGGAGCAAGAAAAAGATTAGATACTATCTAGAAAACACATATTCCCATAGTAGTCACCTCTGGGAATTAAGAGGACTCTAGCTTATTCTATAATGGTCTAATTTCTTAAGTGTAGTATGTTCACATATTTTAAATAAATTATTTAACTTATTCTGGTATAAAGAATAACTAGATCAACTAAATAATTTGTTGTTCAATTTTTTTCATAAATTTTCAAAGAATGAGATTTCAAGCTTTCAAAAAGTAACCATTCCAATGTTTCAGTTTTAAGGCTGTATTGAATTGTTACATTACTCCCATTTTAGGGTTGGCATAATTATTACTTCTAATCAGAAACAGAATAACTGTCATGATTCATAATGACTATAATAGTTATGTTTTATGTTAACCTCTGGAAACCTCAAAATACTACTTCATTATTAGTAAAGATGTTTGAACAAGAATGTAGAGAATTTAGTCATTGCTCTAAGGCAATATTAAATAGCAAACACATAGTTCTTTTATGTGCCCAGCCCTGTTTTAAATGCTTGTCATGTATTAATTCATTCAATGCTTCTCCAAACCTAATAAAGTGGTTACTGTTATTATATGAAGCATTGGAACTTCACTGGTTTCATTGATGTAGGAATTGAACCCTGTCATATTTCTCACTAGACTTCATTCATTAATTTATTCAGTCAGTTTCTCCAATATATTTAGCAGTCTTATCATTCATTTCATTTATTTTAGTTGACTTATGACATTGTCACCCACTGGAGTTCCATATATATGTATTTCTCAGATATACAAGAAGAAAATTAACTTTTTCTCCTTAGAGAAATAAAAGGGAAATAAATAATTTAATTCTAAACTTGAATTTGTTATTATAAGCAAGTGCTAATGGATGACAGTGTGGATAACTGATCCAAGCTAAAAGGATCTGTCCATTGGCCTGACTCTTAGAAGAAGTTGGATATGTACCCTAGAATGCCTAAGGTTAAAAAATTCATGTATTTTGGTAAAGACTCTGGAATAAATATATTTTAATTTTACCCACAGCAAACATATTAGTCAATATGAAATTAAAGGTGAAAACAATAAGCCTCCTTATCTCCTCTTCACCTGAAAAATAACCCAATCTCAGATGTAAAGTCTTTAAAAATAAAATAGCATGTATTTATGTGCTTTTATACAAACATTCTATTGGTATTTACAATGTTGTACAGAATGACTTATAAGAGGAAAATGGCAAGTTACAACATACCAGAGAGCTCAGTGCTGAGACTGCACAGGGTACTTGCTCACACCATGCTTCTCTTACCAGGCAGGTAGAAGCAGAGAACAGGAAGGGATGAAACAGAGCTTACTACTCTCCATAATAACTCCAGTGGAGAAAATAATTATTCAGAAAAATCACTTGGTAAAACTAACCTGTAGCCCTTCTCAATTGGTGCAGGTGGGCATCCATGTATAAGAATTGACAATAAAATGTAAGTACAGTGGATCATGATCATTGATGAGAACTAATCAAGCCTTCTTATACTAGTAAAGGCTATAGACAGCATGAAGTGGAAGGCAAATCCCTGTGGAAGAATCCAGGATAAGGCATTCTTGACTCTACCAAATAATAAAATTAACTGTGAATGCCTGATATGACTGCACCCTGAGGCCAAGTGATATTCATGCATTTAATGCTCCAACCCATGGAATAAGGTATAAACATGAGGTTTAGCTCTTCCACCAGCCTGCTGCTATTTGACCAGAAAACCTTGAGTACTCTGTGCAGTATCCAAGGGGCAGGATGTATATATTGGCAAGTGAGACATCATGGGAAAATGAACAAATACCAGAGTTGAAGTTGAATTTTTAAACCAAGGGATTTTAAGAAAATTAAGGAATAAAATGTTTATCATTAATAGAGGTCAGAGGTGTAAGAAAAGAAATCCCAGAAAATATTAAGGTGTCTCTAATGCTTAAAAATTTTTGATGTTGTACCCATTCTTACAGCCATTAGTGTAAATGACTGGTCGGCTTCTAAGTCACAATCTCCTAACTGCTAAGTGTGGACAAATAGAAAGAGCAGGGACTTTGGAATCAGGCCCAGAATCACATGCAGCTTCACTTACTAGCTATATGTCCCTGGTAGAGTTATTTAGCCTCTCTAGATTTTATTTTTTTTATCTGTAAAATGGAGATAATAAGATTGACTTAACATAACTATCTTATACAGACATAATATATCATTAATCTGGAACAAAGTAGGTCTTCAATAATAGGTAGGGACTCTTTTTATTCATATTATTGGTAAAATAAATGGAACTTTTAAAGAGCCTTCCCTTCTCCTAGGAGTAAAGTATATAAGACACTAACAAGAGCAGAAAGGACACAGCATCTATTCAACTCCTACTATATGCCAGGAATTTCATTTTGTTCTTTATATACATTATCTCCTGAAATTGTCCCAGTAATGTTAAGAAGTAGGTATTCTTAGCTCTGTTTAAACATGAGAAAACTGAGACTGAATAAGATTAGGCATCTTCCTTAAAGTCACACAACTATAAATGTCAAAGAATCACAGAATGAGGATTTCTGGAGTGCTGCTGATTCGTCATTGCTTTGCTAATTGAGTCCTTGTATCATTCCAAATTCATTTTTAACCATGAGATGGTGTCAGGTGTAATATCTGTGATCGTAAAATTCCAGTTTTCACTAAAGTTGTCTTCTGGCAAGCTTTGCAAAGAGCTGCAAATGCCTCTTAAGCAGTTTCGTGACAATGTCCAGAAGTCTTAGTAATGCAGACCTTGGAATTTCAACCTCAGTGTTCCATAGATCTTCTCTATAAGGAAAGGTTTATTTTTCTTCAACGTGGCCAAAGAGAAGACCTTGCATTTCCAAGGTCCAAAATAGACCCTTCCATTTCCTGAATTTCCGTCAAATCTCTGTGGTGACAGCTGATCAAGTGTACTGTACTACGTCAAAACTTTTTGTGGAAAATCTCCAGGAAACTGTAAATCTCAAAACATGTAGGCTGTTGTCTTCAGAGTACAATAGCTAAGAAAGTCATAAGGGCATCGAGGTCTCATTTTTACCTGGTGGGCTCCCAACCTGCAAAAATGTCAAAGAGACACACAGGCATATCCCCCTAGATGGACAGCCACACATAATCTCCCCAATTCTCCAGATCACTGAACATTTGTATTTTCAAAGGTCTGAAGAGATTTATTCAAAAAGTCTAATCTTAGAATTGTCAGGGTGATCATAAAACAATGTGCAGTGCACAATGTTCTTGTCACTCGCTGGACTGAGTGAGTCCTTATAAAACGTGACTCATATAGGAACTTGCATGAAAATACCCTAATAAATAGTTGTTAAGTGAAAAAATAAATTAGTTCAAGAATTAAACCTATCACAATTGTTTTTCCTCTTTAAAACATATTAAAATAATTTATAGTTAAGGTGGACAGATAAATCATACTGAACCATGCTTTCAAAATGAACAAGTTTATTCTCACTTACCTAATTCCTAAAGAATTCATAATATTTATGCACAAAACATGAAAAGGTATACAAAAATTACAAAGAAGCATACATAGTACTACTCTTACGTAGTTATAAACATCTTAATCTAGGTGACAACTATTTCATGTTCCAAATATAAAAAGGGGGAAATATAAAGAGTGCTTTGAGCTTAATAGTCAGTTACTCATTTCAAAAACTACATTTGCTTTAATCGTAATAGGACAAACAATAACAGTTATCACTGTTTTGTGTCTTACTGAGAGCTACCTGTTTAACATTTTACCTCTATGGAGAATTCCAGATACTGATGAAGTTGGTAAATCAGTGTCCGAACATTTCAGCAAGACACTTAGCCATTTCGTACATATTTATTTGTATTATGATTCTTTGTTGTCTTCAAAATAAAATTCACATTCCATAGCATGGCATTCAGGGCCTTGCTTTGTTCTGCTAGCTGGGGCTTTATGATGTCAATAAACTGACACTGACTATGACTTGCTTAACTAAATCCACTTCGGTAGAAGGACATGCAGTGCTCATAGGTTGGAAAGGAAGGCTGTAGGACCAGATTCAGAGCTGGAAGGAACCAAGCTGTTCAAAGTTAGAAGGGCTCAATGTTAGAAGCTGCATGACTGTTCCACATGGTAAAATGCTTCTGGACCTCAGTGTTTTTGTCACTAATTCTGTCTTCAGGCTAATAGAAAGAAAGCAAGGCATCTTATTAGTCCTGCTCAATGGTACGCAGTGGGGAGAACCCGAGTGAAATCAGATTCATATTGCCATAACAAAGTAGAATGAATGCTAGCAGCCAAATATCAACAATTGTACCTCTCTCCCCTCTAACTTATTTATTCCCCTTTCTCTGTCCCTTCAGCTCTGTGTCAGAACTTACAGGTCCATGAATCTATAAGTGATCCTCTGCGACTTTACACATCTTTTCTCCACTAAACAGTTCTCCATTCCTTTTCTGCCCCCATAAAATAATTCTTACACAGCTGCTATGACTCAACTTCTCTAAAAGCCTTAGCTAACATCTCTTTCCCCCATCCTCATGCCCTAGCTGTGTTAGGTGTCCTTCTTCAGCCTTCCCATACCATTCTCTGTTCATTTCCATCAGACCTCCTACCACAGGTAGTGTAATTGCTGACTTCTCTACCTCCCCTTCTCAAGTCTGCCCCTAACTTTTGCCTGGAGCTGTCCACTCTTCTTCTTCCCATCCTTTGTTCTCTCTCGTACCTTAAGGGCCTTTCTAAAAGGAACCTATTGGGCCTAAGGATGAACCTTGAGAGGGTGAACCTAGAGAAGAGGCTCTGCAAAAGCCCAGGAAGTAGGGCCTCCTCCATTGGGCAGCTCCCTCCACTTGGGTCTCAGATATGTGGCGGGTAGTCTAGAAGGGAAGGTGGCTCAAATACTGGGTGAGCACATTTCCGTGGCCCCACAGACTCCTCACCCCTTGGAGAGAATAACAGAAGAGAACGGTAGGGCCTTCTAAAGCTCCGTGCTTCATGCAGAGGCCCTGGTTACTGGAGTCTAAGGGCAATAGTGCCTCAACTAGGATGTGAGGTACTTGAGAGGAAACCATGTTTAGCTGTGCAGCCCAGCAGTTCCTGTGGGCCATGCAGAGGTAGCATCCTATGTGAGGACTAAATAAATGAATTCATGAACCTCTGTTTTCTCTGCAAAATGAAGATAATACTACATGTCCTGTTCAATTTCCATAGCAAATGACAGAAGAAGGAAGTAATTGCTGTCAGGTGCTTTAAAAGAAGTTACATTTTAAAGATTGTTTCTAACAGCTTCTCAAACTGGTTAATTACTTGTTTTTGTTGAGCTCCCAGAAACAGAAATAGCAAAATGTTTTACCAAGTCAAAGAGAACAAAGTTCAGATTGTATCTACTGAACTCAGCACAGAACCTTAAGAACTGGGTTATAATTATGAACAATAACAAAAATAGAATTATGTTTTAATTCCCATATCCATGTTTCCCTTTTCCTTTAAAAAATAATGTCAGGAAATGTTTAATAAGTAATCTCAAGCAAGAAGACTAGAAACCCACCAACTGGTACAGACCATTTATTATTATTAAGACACTCAAGTTTGTGCAATATAACAATTTTAATGCAGCTACTTCAGGTTGGCCTCCATTTTGAGTGTAGTTATAACAAAATTTTTCTTTTCCGGAAATTTACTTATTTAGGAAAGAATATCACCCAAGTTGTTAAGTGACCTGGTAAAGAAAAAACAACTAGGACTTAGTGCACAGAGGTTCCACTCCTGACTGAGCTGTGTTCATTTATTCCTTTATTCATTCACTACTCCTCCAGTGTGGAACAGTTATAGAGGATCTGTTGTAGAAATTGCAGAAGGTGCTGTGGATTAAAAAAGAAGACATGAGGTCTGTTCACAAGGAACTTGCAGTCTTATGAGAAAGAAAGCAGTAAGCGATACAATGTGAAAATGCTGTAATGGTGAATATAAGCATAACTCGATCTAGAGATAGACACCTACTCCACTCTTCTTAAACACGGAGGATTTTAGAACTTCCAGCACCACAAATTTGATGATAAAAGAGAAATCAGCCCACCTAATTCATGTCTACTATGCGCCATGTTTACCTGATTTTCAGTTTTGTTTTACATTTCTCATTCCGTTTTGTCAACAGGTTGGTTGAGTAGCACCATGTAACAAGATAAAGCTGACCATGGCTTAATCAGCACCAATGTCAGCAAGGCTAACTCTGTCCCAGAGGACAGGGACAGTATATTTAATTCACTGCACTCACCATTTGGATTAATGCCACTCAGACTCATTTCATAAGTGTTACTTGATAAATCAGATGTCTTCATTTAGGTCTCCACTGTGTATCTAAGCTTCTTTTTAATAGCCAAGACCTTTGAACACTGCATGGCTACTCTGAGAAAAGTGTAGTTAATGGAACCTGGGCTCACACTCACTTTTATCCCCATCCCGAGCTAGCATTAGTGACAATGAGTTGCAAGCATAGGTTGAGGACAAAATGACTCATTGATTTTTCAAGACAAGATTAAAAATAACTCTTGCAGGTGAATCAAATTTAAAAATGAAATCCAATAAAACTGGGGGAAAACAGTACTTGACAATTTTCACAATTGTATTATAATGTTGTACTAAGAAAACTATAGCAAAGGAACCTAAAGAATTCCAAAGGAAAAAAAAAAGAATACAAGACCTTCAAAAGAAAATTGTTGAGCCCTGGCTAGCTGGTTCAGTTGATTGGAGCGTCATCCCCTACATCAAAAGGCTGTGGGTTCCATCCCTGGTGAGGGTGTGTAGGGAAGGCAACCAATTGGTGTCTCTCTCTACCCCCTCCTTCTCCCTTCCTCACTCTCTCAAATCAATAAAAATATCTCCTCCTCTAGTGAGGATTTAAAAAAAAAAATCATTGACTTGGACACCTTAACTCTTAACACAACACCTGAAATAGCCATGAACCATGATGGACCCTTTATCTCATTGTACATGTAATATTTTCTGAGTTCCTGGTAGAGGCTTCTATTTGGTTAACATCAGTCATGCAATCACTTCCTTCCAGCCAGGGAGACTGCATGCACTAGCTGTTTACACATCTTCAGGAGGAGGAAGGGGAGTGGCCAGCTCGCTCTGCACATTGTCTCATGTCAGACAAGTTTCCAAGTCAATGAGGGATGTGTGAGAATGCAGAGTTGAGGGAAAATTTGGTCTTTAGTATTTCCTTTTCTGTCTTCTTTCGATAAAAGCACTGAACACAGACTCAGCCAGGCTCTCATTTCATGGAGTAACTGTACCTCCTGTTTCCTGATGACTAGGACTATGGGGCAGTCAATTGTTCAACGAGGAATGACTCCAACTTCCCTGAGCTGTCTAGGATGTGATTTAATATGAACCATCCTTGGGGCATTTGTTTAGGCAGTTGAAAAGATTTCCCCAGGAGAACAGAAGGGAGAGGGAGAGAACCTGTTGATGGGAAAGAGAAACTAAGGGTGTAGAATGAAAATTATACAATGGTGTGTGAAGGCTCACCCTTGACATTAACTTACAGGATGGCCATCAGAGTTCTTCACCCACAGAGTTCTCTCTATGATTTTAGTCCAGGTGACAGGTGTTTGCACTGCTGCTGAGACAGGTGGATTGTGAAGACAGTGCTTTTGTTCCTTAGATGGCAGGGACAAACTGCGATTTTAAGCTCTTTCATTTGAGTAGCAATTTTTATTAAATTTCTTGGGGAGACATTACTTAATAAAGTTATATAGGTTTAAGTATACAATTCTACCATACAACATCTGTGTTTTGTATTGTATGCTTACCACCTGAAGTCAAGCCTTCTTTCATCACTATTTATCGCCTTTTTACCTTCTTCTACCTCCTCCCACCCCCTTCCCTCTGGCAATCACCATACTGTGTTGTCTGTGAATTGTAGTTTTTAGAGTCATTTGAAAAGAGCAAGACATGTACTATAGAAAAAATGGTAGAGGAGTGGGAGACAGGAAGAGAAAGGTACACCCCATGGGAGAGCTGAAGACCAATTCACACAGACTTCACTCAGGGAACCCTGACCACACAGAGGCCCTGTGCAAAGATGTGCAAACATGATCATAACCCAAACCTTATGCTTAAGGAGTTATACAAGCAAGTACCAACTTACACTAGACACTAGACATTGAACTCTCAAATCTCTGCAGCACTGTGAAGTGAGAGGGCACACATTTCCCTGTCCTCAGATTCCAGCGCCTGGGTTCTTTGAGTTTACAATAAGTGACAATTGTTTTTACCGACGAAGAGAGAAAAAAAAGTGTAACTACTGAGCAAACCATCACCTGGAGGTGATATCCTAGAAATTACATTTTTCTTCTTCTTTTTTAACCATCCCAAAACATATTTATGGCAATTCTTTGAATAATTAATTACCCATTACTTACTTGTCCAAAATTTTCAGAAACATCTATAATAATAAAAGCATAATATGCTAATTAGACCGGATGTCCTTCCAGACATCCTTCCAGACAACCTTCCGGACAAAGCTGGGTATGCAAGGGAAGCCCAGGTCCTGGGTGCCTGCCAGCGGCCGAAGGGAAGCCCGGGTCCCGGGTGCCAGAGGGAAGCTGGTGCCATCAGCCAGGGGAAGGAAGGCCTACTCTTGCATGAATTTCCTGCATCGGACCTCTAGTATTCCTATAAAAGGCAATGGAAATCTAAAGGAAAGGCACACACTGAAACACACACACACACACAATCCCATCATGCCTCACTGACATCCTGGAACATTCTTTCACCAACTATGCACTAAACATGCAAACTACCAAGTGGAAGAGAATAAATCATAGTTCTCTGCTGTTTTCCATTTGGTATGTCTGTACTCACAACCTTAATAGCAATAAGTAAACCTTCTGCTTCTTTC
The DNA here is from genome assembly GCF_963455305.1 of Plecotus auritus. Lineage (NCBI taxonomy): Eukaryota > Metazoa > Chordata > Mammalia > Chiroptera > Vespertilionidae > Plecotus > Plecotus auritus. The sequence continues at coordinate 67,881,373 of NC_137771.1, forward strand.
TCAAAAATTTTATAGGATGCTCTCATGTCCTTTTCTTCCCCTATGCCTCCCCCACCACAATTCAGCTCACTCAGAAAATGCTATAAAGTTTCAGAGAAGAGGTTTGCTCAAAGCAGCTACAAATAAAGTGCATGTACATAAATAACTTAGCCTGACTTTTTGTTTAATGTCCAAGATGATTTGAACAGATTGTATCATGAACTACTTTCCCTTTGGCTAATTAAATAGCAGTCCCCACTTACCATAAAGCATATTCTTATTAAAACAAGTATCTATAGTCACTCTGCTGGATAAATTACTCCCAAGTAAGTGCCATAAAGCCCATTACATTCCTGCTTTAGGAATGGAGCAGGTCCAAACAGACAATCAAAGGATTTCACTGGGATTATTTTAGATTAGAAAAACTAAGGGAGACATGCAGCACTGACAAGATCGTAAAGGCATAAAGGATAAATTAGCGGTTCCATACCAAACAAAGTGCTCTGGTGGTATCACCGTATATCCAAAAGTAAAAACAAATTCCTACTGTATTAACCTTTGCCAAAATGGAAATCTGTTTATGCAGAAATAAAAATGTCATGAACAACTGTTATCTCCTGTGCAAATCAAAATGACTGTTTTGAATAATAATAACAAATCCTTTCAAGCCAACAACTATGGAAATATGCCATAAGGAAGATGTCTTCATTTCAATAAATTGCATTTCACATTTAATAGAAAAGGTTATGTTATGATTTGTCATATTAATGAACCATTATTACATAACCATATTTTTATTGCAATATATTACCTGCTAACTGATGCCTTTTTTTTCCAGGAGAAAAAAATTCATAGAACTGATTTTATGGGAGTTTTTCTTGCTGCCAGTTGTTAAATCTTTCAAAAGCTGTCAGCAGCCTCAGAAATCAAGTTTAAAATACCATAGCCAACATGAGTATAGGCATAGGCTAGTCTATTTTTAAAATGTAATACAAAACTGCCAGAGAAATACCTAAACACAAAAAATTATTTAGAAGGAGATAATCTTATCTAGTTTGTCAATGTAAAGGACAAAATCAGTGAAGTGAAATTTAACTCACAACTTCTATAAATATCACTAGACATTGGAGAGCGAAGAGATTTTTTTTCCAGGCTAATTTTTCCTTAAACTCATTATGCACCAGAGACTTCATGCATGCATCCCTCACAGACCCTGTCCATGATAGCCACAGGGAGTATAGGACACTAACCACCCAAGCCAGTCAACTGGCTCAGTTCCCTATCTAGTTTCAGGCATGCAAGCCCTTCTCCTCAAGGGTGAATGGATGGAAAAGACACTGGCATGTGCCCTGGAAACTTCTGCAGAAAAGGAGCCATACTTGTTTCTACAAATGGCATTCTAGATTTGCCTGGGTCTGCAATCACTGATTCACCATACAGCTTCTGAATGACAAGACTCCATCCTCAGCATTGCAATCAGAGCAGCACCAGCTGGGATCCCCACAAAATATTCCAAGCTTATGACAGTGAGCTACTATCTGATGGAAACAGAGGTGGGGCATTTGGATGTATCTTTCTGCTTAAGCTGCTGCGCTGTCATATTTCTGGATGGGAAGAACTCAAGAAACGAAGGGATGTGCTGTCATACCTTAAGGTACTGACTGCCTTTTCTGTCAGTTCATGGGTGTGCTCACCTTTGGCTGCTACTGATAGATGTTACAGCCCATCATTCATTGCACACATTATTTTTTTATTTTTTAGTATAATATGTGACAGCAGTCCATTAGATGCTGGAAACCAACATGAACAAGACAGTTGAAGTTTTACTCTCAAGCAACATTAAGTCTAGTAAAGAAACAAATATTTAATAAGTACTCAGAAATTGTATATTTGGAATCTGTAAAGATGCAGTTTGGGGAAATTCCTATCACATTTTTTCTTTATAAAACTTAACATAAAATATATAAATGCATGCATGTTACAAAATACTTAAACAATATAATATTGTGAAAATTTCCCTTTCTTCTTTCCCAACCTGCATTCTCCCTATAGGTAAATACTGCACTTACATTTAAAAATAACATCTATTTTTTTATTCTACTTATTTTTTTGTCTAAAGTTTTTCATATGTCTCCTTTCTCCCTGATTGACCACCCCCTCCAGCCATTCCCACCTGGGGCAAGCCCCCACTGCCCCAGTGTCTGTGTCCATTGGTTATGCTAATATGCATGCATACAAGTCCTTTGGTTGCTCTCTAACCCCATCACATCCCCTGCCATTTGTCTCTGGATCTATTCTTGTTCATCAAATTATGTTGATCATTATATCCCACACTAGAGGCCCGGTGCATAAAAATTCATGCACTGGGGAGGGGGGGGGTCCCTCAGCCCAGCCTGCCCCCTCTCATAGTCCGGGAGCCCTCAGGGGCAGGAGGCGACCCAGCGATTAGGGGAAGGCGATGCCCCATCACACCTCTGCTGCTGCCACTGCTGGCAGTGCAAGCCTCGGCCGGCCCTGGTTACCTGAGCCTCGGGCAGCCCTGGGCGGCTAAGCAGCCGCCATCTGAGGACTGCCTGCACCTTGGGCCGGCCCTGGGCAGCTGGGGGGCTGGGAGACTCTGGAGGCAGGCGTGTGGAATGGCCGCCACCCCAGCGGGGCAGAGGAAACTGGGCGCCACCATCTTGTGGCCGCCATCTTTGAGGGCGGGGCCATCAATTAGCATATTTCCTCCTTATTGGCTGTGGGTGCTGCCATCTTTGAAGGTGGGGCAGTCAAGTAGCATATTCCTTTTTTATTAGATAGGATATGAGTGAGATCATGTGATATTTATCTTTCTCTGACTGGCTTATTTCACTTAGTATAATGCTCTCCAGTTCCATCCATGCTGGTTGCAAATGGTAAAAGTTCCTTCTTTGTTATAGTAGTATTCCATTGTGTAGATGTACCACAGTTTTTTAATCCACTCATCTGCTGATGGGCACTTAGGTTGTTTCCAAATCTTAGTTATTGTAAAAATAACATCTAGATAAGCATCAATATCCATATTTATATATACACACTCATAGGTTTAATTTTTTCACATACATGAGATTAAACTATACCAGTAGATATTACACAACTTCAATTTATCTTATAACATTTCCATGTAAATATATAGAAATATCATTTATTGGAATGATAAGATTCCCACATACAGAGATAACGTAAGTTATAGCACTATTGCCCTTTTGATGGGTGTATTAGTTTCCTGTGGCCACTATAACAACTTAGCACAAACTAGGTGGCTTAAAGCAACAGGAAACTTATTCTTTCACAGTTCTGTAAACCAGAAGTCTGAAATCAGTGCCAACGGGCCGAAAATCAAATTGTCAGTAGGGTTGCACTCCTTCCAGAGGGTTTAGGAAAGAATCCATTACTTACATGTTCCAGCTTTTGATGGCTACCAGAATTCCGTGGCTTGTGGCCACATCACTCCAATTTTCAAAGGCAGCATCTTCAACTCTCTCTGCTCCATCTTAACATGGCCTTCTCCTTTGCATGTTAAATCTTCTCTGCCTCCCTCTTATAAGGATGCTTGAGATTGCATTTAGGGCCCATGTAAACAGCAAGATAACCTCATCACAAAATCTTTACATTATATTTTAATTTATAAGTTATAATTTTAGTTTATAACTAAATTATAGTCCTCTTTTGGTCAAAGAAAGTAACAATTACATGTTCCAGACATTAGAAATTGATAACTTTGGGGGCAGTTATTCAGCTTCCTAAGCTAAGTGTTTAGGTTGTTTCTATTTTTTAAATAGAATCAATGCAGCAATTATGATGACAGAAATTTATATTTGTGCACATGTGTAAATATTTTGATAGGTAAAATTTCTCAATCAAAGAGTATATGTAACAATATATTGTTAAAATAATGCCAAAGTATTCTCCAAAAAATTATACTACATCACTGTATATGCTCCAAAACATTACATGGAGTGCTCATTTTCTCACACTTTTTTCAACATTACATATTTTATCTTGCTCCTTATCAATCTCAAAAGTGAAAACTGGCAACTTATTGTTAACTTGAATTTTCTTTATTTTAACAGGTTTTAAAACTCCCATTCATATAGTTTCTTATTTTTAGTTATTTTTATTTTTCTTCTTGATTTGTACAGATTATTTAAAAATAAACATTAATATTGAATATTCTATTCTTACATGTGCTAAAATGTTTTCTACCAATCTATTATTTGTATTTATAAACTTGTTGAAAAACTTAAGTTAGTGTAAAATATACCAATATTTTCCTTTGCATATTTTCAATTTGGTATCTTGTATAAAACACGGCTCATACTCTCCTTCCTAAAAAGATTTAAAAATATTCTCATATTTTCTTAAACTTTTAAGGTATTTTTTAGTTGTTCAAAATTTCAATTTTGTGTGTAATGGAAGGTAGCTATCTCGCTTTATTAGTTCTCTTTCTAATAGAAAGCCAATTATACCATTCATATTTTGAACATAATTTTGCTGCTCTCCCACTAACTTGAAATAATATCTTAATTATATATTAGATACTCAAATACTCCCAGATTTGTTTCAAGCTGTATATTATTGATCTTTGTTTGCTCATTTTGGTTCTATGAGGGCAGAGATTGTATCTTTCTCCATTATGTACTTCAGTGGTATACAGGGTACAAATGCATGTACATACAGGCATTTGGTTAAGGTGCCAGATAAAATATAGTACTTCTAGTTATATATGAGTTTCAAATAAACAACGAACTTCTAAAATATAGTTGTATTTCAAATATTTCATGGGACATACTTATGTTAAGAAGTATGAAATACAAATTTAACTGGTATCCTATATTGTTATATGCTAAATCTAGACACCCTACACTCAGTGTGTGGTGAATAACAAATTAATGAACATTCTTTCATAATTTTATAATTATATTTGTTATTTTTTATAAATATACTTATTATCAAACATTTTTTATCATTGTTTTTTATTGCAAAAGTTTTTTTAGTTTTTTTTTTTTTTGCTATTTTTAAGAACGTTCCTTTCTGACTAAATTTAAGAATCATTCATATTACTAAGTATTTTTATTGAAATTGCACTGAATTTTTAAATGGTATTGTTTTACTTTCTATTTTTGTAACTCATCTGTGTTGAAAAGAGGATGATTAAACAAATAACTTTAGCCAACAGCCTTTTTAATGGTTAAACATTAAAGGCATTATCATTGAAAAAATGTATTACATACAGAACCCCAACTGCCTGAAAGAAGATAAAGGGATTAATATATATACTAGAGTAGAGTACTAGAGTAGAGGCCTGGTGCACAAAATTCGTGCATGGGGGGGTGTGTTCCTCAGCTCAGCCTGAACCTTCTCCAATCTGGGATCCCTCGAGGGATGTCCGACTGCCCTCTCACAGTCCAGGATGGCTGGCTCCCAACTGCTCACCTGCCTGCCTGCCTCGTTGCCCCTAACCTTCTTCCTGCCAGCCTGATCGACACCTAACTGCTTCCCTGCCAGCCCAATTGCCCATAACTGCCCTCCCCTGCCGGCCTGGTTGCCCCCAACTGTCCTCTCCTGCAGGCCTGGTTGCCCCCAACTGCCCTCCCCTACAGGACTGGTCGCCCCCAACTGCCCTCCCCTGCTGGCCTGGTCGCTCCCAACTGCTCTCCCCTGCAGGCCCGGTCACGCCTAACTGCCCTCCCCTGCTGACCTGGTTGCCTCCAACTGTCCTCCCTGCAGGCCTCATCACCCCCAACTGCCCTCCCCTGCAGGCCTGGTCCCTCCCAACTGCCCTCCCCTGCTGACCATCTTGTGTCCACATGGGGCGGCCATCTTTGACCACATGGGGGTGGCCATCTTGTGTGTTGTAGTTATGGTCAATTTGCATATTACATCTTTATTGTATGGGATATATGGCTAATATGCTAAGTGTCCAACTGTCTGACTGGTTGCTATGACATGCTGACTACCAGGGGGCAGACGCTCAATGCAGGAGTTGCTGAGCTGCAGTGACGTGGCAGAGGAGGTTCTAGGGTGACACACCTTGAAACCAGAGAGGAGGGAGCCCAATTCCTTGTGGGGTCGCACTGTCCACCTTCTGCTGTGGGTTATGTTGTTGCAGGGGCACTGTCGGCCCCGAATCTGGTTTACTGCACACTTGTGTTTGTGTTCCACACCCTGTATGACAGCAACTTTGCAGAGTGCCCTATTGCACTATGGGACCCTTCGGGGAATGTTGGAAAACCTGTTTTGGTCCCATCCCTGCAGGCCAGGCCAAGGGACCCCACCTGCCGGAGAGACCCCGCTCACTCTGCAGACACTGGGGAGGTGACACAGGAGGTTGGCTCCAGGGTGTGTCCAGGCCATCTCACCCAGTCCTGCCCCGCCAGCCACCTTCTAATTAATTTCCTTTCAATGTGCATGAATCCATGCACTGGGTCACTAATATATATCTATAATAATAAAATCGTAATATGCTAATTAGACTGTACAGCCGAATGACCTTCTGGATGTCCTTCTGGATGACCTTCCCAATGAAGCCACGGTGACCAGGGCTGAGGCAAAGGCTGCCGCCATAGCAGGCAGGGGCTGAGGCTGAGGTGGTTAGGGGTGATCAGGCAGGCAGGCAAGTGGTTAGGGGAGATCAGGCAGGCAGGCAGAGTGGTTAGGGGCAATCAGGCAGGCAGGCGAATGGTTAGGGGTGATCAGGCAGGCAGTCAGAGTGGTTAGGGGTGATCAGGCAGGCAGGCGAGTTGTTAGGGGTGATCAGGCAGGCAGGCAGGCAGGTGGGCGGTTAGGAGCCAGCGGTCCTGGATTGTAAGAGGGTACAGGCCAGGCTGAGGGCCCCCCCCCCTACACCCCATGCACATACTTCTGCACTGGGCCTCTGGTATATATATATTACATAGACATAGATAGCAGTGTGATGATAGCCAGAGGGAAAGGTGTTGAGGGGTATGTGGAGGTAGGCAAAGGGGGTGATGGAACAGGGACAGAAAGAGACCTAGCTAGGAGCGATTAGTGTAGCATGCAGTGTGCAGATGATGTTTTGTTGAGTTGTACACTTGAAACCTGTATGAACCAATATTACCCCAATAAATTCAATTTTAATAAAAGGCAAAAATGATCTGTGTCTGGAATATTTGCTACCAAGCAAAGATAAAGACTGCAAAAAGGGAAAGCAATTAATGCTTGCAATATTTTAAGTTTTTATTTTTGAATAACTTTTAAGTGTTTTAACTATTAAATAGCTATAGTATACTTCCAATTTTAAAATGATTTTTATTTTGTGTTAATGTTCCCTTATTATTATGTTTTCTATTATGGGCTGTCTGTATCTGCTAGAGTACCCTTAACATGCTATTAAATATATAATTTTGTCAACACATATAATAATAAACCTTATTTATTATTTTTTTACAGAAAACCTTTGAAACTTTTAATACAACTTTATTACAAAAAAACAACAACAGATTCACTGTTTACTATAGCATCACCCATTATTATTAAAAATGTGAAGCCCTGACCAGTTTGGCTCAGTGGCTGGAGCGTTGGCCTACGGACTCAAGGGTCCCAGGTTCGATTCTGGTCAAGGGCATGTACCTTGGTTGCAGGCACATACCCAGTGGGGAGTGTGCAGGAGGCAGCTGATGGATGTTTCTCTCTCATCAATGTTTCTAACTCTCTATCCCTCTCTCTTCCTCTCTGTAAAAAATCAATAAAATATATTTAAAAATAAATAAATAAATAAAAATATGAAAATAAAGGGTTATGAAAAATATAAAAAAAGAAAAAAGTATAGGGCAAGAATGAAATTTATTAACACTGGAAATTCTAGCCTCTGTAAAAATACAAGGAAAAGAATAAGAGATATAAATATTTGGACAGGAAAATTATTTACCTGTAATATAATTTCTTACCTATAACTTCCTACTTAGAAAACCCAAAAGAAAAATTGAAACATATTCAAATTAATGTTAAGTAATTTTGTAATTGGATCATTTACACAATTAATATACTAAAGTAACATATCTATAATAACAAAAGCATAATATGCTAATTAGACTAGATGTCCTTCCAGATGACCTTCTGGAAGAAGCCAGGGCTGCAGGGGAAACCCGGTCCCGGGTGCCAGAGGGAAGTTGGTGCCAGCAACCGGGGAAGGAAGGCCTACTCTTGCTCAAATTTCATGCATCAGGCCTCTAGTATTTCAATAAAAACCAATCAAAACAAATAAAACAAATAATAAAACAAATATCTAACTCTTAATAGGAAACAAAACTATAAAAACAAGCTTATCAAAATGCTAGGGTGGGAAAAATTAGGTCTACAGTTGTGAGTATGTGAAACACAATTTTATTCTTGTATTCATATTTATTAATTATTGTATTATTTATTTATATTACAATTGTAAACCTACTTTTGCCCACCCCTGTATACGCAGAATTTATATTTAAAAATAAATATAAATTTTTTATGAAGATGCATGAGAAACCTTGGACACATGAGGTGATTTTTCATGTTCCTGGATAAAAAGTTTTAATATTGAAAATGAGGTTTTTATCAAAATTACTCTTAAACTTATACTCTTTTTTTATAATGTATAAATTTGATGAGACTTGTAAGTTTTAAAAATCTCTCTAACATAACCTGTACTTCACTTTATAATGAAGTCTCATAACTACATCTTCCCAAATCTGTAGAACACTGTATCTCTTAAAAATCTAGTTTAGTAACTTAAAACATGTAAATATTTTACATAATGAAAAGTAAAATGAAACTAGCTAAAAATTAAAGAAGAATGAGGGGAACTTGTATAAGCAGATATGAAAAAATAAAATAAAGGTATAAAAATCAGAGTAATGCCTTTGTGTAAGAATAAACAGAAAATAGGGAAGAATAGAAAACATGCAGAGCTACTCAGAAATGGACAGCACTATACTCTAGCACTCCTCACCACTTTTTCCCCCAATAATGAGCATGAAGTATTTCTCCATTCCAATGAGGACGAAGTACTTCTTCATCCAAGACCATTTCAAAAGCCTGATTCAAAATTGCAGACTTAAAACAATGGTCCTTCTTATCCACAGTTTTGTTTTCTGAGTCTCAGTTACTTGTGGTCAATCATGGTCCTAAAATATTAAATGAAAAATTCCAGAAGTGAACAATTCATAAGTTTTAAATTTTATGTTGAAATCTCTCATCATCTCGCTCCATCTGGCCCAAGATATAAATCATCCCTTTGTATATACTACCTGCCCATTAGTTATTTAATAGCCATCTCAGTTATCAGATCACTGTCACAATATCATAGGGCTTGTGTTCAAGTAATGCTTATAGTAACCTAATGGTATGTCACAATGCCTACATCACTTATTTCACTTCATTTCATTATGTAGGCATTGTATCATCTCACGTCATCACAAGAAGAAGGGTGAGTAGAGTACAATAAGATACTTTGAGAGACCACATTCACATAACTTTTATTAAACCACATTGCTATAATTATGATATTTTATTAATTAATGTTGTTAGTTTTTTATTGTGCTTAACTTATAATTTATACGTTACTAGAGGCCTGGTGCATGAAATTTGTGCATGGGGAGGGGGGTCCCCTCTGCCCAGCCTGCACCCTTTTCAATCGGGGACCCCTTGGGGGATGTCCAACTGCCGGTTTAGGCCCAATCCCAGGGATCGGGCCTAAACCGGCAGTCAGACATCCCTCTCACAATCCTGGACAGCTGGCTCCTAATCGCTTACCTGCCTGCCTGCCTGCCTGGTCACCCCTTACTGCCCTCCCAGCCGACATGGTTGCCCCCAACTGCCCCCCCCTGCCAGCCTGGTCACCCCCAACTGTACCCCCCCCCCCGCTGGCCTGGTTGCCCCTAACTGCCCCCCCTGCTGGCCAAGTCACCCCTAACTGCCCCCCCTGCCTGCCTGGTTACCCCCATATGCTCCCCCTGCTGGCCTGGTCGCCCCCAACTCCCCCCCTCCACCAGCTTGGTAGACCCTCACGGTCCCCCCACCGACCTGGTTGCCTCACAGAGCCTGCTGTTCAGTTGTTTGATCATCCCTCGCTAACCCCCCCGCTGGCCTGGTTGCCCCACACAGCCTGCTTGTTCAGTCATTTGGTCGTCCCTCACTAACCCCCCTGCCAGTCAGTCGTAGCAGCCATCTTGTGAGGGTGTGAGGGTCAATTTGCATATTACCTCTTTATTATATAGGATCATAGGTATGCATGTATTTGGGGGAAAAGAGTGTATATAGGGTTCAGTACTATTTGTGGTTCCAAGACCCACTGTGGGTCTTGGAACATATTCCCTATGGATAAGAGGGGAGTACTGTATGTGACTCTACCTTCCTTTCTTCCATGGTTCCCCTCAATACAGGATTTGTGTGTGTGTGTGTGTGTGTGTGTGTGTGTGTTATACAATGATAATAAAATAAATATTATATGTGCATATAATAAAATAAATATTATATGTACAACATTCGTGCACTGGGGGGGTGGGTTCCTCAGCCCAGCCTGCACCCTCTCACAGTCTGGGACCCCTTGGGGGATGTCCGACTGCCAGCTTAGGAGAGCAGGCCTAAGCCGGCAGTTGGACACCCCCCCCCCCCCCGAGGGGTCCTTAGCACTGCCGCAGAGGCAGGAGAGGCTCTTGGCACCTCTGCTGCACTCGCCAGCCATGAGCCCACTGGTGAGTCTGGCTTTTGGCTGAGCGGTGCTCCCCCTGTGGGAGTGCACTGACCACCAGGGGGCAGCTCCTACATTGAGCATATGCCCCCTGGTGGTCAGTGCATGTCATAGCAACCAGTAGTTCCACCATTTGGCCAATTTGCATATTAGCCTTTTATTTTATAGGATTAAAACCAAAAAATGGAGCAGGAAGAGACAGAGAATGTTGAGGAAAGTCTGGAAGTTAGAGAGCATATGGTGTTGACCAGGAACACACAACAGGTAAATCCACAGCTTGAAATACTAGAGATAAGAGTGGTCCTTTCCATATAAAGAAATGTCAAGTGCAGGGTGATAAAATTCAAGAACAGGTGAGTGGGACTGGAAGGACAGCAAGGGAATTTGTTGAAAGAAAGATTCAGAATTACTGAGCAGATTTGTGCCTCTTCCCCACCACTTTCTCTGTAAAGCAAAAGAACAAGGACTTTATTGTAATTTTTCTCTAATTCTTCCCTTGATTCTTAACAATTACTTTTGGTAAATTTATAGTTTAAAAATCTATATGTGCCCTTTAATTCATCTTAACCATATAAAAATGTACAAATAGGGTTCTGGGGACGAGTTGTTAGAAAACATTCTCTATGTTATTTGTAAGTTGGCTGTTAATGATTCCAAGTGACGTCAAAGTTTTACTGAAGAAAGTAAAGAGAATAATGTAGAATATTTTAAAAGTTTAGTTATCTAAAACCTGTACTACAGTCATATCACAGCTGCTAGGTTTTGGAATGCAGGTGCATCTTGATCCAGCATTATCCAGGAGAGAGTCCTGTGACTCTCAGCCTTGGGCAAACTACGGCCTGCGGGCCGGATCCGGCTGTTCTATCTGGTTCTCTTGCTCTCCCCTCCGCTCCTTTACTTTGAATTTATATTAGTTCACACAAACACTCCATCCATGCTTTTGTTCTGGCCCTCCGGTCCAGTTTAAGAACCCATTGGGGCCCTCGAGTCAAAAAGTTTGTCCACCCCTGCGTTAGTTACTCATTGTTACAGTCTGACCCCCTTGCTTATGATTCTATTGGAGAACATTTGTCACCTGACTGTTACTTGATGACAATAACCTTTAAGATAATCCAACTTCATTCCATATTGAATATCGTTTCCGATACTTTTCTATGAGGAAGACAATTACACACAGTTAATAGAACTGCTTTTGCCAAATATATCTGCTGTTTTAAATTAACAGATGAGCATTCTGAGATGTAAATCTATCCATTGTGAGTGTGGTTGACAACAACTATTATTCATTTCTGTTTTGTTCTGCCCACCCCAATTGAAATTTATAAGTGAACCGATTATAGTATTCTTTGTGTCTGAGACCCTATATAAATGTTAACCCCATCAAATAATCACCTGATATTTCAGCATGTACTTATTGAGTGACTACATTGTGACACAGAACTAAAAACTATAACTAGACCAGGGGCCTCTCTCATTATTTATTTTTGCCTCTCTTTCTCTCAGCCTCCTGTTCTACCCAATTCCTGTTCTCCATGATAACCCACCCTCTTTTCCATTACCCAAATGTAAAATTGTCATTTGGCCAACGTAGTTATTGAAAATTTCAGCTAATATCACTACCACCCCATTCTAAAATGACTAGAGATATCTTGTTTTCATTGTTGTCATTTTGCAAATATTTGCCTATCTGAAAGGTGGGACTCTATTTCTACTGTTCAACTCAGAAATGTGGCTTCTATCTAATTATTATTTTGCTCTATATTTGCACTCAGAATGGATTTAATCGACAATTGTAAAAATTAAACTGTAACACTTTACTGCATAAAGCGTTTGGAGGAAAGAGTGAAGGAAACCCCCTGGGATAGGAGCTCACAGCCCCACGTAGCTGTCTCTGGCATATCTTACCCTTTCATAAAAGATTTGTATGCACCACCCTGCTTATCTGTGTGTCCACAGGTGTGTGAAAAACTATCATCTGCAGAATAAACTCGCTGTAGCGCCATGACAATAAAATGTGGCGACTCTCATCTGTCTTTGCCTGAGGAAAGGAAGGTTTGAGAACACATAGATATAGAACGTGGAAGAGAAAGAAAAGGCTACAAGCGAAGTTTAAATTGTTTCCAATTTGGGTCAGTGGATGGGGTACGCCCCATATAATGCTGGGAGGCATTGACCTCGCAATACTGCATGTGCACCTACAGATGTGGCAAGATGGCCCAGCACAGGCCCTGGTTGGCACCAATGTAGCTGTGACCTAAATTAAGGAAGCAGAAAGCCACATTAAAAAAGGCAAGATAAGAACCTAATCGTATCTTTCCAGAAGGAAGGAGAAAGATATTGTTAATAGGATAGATTGGGGAGAAAGGACAAAAGTACAAAGCAATATTCTGAACAGTGGACAAATTCCCTTTAAATACAAAATTGAGGAATCTAGTTCTAAGATATAAATTTGGCCAAGTGGTCTGAGAGTTCATTTATTTTGCTGCTATATGAGCTTTATCCTCTCTGGTATATAAAACACTCCATTAAACAGGATGAGGTCTTTTTTTCTGAAGCATAAGAAACATTTTATCTTTAAGTTTACTTTTAATGGTCCAAACCTTTCTCTATATTAAAACATTAAGTGAATTAAATGAATTCTGAACTGAAACTCAAGATTTTTTCTCTCCCCATTATTAGCAAACTAATGCCACTTTCAGAATGAGGCAAAGTAAGGATAAAAAGGTAAAGATAAAACCTCTTCCTCCCAATGTGTCCACCTAATTGTCAGTTTCAAAGCATTGGTGCCTGCACTTCATTCTGAGCGGCCAGAGGAAGAGTGTCACTCTAACCACAGTGCTGGGGAGGTCTGAATGATATTAGTTCATTTAGGAGGACAGTGGCCACCTGAGCAAACAAGACATCCAAAAATTGGGCCTGATTTGAAACAACATAGCTTCTCTTCAGACACTTAGCCTCCTGGTAAGCTGGCTACTTGTTAGAATGTCAAAGCCCCAGCTTCTCTTCAAAGGTTTTATCAATCCAGTTATGGGGGAAAACACACATTCCCAGACATACAAAATAAACTTGAACATATTGAAGGGCATCGATTTCCTTGTACCTGGAATGCTTATGCTTTCGAGTCAAGCATTCCAAGTGTGAAAGGGAGGTACATCGTAGAAACAGTGGGGTGTAATGATTTTCACTGCAGTAGAGTGAGGTTTATATCGCACTGAAGAGTGTTCAGAAGAAAAAGGTCTATACATGTGCAGAGTGGACACATTTTATTAGGTTTCTCCCTCTCCACAATTTTACCTTCCCAAGCTTGAATTTATAGGCTTAGGTTTCATGGTGTAATTATTGGGTTTAATATCAGAGAGGAGAGCAGCTTTGGTTTTCAGAGTATGTTTGGTGTTTATTCAAGGGAAACAATCTCCAATGCAGTTTCATTTTCTTTTCATTTTCACTGGGGGTGTGTTTTCTTTTTTTGGGGGGGGGTGGTGAATACTCATGTTTATGGAGTTTCAGGGTCTGGCAGCACTGGGAACTGCAGAACTTTGTTTATCCAGAGTCCAGTTTCAATCCAGAGGGTGCCAATGCAAACTGCTGCAGACTACCCCGCCAAAAATGTCAGCCCTGTCTTGGAGGATCAGCCTTCCCGAGCAGGGAGAGTACTCAGAGCCAGCTCAGTTTGAAACTGAGCTATGGAGAGAGCCCAAGCACTGAACCATGCTGTCTCAAACACACCAGCTTAAAAATATGCTTTTTATCAGATTTTCCTCATATTTTGTCTCATATTTTTTTTATCACAGCAGGAGCCTGCCATCACCAGCTAAGCTATGTCCTCTACCAGCATCCGCCTTTGATATTCACATCTTCAGGAAAGCTCCATCCCTCTCACTTACCCTCTCGCTGGGGTCTCTTTATGCACCCACGATCACTACAGTTACAGCATCTGTCCCCCAACTGGGAAGGAAGCTTTAGCTCATCAGGATCACCTGCATAAATACTAACTGTGGGTGCCATCAGAAACGCAATGTTGTCAGCACTTTCTTTCCATTCTTGAGACATTACATCTTCACAGCCCTTGGGTGTTTCATTCTAACAGCTGGAAATTCCTGATTTTTCAATACAATTTGCTTCTTCCTCCTCATATTGCCTAGTATCAGAGCCAACTTTGTAAGGCAGTTTTTAATGAACCCATAGCCGGTGTGTTAAATATGTTAGTTGAGTTTTTTATTAAAGAAAAGCTAATATAACATGATTGTTTTCTTAGGCACCCTATGGGGAGTAAGAAAAGCAGAGGGTAGGAAAAGTGGGGGTGTTCCCTTGATATAGTTGGTATATTGCCAAATTTACTCACCTTTCAGGACCCCCCACACATCAGTGAGCTGATGGCCTTCATGTTAGCTGAGCTTTCTAAAAGAAGGGGCTCATCTGTGGATTGGAGCCAAGAAGGACTCAAACATCAAGTATAATCCTTTGCGAAAGGCTGCCATGCTGTGAAAAATTAACTCTTAATAACTAGAATGGACGAACTTCAAAGTTAAACTCTATGCTTGCCGCTTCCCATCCTAGAATTCTTGTCCCTGCAAAATTATCTAAGAAGGTCACCACAAAAATATCTATGATATTAATAAAATGAAATACAGTGAATAATATAGCCATATTTGTTTTTCTGCAAATTGTGTTGCCTGTGGCATTTGTCCAGGGTCTAGCTTGCAGCAGATTTTAAAGTGCTGGGCATTATTTCTGGCTATTTCTGTGTGAGCTCACCACTCAGTCCTGTGAGAGCTGGCAAATATCTGTCAATAGCCAGACTAGTTCATTTAAGCTCAAACCTTTAAAACTGTGAAGTGAGAAGATAATATTGGAAATTAAAACAAACAGAAAAAAAAATCAAGTGCAATAAACTAGTTAAAATCTCAGACCCTTGGGCCAGAATACTCGAGTTTGCCATTTACTAGCTGTACCATGTTATACAAGTGTCCCACCTTTTCTGTGGCTCAGTTTTCTTATCTGTAAACTCAAACTGAATATAATAATAACATTGACTTATTTTATTAGAATGAAAATTAATTAAGTTGATATCTGTAAAAGGTTGATGTTTGGTACATAGTAAGTTTATATAGGAATTGGTTAAATAAAATGCTCTCAAGATGTTATCACTGATTAGAGGATATTATTCTCTTGTAAAATTCAAAAGCACCATTGTGGGAAAGAATACACATGTAGCACAGAAGAAGTAGATCCATCAACTATAAAGTATTCCAGCTATATGATAAATATTCAAATTAAAATAAACTGTTGGAAACTAAGCATTTACACTCTTGCCAATTAATTTTTTAAAAGTAGATAAGGTTTGCCCTGGCCAGTGTGGTTGAGCATCATCCTACACACCAAGAGCTTGGGGCACATGCCCTGGTTGTGGGTTCAATCTCCAGTATGGTGCATGTGGGAGGCAGCCGATTGATGTTTCTCTCTCATCAATGTTTCTCTCTCTTCCTTCCTCTCTCTTCATAAAAATCAATAAAAACATATTCACAATTGTTCATGGTGAGCAAAGCTCTATTTTCAAGGGGTTACTGAAAAATAGATATAAAACTTTATTAAGAGTACATAGCATTCTAATATGATGTTAATTATTTGTAACTTTCTAAGAAACTTAATCTGGAGTTTATATTTTTATTTCAGTTCTTTTAGTACTATTATTTCAGATCACACAAGTCATATTTCCTGTCAAAATTGATTTGTCTTCATCTTCTTCAAACTCCTCACATGTATGTAATTTAAAGTCATATAATCTTATGTCTAGAACAGTGGTTCTCAACCTTTCTAATGCCACGACCCTTTAATACAGTTCCTCATGTTGTGGTGACCCCCAACCATAAAATTATTTTCGCTGCTACTTCATAACTGTAATTTTTCTACTATAGAGCCTAAGACCATTGGAAAACACAGATATTTGCATTACGATTCATTAACAGTAGCAAAATTACAGTTATGAAGTAGCAACGAAAATAATTTTATGGTTGGGGGTCACCACAACATGAGGAACTGTATTAAAGGGTCGCAACATTAGAAAGGTTGAGAACCACTGGTCTAGAAAATGCCTTATAAATTATCTAGTCAAATCTCCTCATGAGGAAACTGAAGCTCAGAGAGATTAAGTAACTGGCCTAAGGACACAGAGATGCTCAGAAGCTAAGGCAGGCTTAGAATCTAGCATTCCCAGTGTCCTTTCCCCCATTAATTCAGTGAAATACAAGAATTTTGTTAAAGTTTCTGGAGAAGTGACAACAGCCATCACTTTTAGTTTTTTTGTTTGCAAGATTGTTTGCATGTGTAACACTATTTATTTCCTTTCAGATATCATATCTACAGCTTGGGAACCTGTCACCAGGTGAATAATGGTGCCTAGGCTGTGGTCTTCTGTGTAAGTAGAAAGATTTCCCAAATGACTGAGTATTCAATTTTAGTACCTGCTTCTATTCATGTGTGTGTGTTGTGTATGTCACACACATATGTGTGCCACTATTGCTAATTTATCACTTTACTATTTTCCTATTTTAATTATATGTACATATATGCATATATACACATATATACATATACAGCATATCCATACACATACATATGTTTATATATATTACATGTATAAGAGAGAGGGGGGGACTTGAGAGACTTATAATGCTTGGTCACAAATAAATACAATCTTCAATTGTTAATATTAATAGTCCTGACTAAACTCAACCTTGGCCATCTGCTTAAATAGAAAATAATATTCACTATAACTTTAAACTTAATATTGGAATCCACTGGGGTAAATAGAGAGCTATTGAGTCTAGCATTTGGAAGCCTTTAGTTAAAGATATTTAATATTTCCATGGGAGTCTACTGATCTTTATTTGTAACTCATCACTAATAAGGTATGACATTTACTTGCCAGAATTATTAAAAATGTTTTTATTATATGACTTCGCAGTTCTGCTATCATTTTGAGGAAGGGAAAACTGAGTTGGTAAAAAATATGTAAAAGATGTTTAGTCCTTACAACAATCCTATGCCACAGGTTATGTTATTATTTCCATGTCACACTTTTGGGGAATATGTCACAGAAAGGTTAAATAATTGTTTAATAAATAATAGAACTGAGATTTGAACTCACATAATTGGACTCCAGAGTCCATGTTCTTAACCACAAACCCTTCCTTTAAACCAAGTGACTCTCTAAGAGAAAGGATGGCTCCTATTCTCTTCCACCTGAAATGTGGTGAAAATCCAGTTGTTTATAAGTCTTTACAGTCCCCTACCTCATCCTTAACTTTACTTGAAATTCAGGAGCAAGCTTATAAAGTATGCATTCTTTCAAATAATCTATTATTAATATATATTTTATAATACATGCACACAAAATATCATGGAGTTTCAAAGCATGTACATAAATTACATGTGTGATTTTGTCAAGGATATTGTGTATTACCATGTCACTTTGGATAAGTATTCAGGTTTTTTAATTTGTTTTTTTTTAAGAGGGCAATTAATCATGCTGCATTTTAAAAAATTATAATACTAGAGCAACAAATTCTTAAAATTGAACATAAGTGAAGAGAAAATAGTATATAACCAAATTAAACATATAAAAATATTTGTAAAGTATGCATAAGAAAATGCATAATTGTTGTGGTATAGTAATAAGGTATAAAAACCAAATAGCACAATATAATTTCTATAATGGTTATTACTCTTACATAGCAAAATCATGCTTATACTATTTTCTTTTCATTCTGTTAGTTCTCAGAACTTATAAGCATCATAATTATCAGAAGGTTTTTTTAACATATGTAATTAGATCCTGGTTACCTATTCACATTGACAGGCATATTAGGAGACAATGTCTGAACTCACTCAACTATTATCTACAGGTCCTCCGCATGTAGGGTTTGTTGTAACCCAGAAACAATGCTCTGTGAACATTATTCTTTCCACTGTTCTTCTAGGTCTCACACTGCACACTGCCTGGGTCCAGATATGGAGTTGCTTCCTGCCCAGATTGTAAGAGTCATCCACAGAGGGCTCTGTGTCCCCAATGCCTCAGGCCGGTGTTATTCTGGGCTTTCAGTATACAGAGATGAAAGCTTTAGACAATAGCAGCATCACCTGCAGAATAGTTCAATCACCACCCTGAGCAAATTAGAACTGAGCTATTGAATGTGAGATGATAAAAGACTGATGGAGAGGACATCATGAGAATGAGTGTTCCAGAGTCTCTCAGAAAGTGAAGGGCAGCTTGTGAGGAGAGTGGTCATGGGGGGGGGGGGGGGAGGAGAGGGGAGGAAAGCTGACAGCTATGAAAGGGAGAAGAGAAGGAATGGAAAAAGCAATGGTTGGCATCAAGTCCTGAAAGGGGGATTGGCTGGGGAGGATTGAGAAAAGTTGTGGTTGTGAAAATGTGCCCAGTCCAGGGAGGTCTCTGGGGTCTCAAGCACAAAGCTGAATATTCCAGTACTGTAGAAAAGCTCTCCAGTCTCCAGAAATCTTCCAAGTAGATTCTACTGTTTTATGGTTAAGGGGATGGAAAATCCAAAATCATTGATATGAGGGATTATTGCTCTTAGATTCTCTCAGCAACCCAAAAAGACAGAAATAAGTGAGAAAATTCAATTCTTTCTAGGTAGCTTACATTATTAACTAGAGGCCTGGTGCACGAATTCATGCACAGGTGGGGTTCCATGGCTCCCGCCACCACCACTGAACTGGCCAGCCATGAGCTGGCTTCTGGCTGAGTGTTGCTCCCCTGTGGAAGTGCACTGAACACCAGGAGGCAGCTCCTGTGTTGAGTGTCTGCCCCCTGGTGGTCAGTGCGTGCCATAGCGACCAGTCGTTCCCAGTTGTTCTGCCATCAGGGTCAATTTGCATATTACCCTTTTATTATATAGTATAACTCCAGAGAGATCCTGGTTAGTACAAATGTTGTGTACTATCCAACACCATAAAACTCCTCCTGCTTTAGATCCTCTCTTTATTTGCTCACATGGAACACTTAATGTAATAATTAGAGTAGAGGCTTAAAATATCATTGCCCTTGGGAGCAGTGCCATATAATGTTTATTCTTACTAAGTGGGGAGTCTTCTTGTGGCTAAATTTCAATAAATATGTGTGCAAAGGGAGAGAACTCTGGATAACTGGGCCATGGAAATGGGTATAAGGAAGTACTTGGAAAGGTATGCTGGGTATCTTCCATATTGCTTTTCTGACCGCTTATTCAATGAGCCTGGCAAAGACAAGTCACAACCATAACCAAGCACATTAGGCAAGAATTTTGGAGTTCTCTCATGTTCCATGATTCTTGGTCTCATTAGTAAAATGGGGGAGTTTCAGTTGAAGACTTTTAAGGTCCCTTTAAGTTTTAATATTATAATTGCTTGTGGTTGCTAAACATTTATATTTAGCCATACAAATTACTTTTTCCCAATAAAATCTGACATGAGGTACAAATAAAAACACTACTGGGTCTGGGCTTCCCTGTGTATTCAGCCTCTTCATCTCCTCCAATAACCTTGAGGGATCATCAAGAGGTCTTAAGGAGAGGCCCACCTTAACATTTACAGAGCCGGGTCAGGCATACAAATGGAGACCATATATCTAAATACTTAAAATAAAGCATTATAAATGACACTATACAATCATTAAATAAAACATTTTCTATCCCCTTTATTTGTTAAGTATGTAATCATAATGATTGAGGAGAACATGTTCAAATCTAGAATTATTGGACTTTTCAGAGTTTGTGATGGAAAATTCTGGAATGAAGTAGGTCTGCTACTGACCCCTGCCCCTGGTACAGCCTATAATCTACTTGGTTTTATTACCGTTCCCAGCCCCATCTCCTACAGTGGGACTTTCCACTGTATACAATGTCTATAAACTGGATTTGTGGTACACCCTTGGATGGTAAAACTTAGGGGAGAAGTCTGTTCAGGTTCAGACCATTTGAGCAAAGAAATCAAGAGTCTGGGGTATCCAGACTGGGTCTAGGGAGCAGGCATAAGTTCCTCCTGGTGGGCACCTCCCCATCATCCCCACAGTCCTCAGATGTAACCCATGGGGAGGCTTACAGGCACCAAGGCAAGGTGATCTGAAGTGTGGAGCATTAGCTCAAAGCCTTTGTTGCCCAAGTCTAGTGAAATACATAGTAAATACAGTTTGAATACCATCCATGTGGGTTGCTGAGGGTTCTTCTCTGAATGCTGTTTGGTGGGATATTTAATGAGCACCAAAGTTAGATCTTCATAATCAATCCATTGCCTAAGCCCCAAGACTGCAGTGTCAGCTTCCATTGAGTCTCCTGTCTGCCTGCTTTAGTGATTTTGGACTTGCCAGCTTTCCACAATAACAATGAAGCAATTAATTCCTTACATTAAATTATATATGTGTGTTGTATATATGTATATATGTGTGTGTGTATGTATGTATTATATATATATATATATATATATATATATATATATATATATATATATCACACAGTTATGTTATATAACCTGGGGCTTGTTCCTGACTTCTATGGCAGTTCATTACTTCATCAGTATCATCAGAATAGTAACAGCAACTTCAGAGATGATAAAAGATTAAAGTAAAATAAAGTATGTCAAATATATGTATTGGGTTTGACACAAAATAACCACTTATTACTATTACCATTAACATTGGAACAAAAGCTATAAAGCTGGCAGTTAACATAGAAACATCAAAACGTTCTTTCAGCACAATGTAGTACTAAGATCATGGGCTTTGGACTCAGGCCAAAATGCTTGTGTGTTTGCTCTATTACCTATCTCATCTGAGATCTTGAGCTAGTTACTCAATTTCTCTGTGTGCTATGATTCTCATTTGTACTATCTATCTCACAGAGTTTTAATGAGAAAAAAAAACAAAGATGATGTATGTGCAACAATGTGAAAAGCAATGTATATCTTGTGAGCACTCAATATATGTTACATGTGATTATTATTGTCATAACAAATATTATTAATTCCTTTAAAAGTTTATTAATACCTACAATGTGCTACAAAATATGTTAGGCACAGTCCCTGCCCCACAGAATTTTTATGACCTGATTTATATAAGTACAAAACTCACGAGAGTTTTCATGACTATTGGATCCTACCATATTGACTTACATTGTAAGGTTTTTTTGAAGCTTATTTTTAGTTTAGTTCGGAAAGCATCACCAGTTCTCAAATACAGAAAACAGTCATTGAATAGTAAGAACTTGGTGTGGTATGGAAACCCAACTCTGGCAATGGCAGAATTATACAATTTTTGGACTATAGCACAGCAACTTGGAGTAAACAGCTCATTGTCTCAAGCCATTATACTCATAATTAGAAACAACATCACAATTGGGATGCATGAAAATCCAAAATGCTTCTAACCCATGAAATCTCATGACATTTAAATTGTAAAGTGATGACTTTCCAGTGCTGCCCCACTGGAAGAAATAAAGTTTAAATGAAAAATTGTTTTATCCTGACTACTAACAGACATTTAAAGACATGACATTTAATATGATAATGGCATACATTTTTCTGTTACCTATCAATTGAAGATTATTTTTAAAACG
Source organism: Plecotus auritus (assembly GCF_963455305.1). NCBI lineage: Eukaryota > Metazoa > Chordata > Mammalia > Chiroptera > Vespertilionidae > Plecotus > Plecotus auritus. The sequence continues at coordinate 67,903,666 of NC_137771.1, forward strand.
TAAACATTATAAAGGCAAGCAAGACCAGGAATGACAATTGTCATTTTTATGGAAGCCAGATCTCAAGATAATTGCATGTGTACATTCAAGGATAGAGATTTATAGCTGAAGTACACTTGGTAGATTTCAGTGACAGATACAGGCCTTGAAACACATCTCTCTAATACAGGAGATCAAACAGATTTTTTTTTTTTTTTTTTTTTTTTTTTTTACTTAAAACTCATGATAGCACAGTAAGAAAATGAGCTGACAACTTACAGAGTTAATCTCTCCCCTTTAACCTCCTGTGCAATAGATTTTTCAGTTCCTACCACTTTTATTGTCTCTTATCTCAGGCATTTTCTCACATCACACCTGGAACTTGTGGCCACTGAGTCAGGCCTCTGAGCATTTCCCTGTTGGTGGGAAGCTCTGGCTCAATGAAGGCCACCCTGCATGTCAGAGCAGGAAGTGCTGCTAACAGGGATAGTTAATCTAAACCCAGCCCAGGGTTTCTATAACCCCTGGAAAAACTGGCCTTATCCCTGGAGCTGCACCCGTGTCTGTAAGTGTTAAACTTATAGCTACCTAGGGAAATGTAACAACTGCAATGCACCCAACCTCTAGTTCATCAGGTGTGGAGTGTCAAATTGCTGTGAGCTCCATATATTAACATACTGAAGAGCTGAATCAACACCTAAACCTGTTTCACTGAGTAAGAGATTCATGGAATCTCAATCATGCAAAAAACTTTAATAGTGAGAGGAAAAAGTAGATAAAAAAGGATGAAAGGAGTAAGGATAACAGAAAGAGAAAGCAGTAAGACAGGTGTGAAACCCCTGGAAAGTGGTGTGGTCAGAAAAGAAAATCTAAGCTCTTCCATTTAAATCTTATCATAACAAAGAACATTTTCAATCCTCTAAAATGTTCCTAGGGCCAGCAAATGTCTCACTTATGTTAAAGGAGATTTTCATATGGTAAAAATTGCCTAGAGCAATAGAATTTATATGACCCTTTGATGTGTATAAAATAAAAAGACTTAGGCCCTAACTGGTTTGGCTCAGTGGATAGAGCATTGGCCTGCAGATTGAAGGGTCTCAGGTTTGATTCCGGTCAAGGGCATGTATGTTGGTTATGGGCACATCCCCAGTAGAGGGTGTGCAAGAGGCAGCTGATCGATGTTTCTCTCTCATTGATGTTTCTAACTCTGTACCCCTCTCCCTTTCCCTCTGTAAAAAATCAATAACATATATTTTAAAAAATAAAAGGCCAGTGACCGAATGCCAGAACAACCTGAACAACCCTGGCCCCTCACCCTGGCTGGTCCTGCCCCTAATGGGCCACCATTGGGGCAGGCCGACTGGACCCCACCGGTGCACGAATTCATGCACCAGGCCTCTAGTAATAAAATAAAATAAAATAAAATAAGGACTTAGTGGCAAAACAGAAAGGTGTCTTGTGGCCAGACAGACCCATGTTCAAATCTTATATCTACCAATTCATAGCTGGGTGGTCTTGGCCAAATCACTTAATCTATATTCTTAATTTCCTTATCTTATCAAAAAGAAGTAGTTTATTATAGACTCTAGTCTATATTGGGTGTTCTAAAAGTAGTAGTTGCTATTATAAAAGAATATAACCTTTAGTTAGAAAAATACTGGGCTGTAAATAGTATTAGGCAAACCATACTAGGTTAAACAGTCAATAGGTAGAGTAGTCATACATCTCAGAGCAGCATTAATTTATACCCTTTGTCCTGGCATAATTATTAACAGTGCCTACTTTCATTCTGTGATAAATGATATGGTTTGCTCTGGTAATGGGCCAAATATTCACTGGTCAACTAAGGCAGAAATGAGCAGGTACAGGCATCAGGCAACCACATGTACAGAGAGTCTTAGTGAAGGGGCCCTAGCAAACTGAAGGGATCTGTTACTGAGCTCTCACCCTAGGTCACCCACTCATTAAAGTCAGAATTCATAGAGAAATGATCCTTATGTATGAAAGTTCCTGGAATAGTTTTGTTTTATCAAATGCTGTTAGTTGTAGGTATCAATTATTGGCCTGAAAATATTTGCCTTCAAAAATGTCTAGTCTACTGCCCAAGAAAGACCCATAATATTATTTTATATTATAATTATTAAATAAAAGGCTTTAATAAAAGTCCGTGGTAGAATTTCTTAAAAAATTGTAAACTTTGCCCAAGAAGAAAACAACAAGAGGTAGGCTTAGAGCCTGGCTTTGACATTTAGGTAGGTATTTGTCAGGCAGACAAGGAGGAGACCCTCTTTTTTTCCAGAATGAACTACTTAAGGACAGAGACATGAAGAATGCCTGACTTGTCTAGATAATTCTGAGAAGTCATATGTGAGAACAGAGTAGCCTTTATAATGGAATATGAGGCTAGAAAGGTTCCTGAGTCAAGTGAGGACAACCTTGCATGGGCCACAATAATCTTAAGACAACTAACGATTATTGTATGTAATGAAATGATTAAAAAAGATGAGACTCTCAGCATGATGTGAAAACCATACCCTTGGGTTTATTTTTAGTATAATTCCTGAAAATAAATATTTGAGAGAAGACATAAAAAGGTTACAGGGAATATAGAACACGGACAGATATTTGTTCAAGCTATGGTTTATAATCACTAAAAATAAACAGAATTAGTTCTTCATTTTGTGGCTTTCCATATCTCCTTTTTCCTTTTTTTTTCAGATCCATCTTCCTCTGTGTCTGGAGGTCCCTTCTTGACTAATTGTGTAAAGCTAATGTCCCTCTGCTTTTAGTGGGTAAGGACAATTTTGTCTAAATTACTGTCAGGTAGAAATTATGGAGCCAGTTTAAACCATGGTATAGACTTGGAAGTAGATATAATTAATAACTTTGTGAATGTTTTGCTGTGTTGTTTTTATTCAGCTCTGTCCTGTGGTCCTGGAGAAGTTAACAGAATCTCAGAAATCTAGAGATAATAAATCTTGTCTGAGGTATATGCCAAAACAGAGATATTCATCAAAAGTAAGGTGTGGCAAGAAAAAACCTTGTCCAGTCATCTAGTTCTTTAATTAATGCATTTATTCAACAAGAATTTGCTCTGGGCTAGGAAATATTATAGGTATCATAAGGAATACAAAGTTTGATGAACAATGGTTCCTGCCTTAAAAAGGGAAAGAGAGCTTGGGTAAACCCAGGAATACATGGTAAAAGGTAATATACAAAAACATTCTGGGACAAACTGTTGATATTGAGAAAATATTAAACATCCTCCTCTTCTGTTTTAAATGCTAGACAACCAATTAAAATTGTTAGTGTTTCTTTTCAAAAACATAGAGTTGTTCTTGAATGAAAGAAAGACTTCAGGTACAAGATAAGTTTAAGAATCCATAGTACTAATTAGAAGTCAAATAAGTTATGAAGAAAACTTTTAGGAGAGAAGTTTTAACAATCACATGATGATAATAGCTGAAAATTCAACCTGTGTTTAAAGGGATGTAAAATTGGAACCATGGTCTAAAGTTGGGAGGAAAGAATAAGCTACTTTCGTAAAAGGGAATTTGATTATATCTATCTTCTGATTGGGTGCTCACCTTGGCCCATTAATATCCTGTATAATAAAAACCTAATATGCTACGTATCTGACCATTCGACCGTTCGACCAGTTGCTATCATGTCCACTGACCACCAGGGGGCAGACACTCGACCAGTAGGTTAGCTTGCTGCTGAGGTCCGACTGATCAGGACTGGACGAGATGGGCCAGAGACACCATGGAGCCCTCCTGCGGTCCCTCCCCAGCTCTGGTTGTGCACTGGTGAGGTCCCTCAGCCTTGCCTGCATCCTCTCGCAATCCGGGACCCCTTGGGGGATGTCAGAAAGCCAGTTTTGGCCTGATCCCTGCAGTCCAGTCTGAGGGACCCCACTGGTACACGAATCCGTGCACTGGGCCTCTAGTAAATAATAATATGTGATGGATGAAAATCCAAATTCAGGAGTTGGGCTTGAATTTGAGCTGTGTGGTGTGGGAAAGTAAAGAGCAGAGATATTAATTAGAAAACTATAGGACCCAGTTACATAGCAACTACAAAACCACCTCACAATGAGCCACCAAAACTCAGCCACATAAGGAAGGAAGCAATCATAGAATATGAGGAATTTTACTATCAATGAGAGACAATGTACAACAAAGGGAAAATTTTTCTCCCAGGGATTTAGAGATAAGGTAGATAAATTATAACAGTGATATTATGAAGCAAGAATAAACAGGCAGAATGAAAACAATAAATAAATAAATAACAATGTAGCCAGTTTCAAAAAATCTAGATAGATAGGTGAAGAAATATAGTTAAAGAGAGAATTAATTAATTGGAAAATAGAACAGAGGAAAACTCCCCTAAGAGAACATAGAGAAAGGAGAAATGGAACCAATGAAAGAATAGTCAAGAAATTTCAATAATAGAATAAGAAGCTGCAACTAACATCTGATAGTTTTTCAAATATTTTATTTGAAAACTAGAGGCTTGGTGCAGGAATTCATGCATGGGTGGGGTCTGGCTGGCTCACCCCAATAGGGGCTGATTGGGCTGGGCAGGCTGGGGGGAGGGGCTGCAGGAGGTTGGCTGGCCAGGGGGAGGGCCAATCAGGGGTGGGACTGGCTGGGAGCAGGGACCTGGAGAAGACCCAGTGAGCTGGAGCTGAGCATGGACCCCAGGATTCCTAGGGAGGATGGCCTCAGCAAGGAAACAGAAACCACCAGAATGCTCTGCAAACAGGCCCTGAGCTCTCTTTGGCCAGGCAGACTCAGAGCTGGTGTCTCTGTGTGTACATTAGACACAGCCCAGCACTTGCCTTTGTCTGTTGGTCAAATCCATTGTATCAAAAAACTTGTTCCCCTTCTTCTCTTTGGGCCCTTACAACAAATACAGGCCAATTAGAAGACGCTGTCTCCGGTGGCAGAGCCAGGCCCCACAATCACCTGGAATTTAGGCCTAAAACAACTGGGTACCAATCTCCATGGAACAGAACACACTGTTTTAGAGTCTTAATTCTCCCCTAAAATGTGCACTGCTGCTCTTTAGCCAGGATACACTGAACTAAGAAACCAAAGACTGAATTTCCTTTGAGGTGGGATCCACTGGGAGCCAGCTCGTGGCAAGGCCCCTCACAGGTGGTTGCCTTCCCCCACAAGCTCGTTGTGCTCTGAGCTGGTCCATTTCTGGCAGTACTGGGTCCTGGGCTGTTGGTCGGGGGGCAGGTCCACAGGGTTTTTCTCTGCCACCTTCCTGGCCTCCTGGGCAGTACCCTCCAGCCTGGCACACCAGGTAGCTGTCGCTAGAGCTGGGACTCAGAGAGCTAAGGAGCTGGACCTGCAGGTGGCCAGGCCGTGCCCAAGACTGGTGCCACACGGGGAGGCTCGCAGTGGGGAGAGGACCGCCCTGACCTGCCAGCCTTGGTGATGATCATCTCGGTGCCCAGCTGATTGAATTCGTCCCACAGAGCCTTCATCTCAAGCTGCACGCTCACACTGGCCACCTTCACGTTCTTCTTTACCAGCACCTTGGTGGCCCTGGGGCCCTGGGGCCCTGGGGCTCGGGCTCAGCAGTGGCACTGGTGGCAGACCTTGCGGCTGGTGCATCATAGCGACCAGTCATTCCAGTCATTCTGTTGTAATGGTTGCTGGGCTTTTATTATATAGATAACAATAGATTCATAAGCATTTGCAAAAATAGCAAACTGAGGTCCTATATAGCCTTTATCTACTTTCCCCCAATGGGAGAATATTAAAATTACATTTCATATAACATCAAAACTGGGAACTTACCATTGGCACACTACCTATAATAATAAAAGCATAATATGCTAATTAGACCAGACAGCTGAACAACCTTCTAGAAGTCATTCTGGACATCCTTCAGGATGAAGCCGTGGCAGTGGGGGCCAAGGCAAAGATGTTTAGGGGCTATCAGGCAGGCAGGCAAGTGGATAGGGGTGATCAAACAGGCAGATTAGTGGTTAGGGGTGATCAGGCAGACAGGTGAGTGGTTAGGGGCAATCAGGCAGGCAGGCAAGTGGTTAGGGGTGATCAGGGAGGCAGGAAAGTGGTAGGGGCAATCAGGCAGGTGAGTGGTTAGGGGCAATCAGGCAGGCAGGCGAGCAGTTAGGGGTGATTAGGCAGGCAGGCAGAGTGGTTAGGGGTGATCAGGCAAGCAGGCCGAGGGGTTAGGGGTGATCAGGCAGACGGGCAGAATGGTTAGGGGCGATCAGGCAGGCAAGTGAGTGATTAAGGGTGATCAGGCAGGCAGACAGAGGGGTTAGGGGTGATCAGAAGGCAGATGAGTGGTTAGGGGTGATCAGGCAGGCAGATGAGTGATTAGGGGCAATCAGGCAGACAGGAAAGTAGTTAGGGGCGATGAGGCAGGCAGGCAGAGGGGTTAGGGGTGATCAGTCAGGCAGGCGTGTGAGCGGTTAGGAGCCAGCAGTCCTGGATTGCTAGAGGAATGTCCGACTGCCGGTTTAGGCCCAATCTGAGGGATCGGGCCTAAACCGGCAGTCAGACATTCCCCAAAGGGTCCCAGATTGCAAGAGGATACAGGCCAGGCTGAGGGGGCCACCCCCCCAGTGCACGAGTTTCATGCACCGGGCTCTAGTATGTGTATAATTTTATGAATGTCTCCTTGCAATACATAATTTTCTTTGCTCTGAAGTCTACTTATTCTGATATTAATATAACCACTCCTGCTTTCTTTTTATTTATATATTTTCCAACACTTTACTTTCAACTTGCCTAAATCTATACTAGAGGCCTGGTGCATGAATTCATGCACAGGTGGGGTCCAGCCGGCCCACCCAGGTGTGCCCCCATCAGGTAGAGCCAGTGGGGGGAGGGGCCATGGGCGGTTGTCCAGCTGGCCCCGTCCCTGATCAGGGTGTTGGAGGCCATTCAGGAGAGCGGCTGGCCAGGGGGAGGGGCCACAAGCAGTTGGCTAGCTGGGAAAGGACCACAGGAGGGCTCTAGGATGTGTCTGACCCATCTCGCTCAGTCCAGATCGGCCGGACCCCAGAAGCAACTAACCTACCAGTTGAAGCGCCTGCCCCCTGGTGGTCAGTGCACATCATAGCGAGCAGTTGAGCAGCCTTAGCATATCATTAGCATATTACATTTTGATTGGTTGAACCGATGACCAGACGACCAGACACTTAGCATATTAGGCTTTTATTATATAGGACAGTGGTCGGCAAACTGCGGCTCGCGAGCCACATGCGACTCTTTGGCCCCTTGAGTGTGGCTCTTCCACAAAATACCACCACCTGGGTGAGTCTACTTTGAAGAAGTGGCGTTAGAAGAAGTTTAAGTTTAAAAAATTTAGATCTCAAAAGAAATTTCAATCATTGTACTGTTGATATTTGGCTCTGTTGACTAATGAGTTTGCCGACCACTGATATAGGATATTGAAGTGAGTTTCTCATAGACAGGATATACTTGTCATGTTTTTAATCCATTCCGCCAAATTGTCTTTAATCTTTTATTTATTTTTTAATTACAACTGAAATACAATATTACATTAGTTTCAGGTGTACAACATAGTGACTAGAAATTATTGTAATTTAATTGATATATTTAGATAAGTTACTTATTTTTAAAATAAACTTTATTTTTAGAACAGCTTTACATTTACATAAAATATTGCAAAGGTATTACAGGAGAGTTTCCATATACCCCACACTTAATTTTTTCTATTATTAACATCTTACTTTGGTATGATGGTATCTTTGTTATAATGAATCAATATTGATCCATTATTATTAACTAAAGTTCACACTTTATTCTCTTTTTATTAGTTTTGACCTAATATCCTTTTTCTATTCCAGGATCCCATTCAAGATACTAATGTAGTTGCCATGTCTCTTTAGGTTCCTCTTGGCAATGGCAGTCTCTCAGACTTCCTTTGTTTGTGATGACCTTAACAGTTTTGAGGCATACTGGTCAAGTATTTTGTAGAATATTTCTCAACTGGGATTTATCTGATTTTTCTCTCATAATTAGACTGGGGTTATAAATTTTAGGAGGAAATCCACAGAGGGAAAATGCCATTTTATCATATCATATCAAAGTTACATATTATCAACTTGACTTATTACTGTTGATTTTGACCTTGATTTTTTGCTGATCTAAAATCACTGTCATTCAAATTGTTTTTCTCTATAGGTAAGGTGCCAGTTCTCCTGCTTTCAGAAAAATTTTTTTCTTTGTCTTTAGTTTTCAGAAGTTTTGATTATTATGTGTCTTGTTATGCATTTTTTTTTTTTTTTAGTCTATTCTGAGGTTTCTTAGCTTCTTGAATCTATGGATTTATATTTTGTTTTTAATTTGTTTTTATAAATCTGGGAAATTCTCAACCATTATTTTTCTCAAATACTTTTTCAGTCCTTTCTTACTCCCATTCCTTGGACATGGATTACACAAATGTTAGAACTTTGGTTAGTCTGGAGGTTTTTGGGACTCCATTTTTTTTTTTTCATTTTTTATTTTTTTTTTTTTCAGTCTATATTTCTCTCTTCAGATTGGGGTATTTATATTGTTCTACCCTCATGTTCACTGGTTCTTTCCTCTGTCTTCTCCATTCTGCTATTTAGCTCACTCATTAAGTTTCTCATTTTAACTATTGTGTATTTTTTTAAAAAAATAATTAAATTTATTTAAGATTAAAAAAAACCCAGTGTATTTCAATTCAAAAATTCAAAAATTTCAATTTGGTTCTTTTTTATATCTCTATGTTTCTGCTGAGGCTTTCATTTGTTCCAAGCATCTCTGTAATTGCTCATTCATAGCATTTTTATAATGATTGCTTTAAATTCCTTGTATGATAATTCCAATATCTGTATCATCCCAGTGTTGGCATCTGCTGATTCTCTTTTCTCATTCATATTGAGATTTCTGTCATTGGTGGTATAATGAGTGATTTTCACTTGTACCCTGGAAATGTGGGACATTATTTTTTTGAGGCTGCATAGTATTTAAATCCTCTGTTTAGCAGGCCTCCTCTGCTGCTGTTCAAGTGGGGAAGAGAAGCACCACCTTGTTGTTATTGCCTGGTGGGGGTGGGAGTCTAGGTTTCCCACTGCGGTGGTGGGCAGGCTTCAGGAAGGTGATGAAAGTTTAGCTCTCCACTCTGTCTTCTCCGACCCCACCCCAGAGAGAAGAAAAGATTGCCTGTTTACACCAGGTGGTGGGGGAAGTCTAGGCTCCCCACATGGTCACCACTGATACAGAGGTGGAAGTTTCCTTGTTACTATTCCTGGTTAAAAGTCCTCCTTCAGAACTCAGCCTTCTCAGATACATCCTTGGGCACAGGGCGGGTGTGGCGGGGGCGGGGGGGGGGGGAGGGCAGGAAAACACCTTACCAATAAGGCAAGGGTGGGACCCTAGATGCCCCAGAAGTCAGGGTTCAGACAGATTTTTCTTGTGGTGTCTGGCTGGAATACAGTGTTACTGTATAGTAAAAGTTTTCCGTTTTGCGAGGCTGCTCTTTTCCCAGTCTTTTGGATAGAAAGAGTTAATTTTGCATGAGCTTTTGGTTTATGCCCCTAGTTCTGGGAAGATGGTTCCTCCAGCAACCAGTCTGGTAAGAATAAAGCTCGTGGAATTCACTACCATGTTGTTCCTAAGGTCTTGAAGTTCTAAACTGTCTGCCTTCTTCTCTTCACCTTCCAATGTGCTTAATGATAATTTATATGTAATGTCCAGGGTTTCCTAGCTGTACTTAGTGGCAGGAATAAGGAGAAGTTCATTTACTTCTGATAAGAGTTTTGAAAGTAGAGCGCAGAAAGACTGGCAAGTAAATAATATTTGAGGAGAAACAGTTAAGAAATTTTCAGATATGACAAAAACAAAAATTTAAATTGAAAGAGCACATTGAATGCTTGGTAGAATTCAAAATAAGCTTATACTTAGGAATACTGTAGGGAAATATAGAATATCATAGATAAGAAACAAAACCACAAAAGCCACTAGAGGAAAGAGAGATTAGCCCAAAGGAAATGACAATAAATTTAGCAACAGTCTCATCATTAGAAACAAGTTATATTTGAAAAAAATCTAATTAACATATTTCACTTTGAACAAAAATTGTCATACACCTAGAATTAAAAAACAAGATGAACTATTGCTTGAAGGTGGAATTAAAATAGGGATATTAACAGACAACTTAGAGATCACTAAGTTTGCTACGCACAGGTCCTCACTGAAATATCAACTTTAGAATTATTTCCATGATGTTAAATATACTAAGGACAAAGTATGGGATTCAGAATAAAAGTAAATGATCCAGGATATCTATAAAGCAAGGTGGTAAATATAATGCAGAAATGACTAGGAATATAATAAATACACTATTATGACTAATATTTATAAATAATAAGGACTAATAATTATGATAAAAGATTAGTTAATATTTCTGTTATGGTTAATAAAATTCATTGAAAACAAGAAAGGATAGATTACAACTTCGGAATTAAGAAGAGCGTTCATTTAAAGGGAAGTTTAAAATACGCTAGAGATTTTATCTTGTTCATACAAAAAATACTGATTTACTCTAACTTGTTTAGAAAAATATTCATTTAAGTAAATATTTATCAGTAAAATAATAAGCTTGGAATAGTCATCCTTAAAAGGAGGAGAAGGTGGGGGGAAGAAACAAGCAAAGCTTATCATCTAACAGAAAGCAAAAACAAAGGGGCAAAAAGCCAAGATTGTAGGGTAGGAACAAATGTATAAATAATAACTTATAGATGCAGCAAATGCAAGGATTTAAAAAGAGACTCTCAGACAAAATAAAATTCAGATATATGCTATTTTAAAAGACTAGTTTAAAAGTAAATGATAAGGAAGGTAGCAAATAACGGTATGGGAGAAGATGGACCAGGTAAAGTCTACTAGCAAAGCAATCCTATCTAATAAAAGAGTAATATCCAAATTGACCGTCACTCCAACACACAAGATGGCTGCCCTCATGTGCTCAAAGATCCTGCCCCCATGTGGACAGAAGATGGCCGCCACAAGATGACCAGCAGGGGAGGGCAGATGGGAGGGACCAGGCCTGCAAAGGAGGGCAGTTGGGGGCGATCAAGCCTGCAGGGGAGGGCAGTTAGGGGTGACCAGGCCTGCAGGGGAGGGCAGTTAAGGGCAATCAGGCTGGCAGGGGAGCAGTTAGGCATCAATCAGGCTGGCAGGGGAGTGGTTAGGGGGTGATCAGGCTGGCAGGCAGAAGCAGTTAGGGGCAATCAGGAAGGCAGGCAGGCGAGCCAGCAGTCCTGGACTGTGAGAGGGACTAAACAGGCAGTCGGACATCCGTCGAGGGGTCCCAGATTGGAGAGGGTGCAGGTTTGGCTGAGGGACACACACCCCCCATGCACAAATTTTGTGCACCGGGCCTCTGGTAAATATAAAACAAGGTTTCTAAACCTCAGTACTACTAATATTTTAGGCAATATCTTTTTTGGTTGTGGGAGGCGATCCAGTGCATTGTGGTATGTACCCCCCTAGACATCAGTAGCAGCCTCTATTGTAGTTCTGACAACTTAAATATGTTTCCAGACATTGCCAAGTATATCTCGGGGGCAAAATCATCCCTGGCTGAGAACCACAGATTTCAAGGGAATCACGATTGAAAGAAAGGATAAAAGGGACTTTCAAAATTAAGCAGAATTCTAAGGTGACCCCCAACATGCCTGCATCCTGGTGCATACACCTTTTCTATGCCATTTAACCAAATACTAATGTAGGTGCTGCTGAAAGTATTTGCAGATCTAACTAAGGTCTCAAATCAATTTACCTTCAAAAAAGGATACTATCTTTGATGGACCAGACCTAATTAGGTGAACTTTTAAAGGTGACTGGGCTCTTCTTGAAGTCAAAGATCTGAAGTGAAGAGGATTTCATGCAAGGTAGAATCTCCAATACTGTCTGAGAACATGGAAGGGGCCATGTGTCAAGGAATGTGGGTGTACTCTAGAAGTTGAGTTGAGCCTTTGGTTTGAAAAGCCAGCAAAAATATGGGGACCTTAGTCATGCAGCTGCAAGAAACTGCCACACCCACATCACCTCTTTGCTCATCTATGTGAAACTTTCTTGGTTATTCATATACTTTGCTCTTACACATGAATTTTTAGAGTTCATTTCTCAACTGTCGTCTAGCCTATTCTTTTGCCAGTAAAATGGGAATAATAGTAATACAAAAATAAAATAATGCTGACAGGCTGGAGAAGGCATTTGCAATAGATAATAGATAATTGATTTACAATTAACTTCCAGAATATATTTAAAAACTTTAAAAAACTGCCGAAACCGGTTTGGCTCAATGGATAGAGCGTCAGCCTGCGGACTGAAAGGTCCCAGGTTCTATTCCGGTCAAGGGCATGTACCTTGGTTGCGGACACGTCCCCAGTAGGGGGTGTGCAGGAGGCAGCTGATCAATGTTTCTCTCTCATCGATGTTTCTGGCTCTCTATCCCTCTCCCTTCCTCTCTGTAAAAAATCAATAAAATATGTTTAAAAAAAAAAAACTTTAAAAAACAGTAAAAAAATATATAATTAACGAAGTCAGAAAGTAAACCAAGATATCAAAATGCAATTCACAGAAAAGAAAACCCCAATGACATAAGCTATTTTTTAAATTCTCAAACTTAGTGTAATTAAGAAATTATGTACAAACCGATGGGGTCCCTCAGCCTGGCCTGCACCCTCCCACAATCAGGGACTCTGCAGGGGATGTTGGACTGCCTGCAGGCCGAGGGACCCCACCGGGCATGAATCCATGCACCAGGCCTCAAGTATGCAGAGGGAGGCCAGACTGTCAGTAGGACATCCCCTGAGGGCTCCCGGATTGGAGAGGGTGCAGTTTGGGCTGAGGGACCCGCCCCCATGCACAAACTTAATGCACCAGGCCTCTAGTATCTACACTAATAAAAGAGTAAGATGCAAATTGACAGTACCTTTGCAACACCCACCAGCCAATCAGGAGTATGCAAATTAGTCCAACAAAGATGGTGGGTTAATTTGCATATGCAGGCACTGACCGGCCAGGGGTGGAGCGGGAGGCTTGCGTCATTGCCATGGCGATGACGCAGGCGTCCTGCGCTGCCCCAGCTGCTCCGGGCTTCTGGGCAGCATGGGAAGGCAGAAAGGTGGCTTTGGCTGGAGCGAAGGCAGTGCTGGCAGCCAGGGGAAGGAAGGCCCGTTCATACCCCAATCTTCTTGTATCGGGCCTCTAGTCTATTATAAAATCATAGCAGAAAAGATGCCACATATTATTTATGAAAACATGTAAGTTTTGCTTTGTTTTGGATTAAAATATAGATAGGAGTGGTGCATAGCAAACTTATAATAATGGCTTTCTCTGGGGAAAGTGAAATAAATAAATAAATATTTTTAACATTTAATAAAATAATTATTACTAAATAAATGTATTCAATAGGTAATATTACATATGTACTAGTATATGTATTATCAATTGTTAAATATATGTAAGTAAAGTTTTATTTATTTTATTATTTTTTTTACTCCTCACCTGATGATATTTTGCCTTTGATTTTAGAGAGAGTAGAATGGCAAGAGAGAGAGAGAGAGAGAGAGAAAGAGAGAGAGGAAGAGAGATCCAACTGGGTCTGAGAATCAAACTCAAAACCTAGGCATGTGCCCTGACCGAGAATCAAAACCATAGAACCCATGACCCTTCAGTGTAGGGGATGATGCTCTAACTTACTGAGCAACACTGGCCAGGGCAAGTTTTATTTCTTTTTTTTTTTTTTAATATATTTTATTGATTTTCACAGAGAGGAAGGGAGAGGGATAGAGAGCCAGAAACATCGATGAGAGAGAAACATCGATCAGCTGCCTCCTGCACACCTCCTACTGGGGATGTGCCCGCAACCAAGGTACATGCCCTTGACCGGAATCGAACCTGGGACCTTTCAGTCCGCAGGCCGACGTTCTATCCACTGAGCCAAACCGGTTTCGGCGCAAGTTTTATTTCTTAAACATAAAAGAAAGTAAGACAAACTGTTATTATTTTATTATTTTCCTTGTTTTCTCTTTTCATATCTCTTAAATTTCTCAAAATAAAAAGAATAGAGAATAAAACTTTGAAATTGGTGAAGAGAAGACAGAAAATACTTTGAGCTAGGTCTTGGATAACATAAACTAGAGGAGAAAAAGACTTCCTTGGAAGAAGCTAAAGGAAATATGGCAAATAATTCCATCCAATGGTTCTCTGAGGTGCATTATGGACTCTAAATGCAGGATGTTGACATGCTATAGGATGAGCAGAGCTCATGTGAGCAGGGATTTAGACACCCTCACCCCTATTTCAAGTCCAACAGTTCCATCTGTATCTGTTTCATAAGTGGGCCTTCATATGCATTGCATTTGTAGTCAGGGTTCTGTTGATAAAGACTTTGCAATCACCTGATCCAGTTCCATTCTTTCACAGACTCAGAGATGAAAGCGCTTGAGATAATGTTGAGAGCTGGTGGCAGAAGTCAAGTTAAACTGTGTTTCAACTTTCTTAGCTGGGCTTATTGTTGCTGGCCCCTCTAATCTGAGGAAGTTGATCCTCAGATATATGGATTGGGTTTAGGGTTAATTCCTAAAATGACACGGAGATGCAAAATCCCCAGCATTCAATGTGCCTGCCCCATAAAAACAACTTAGGGGTTGCATGACTACTTATTGATTATTATATCATTTTGTTGAGAATTGATAAGGCACAAATTTTAAGATCTTATTTTGAAATAGTGGCACTGAATAATTCTGGTTCACTGATATCTTTAAGTTGACATATCATGTTACTAGTTAGCACAGATAACTCTAGCCAAGGCTTTGCTTATGAAATTCAAATAAACATGCCTTCTTCCCCATGAAACCCGAAGAACAAAGAATATGAACAGAGAACAAAGAATATGAATGTTACATTTTATCTCTTAAATGATATTTATCAATATTTTGTAAACCTTTTCTATTGATAAAGTTTATTTGCACAGATTTTCTCCTGTATTGCTCAGGACATTGCTAAGGGTAGGTATTGAAGTTACTTTTGTTTTATGCATGAATAAATCAGAACTTAGGGAGGTGAGTACCCCTGGAGTGTGTTATAATTTCTATGTTGGTATTTGTACCATCTTTACAGTTAACAAATATCTCATCTCATTTGGCCTATGCAAATGGATCCGAACGATCTAACAGAGAATACTTTCTGCACACAAGCATTAGCACTTATGCTATGTGGTTTCAGCTCCTTTTATACGGAATTTTAGGAGAAATTTTGACTTTGTGAATCAGCATGGTCTACAAAATACAGTTATTGAACTTCATCTGAGGATTATATTAATTTCAAGTCCATGTGCATTTTAAAATATAATATTTTGTCTTTAGTGTCATAAAAGATATATATATATATATATATATATATATATATATACACACACACACACACACACACACACACACACACACACAGGATAGGGCAAAAGTAAGTTTACTGTTGTGAGTACATGAAACATGTACTTAGAAGAGTTTATTCTTGTATTATTATTTCTTAATTATTGTCATATTTTCTATACAAACAGCTACAAACCTACCTTTGCTCCACGTGTAAATATATATAAACCATATATATATATATATATATATAACTGAAATCATACAAAACCCTGCCAAAATTAAAAAAAAAAAACAGCATCTGATACCACTTGAAGAACTCTGAATTATATTTTGTTCAAAAGAGAACAAATAGGATACAATATAACTTTCATTTGCAGAGCTTCTTTCATGCTAATCATTGCCCCCAGAAGCTTTACAGATCAATATAATAGGAGGCAGCAGCAGAAAGCATATGGTCCAGTGTAAATTACTAGAAAAAGCGAGCTACAAAGACATTGTCTGATGAATAAATTAAAGTATTCAGTCATAAATCCAATAAGAAAGGGAGAAATTAAGAAGTAGTGAATAGGAGGAAAGAAAGGGCTTGGAATTAACTCTGAGATGAAACGAAGGATGCACGTGACAAATGTGTGTCTCCAAGGGCAGCAAGAAAGAAAAGGGAGTGTGAGAGCCTTGAACTCCTTAGAAAGGCCTCCAGGAGCCAGAGTGAAATATTGGCAAGAACAAGGCCCAGCCAGGAAAATAAATATTGGGTCTCTGCCTGGGATCTAAAAGAAATAAGGTTAAACCTAATGAAAATCAGACATCAGCTCTTGAAAAATGTATAATATTCTGTTCTTTCTTTTTTCCATTTTGATTGGTTTTGATAGGAACATGTGTTTATGGGAGGGCTCAAATCTATGCATGCAGATGTTTGTTTTCTTTTAAAACCCTGAAATGGAGATGAATAGAAATGAGAGAATACTGTGCTTGGAAATTGGCTTAAGCCAGTACAAATTTGGGGGGATGTTAAATGTTGGCATCCAAATGATATTCCCTTAAATTATTTGTGTACTCTTTATATGTTTTGGAGACCAAAGAGCTAGGATTTGGTCTCTGAGACCCAAGGAACAAGCAGGTGAGCCAAGAACATATTCAGAACATTTGTTAAGTCCTTTATTTAAAAAATATTGGGAGGATCCGGTACCAGTATCAAAGGGAAGTTTGTGCAGGTGATCAGATCCAAGTTCCAGTGGTGGCTGCCATGCCAAGGAAGCAGAGGAGATTAGAGCACCAAGATTTGCTGTACATTGCTCATAATTTTAGTATAATCTCGGCAAGTGTCTATGAGTCAAAAATTACTAAATTCCTAATCTGTGATATGGAATAAGGACACACACACACACACACACACACACACACATGCCTATGTTGAGGAACACAGGCAGGCAGAAGGGGCCATCAATAGAGAAATACAATTTTGCTAGGAGGGGCAAAGGAAAATACAACCAGGAATGAGAAAACAGCTCCCTGTAGGGTTATGAAAGTTTCCAAACTTATTTCTCTATTTACTCATTCATTTAATCACTAAATACTTACTGATCACATGCCATACTTCAGGCACTGGTGTGAGGTACGGACATACAGAGATGAATAAGACACTACTACCATCTTTGGAACTTGAGATCTAGTTATTTTCATGAGTAAATCACTGAAAAGAGGAATGGAAGATTTTTTCAAAAATATATTTTATTGATATTTCACAGAGAGGAAGGGAGAGGGATAGAAAGCTAGAAACATCGATGAGAGAGAAACATCGATCAGCTGCCTCCTGCACACCTCCCACTGAGGATGTGCCCGCAACCAAGGTACATGCCCCTGACCGGAATCGAACCTGGGACCTTTCAGTCCGCAGGCCGACGCTCTATCCACTGAGCCAAACCGGTTTCGGCTGGAAGATTTTTTTTAATAGTGAGGTTGAAATTGAAAAGGAGGTCAGCTCTAATTGAAAGAAGAAAAAATTAAAATCTTTGAAAGACTTAGAAGGTGGGAAGAGATATTAACTAAGAAAAGTGAGTTTAGGGGTACCAAGGATAGGCCTGCTATCGCTTTTATAATATGGAGAAAGTAGAATTTTCACAAAATTAAATCAGCCTCATAAAAAAAGAGTTGCTCATCCTCCTTGCTTTGTGGTTTGAATGGAGAGGGCAATGAAGGACAAACACTGTATACTTGGCTTGAGTTTCTAGCACTGGACACAGTCTATGGCAGGGCAGACACAACATGCTTGGACAACTGAAATATCCACCCAGATCTTCCTTTGTGGGCCAGAGTGGCAGGAAGCAGTGGGTGGTCAGGGGAAGATCAGCTGTGTTTTCCTGATGGCCTTTGAAATTCTCCAGAGAGCCATCTTCTGTCAAACATGCAGAGTGCATTGAAGCTTGGTCTAGTAGAGTGAAGTTTCATGGTCACAGGCTGGTGCGGTAAGGATGCAAAGGGGGCAAAAGAGGGTGAGGGAAGGAGGAGGGGAGAAAACAGACTGCTTTATAAAATATAATGTCTTTTTCTTGATTGCTTTGCTCTCTTCAAACCATTTTTTAGAGCAGCTCTTCATTAAATCGTCACTTGTTTGCATTACAGTTTATCAATGCCCCTTTATAGTTTCCATATTTGGTAGCTTACCTTTTCCAGCCAAGATAACTTTAGAAAGCACATTATAATTTAGGTTATTTAACAAAAAGCTCCAAGGAAGGACAGAGATAGAGCATATACAAGAAGAGCTCAAAAAGCTGCTGTTAAATTAAAGAGACACAGGGAAAAGAAAGTTGGAGAAAATGGCAAGATGAAGAATATTAAATTTGTAATTCAGTTAAGGCAATGTATATTTTCCATCTGGGCATAGCAATAAATGAACTCAACTACAACTCCAATAATTTTGAATATTTTCTTAGAAACTACACTTTTCTTTCCTCCAGAATCTGAGTGGATAAGTTCACTGCATAGTTTTTTAAAACAACAGCTCCAGAGACTGCTCAGCACTCATTGTCTGCTCCTTAGAAGCTTTCCAGTGGTGGTTTTTGGTATTCACTGTTTTGGACCTTAACAATTTAAAAGGAAAGCGAGGGGAGAGTGAATTTGTATTCACTTTCCCAGGTTTCAGGAAATGTGTGTGTGTGTGTGTTTTTCTCATTCCTCCTTCATCAAACACCTTTTCACCTGCAGAGGTCTCTCCCTGCCTCTCTGCTCATCCCAGAGCACCACCTCATTTCCTTAATGCCATCTTCCTTCATTCTAACAAGATCATCATTGGTGCCAAACTCCACTGATCTATGCGGAAGCATTTTGAAAAGAGGGTTTCTATGGGGGTCTAAGTGCAGATCACTACATTATAAAACAAAACTTTTGACTACAAAACCGATTTACAGCAAACAGACTACAGATTACAAACTCCAATGATCTTCAATCACATTACCACTTAGTCATGCCATGCTTGGCCAGACACCATTAACCCATTACTGTGAGCTACGGCAGTGCATATGCCCAAACTGTAACGGATGTTCTAGGAATAATTATCTTTATGCCTATTAGACTCATATTGGATGTCAGATTCTAAAAATATCTGAGGGTCATCCACACTGTATACTGAAGGCCATAGTCAAATTGGAATGGGCTGGAGGCAGTACAGTGAGGGAGGAGAAAAGTACAATCAACCAAGATGGTCTTCCCTAAAAAAATAGACAATATTTCCAATGTCTGGATGCCTATTTAGTTATTCCACTCAAGTTCATTCTTGGAGGGGTGCATCTTGTCAATAAAGTCAAACCAAGCTCTTGGTGTGTAATAGGGTTTTTGAGGGTCTTTTTTGAGAGCCTCATTAAAAACAGACAGTTTCTCTAACCTTTTAGCAGAACCTGTTATCTGATGACGTGAATTAAAGTCTCTCAAATGACTAATAATCATATCAAGGCTGCCATGTCAGCTTGTAGATTTGAATAAGAGGGTCTGAAAACATTTGCATGCCTCGATGTGCCAGTGCTAAGAAGCTAATGTGATAGTGCTGTCATAAAGCACTGGCAAGACATGACTTAATGTAATCTGTCATGTCATATGCTAATCTTCAACCATTACTTGAGTGCTGTAAGTAAGTAGAAAGCATTTGGGAGAAATCCTTTTCAATTTCTCTGAGTACCACTTCTGCTGCTGGTCAGCTCAAATGGGTTTTGTGCATTTAATGCAGAGCTCAAGTCAAGTTGGTTTAGGTCACACTTAATTAACTAGCACACTGATGGGCTGGGCTGCTATAGCTTTATGGAAAATGGTTATTTCAGAGACGGCCCAGCAAGTAAATATTTCATATGCTGAAGAAAAAGGGAAAAGGACACTTTTTCAGGCCTTGATAAAGAATATGTTCTTTTCAGAGAAAACATTTGGAATCTTAAGATATCATCTTGGTTTCTGCTTGCCTCCTTCTACATTTGAGTAGGGTTTATAGAAAGAAGATAATAAATAATTAAGGACATTCCTCTCACCCTGATAGCAAGAGCACCTCTGTTCACCAGATAGGGACTAATCACTCAAACAATAGAGGCTGCTCCAATTCTAAGTCCACAGAAACAGAGGGCAAGTGATCAAAGAGAGACATCCACTTGGCACACTCTTTAACAAGATGACAACATCTCTCAATATACAGTCAGTAGGAGAGTGATTCTTAGGGCTAAGCACAGTTTGTGAGACAGACAATGAGTGAGACTAGAGAGACTAACAAACTTTTGCCCAATTTTTTTAGGAAAGTGTGCATGGGATTGTGATTCAAAATATGTAGGTTATTTTTATCAGCCACACTGAGTCAAGTCAAAAAGATGCTTAAGAACTCGAAGAACTGCCTTCTGGTATAACATTTTTGAGGATACTGAGCAGATGGCACGAGATTGGCCCCAAAGATTCTGCCTGAATTTCCCAACATTCCTACGAGGCCTGCTATTGGTAACCCTAGGGAGCTTTCATGCACGTGGGAACTGGCTTTTTATAGGCTCTAATTAGAAAGCACAGGCAATTTTTACCTACAGCATTAAAAAGATGCTTCTATGAAATATTTTTCCTTGACAAATGTGTGTCACTTTTATACAGGAAAATGAATATGAATCAAAACTGATAGAGATGTGAGGTTGTATTTTTTTCTAACCAAAGACTCTGTTAAAATTTGGGGCTATCACTCAAAAAAGGAAACACCTTATCACAAAAGTCGTGTGTATTGGCATTACTTACACCTCTTTCAGAATATCTTGAGCATTGATCATAAATTGATAGTCACCTAGCACAGCTACATCCTCCTCTGTGTCTGCTTACAGTATTCTACCTGACATTTCAAAGAGGTAAAGGATGAAGGTGATTCTTGGTGTCAGTGAAATGTGGCTCCTTATCTAGAATTTTGCTCTTGACACAACTTAATCATCAGGGAGTCTGTCTAAACTTTTCAATGATTTTTCAGTTTGAACACTGATCAGATGACTTTGTTGGGCTGATTAGAAGCTGGTCTCATTGGCACAGATTTCCAAGGACAATCATCATTTGGACCAGCCATTTTTCAGAGCACTTTCAACTCAGTCCAGGCCTCTTGCATTTGTATATTGCTAGCTTTGTAAAAATTCATTATTATTAATAAGAGAACAAAGTAACACATTCCTAGGATTTGATGTCAATGGCTCCACTTTCCAAATGAAGGCAGTAAAATGCCTTCCAAGTTCTACAGGGACATATGAGCTTGAGTGTAACATCACAGAAGTCTGTCTGAGTAGGTCTCAGAAAATTATAATCCTTAATAACATTTAGCCAAAGCAAGACCTTTTTCCATATCTTTCTGTTCCTGATAGACTATCCAAATAATCTGGGTTAATTTTTTCTAATTGCAACAACTCCTGATGGCCTCTTAAATTTCTGACTCCACCAAGTTCCCTACCTCAAGATATTTTCATATTCACTTCTCTAATACTCACAACTCTCTGTGGCTTATGATCACCCTTCTCACACCATCCCTTAGCCCTCTCTCCTTAAAAAAAAAGTGTTTTACTATCTTCTCTTCCCTATTACTTCTTAGGCCATAACTTTTGCCTGAGTATGACATTCCTTTATGAAGCCTCAAATTATATTCCTTCCCATTATTAAATTAATATTTTCCCAAATCACCTAAGAAAGATTTCTGGTTAATTCAGCCAATTACTAATATTTTCATTGATTCTTTTCATTGAATCAGTCATTCAACACATGATTGAGTTCCTCTATTGTGTCAGATGTTTTGCTAGCCAGTAGTGATGTGATCAAGTAAGGAAATGGTTCTCATTCTTGTATTCATTTTATCTAAAGTCTTATGTAAAAAGTACAAATTATGTTGGGTGTATACTGTATACTCTTCCATTTGGCTTTTTATATTATATGCTCCTCAAGGGTCTCATGCAGAGAAGGCTTTTTAGCCAAGCCTACTATTTAATATATCAGTATATTTTTTTGTTCCTCTCTACCTACTACCTTCTGAAGCAGCATGGGCAGTTTCAATTATGTGGAAGTGCTCAGTTCAGTTTTGAAAGGACTCATTACCCTTTAATTTTATTGTGTATATAACACTGTATAAATAAGTATAGAAGATAAAAATGAATCATTACACATGTTCCTCCTGTCAAGTTGTTTGCAATCTTTAGTAGAAGGTAGTACTTTATATATTAGATAATCAAATAGTTCAAAGACAATATGAAATAATGTGCCAAAGTGAACAGGTATGATAGAGATGAAACATATCTTTGAGGACTACAAATAGTAGAGGAAAGAAATGAGGACTGGCTAAAGTTTTTCAGAAGATTCTCACAGAATATTGGTGGGAGACAATAAAGTGATCCATAAATTTCTACAAGTTTGTTATGAATTGAGTTTCATCAGAGGATATTTAGAAACCATGAAGGTCTGATATGGATCTTAGTGGGATAGAGAGACACAAGAGTAATCAGTAAGAAGATGGGATCTTTCATGTGACGGGATCAGAGGCAGGGGCAAAGTAAACCTAAAAAGGGACCTGGGAACTCTCTGAGATCATTGTACAGTACTAGATTTACTACTCTATCTTCAAAATTAAACTTCGTATCATCAAAAATAGAAACAGAACTGAAAGACAAATGTCTGAAGGCACTAAGTTACCTAATGTTGGCTCACCAATTATGATTTTAAAATCAAGACAGGACCACTTCCGTATCTTATGTAGTTCTTAAAAAATATTGTCTAGA
The DNA here is from genome assembly GCF_963455305.1 of Plecotus auritus. Lineage (NCBI taxonomy): Eukaryota > Metazoa > Chordata > Mammalia > Chiroptera > Vespertilionidae > Plecotus > Plecotus auritus. The sequence goes on from NC_137771.1 coordinate 67,926,322, forward strand.
ATTTATTAACTTACTCATTATCTTCCTTATTAAGAATGCTGATTTATGGCTAAGCATAATATAAACTCTTAACCAATATCTGCTCTTCATTCTTAATTAGAGGATTTAGGTTTTGCTGAAGGTTCACTGGTAAAGGCAGCTCATTCATTTCTGAATCAAGTTTTTACTTTTTAGAGGCTATTGTGTCTCTGCAGCCCCTTGTCAGCTTCCTGTTGGGTCTCTGTCCAAAAACTTAATTGTTAATGACTCCCAGCTGTGCCACAACCATGCTTATTTAACTCCTTCCTTCCTGGCTTCCAAATGGTATTCTGAGTTTGAGAAGTCAAGTCCCCAATGTGGGGTTTTGATAGAGATGAGAAATTAATAGCCAAGTAGGAAGATTTGATTGGAGAGAGTGCACAGGAATTGTATCAGATCCAAAACTGTCATGTTTATACCTCTGTTATAGTCTCAGTTTGAAGTGAACATGTGTAGTTTTACCTTGAATCTTCAACAACATCAACTACCTCTTTTCTTGATCTCTTAAGTATTCTCAACTGACTTTTAAAAAATATTTATTTGCCCTAGCTGGTTTGGCTCAGTGGATAGAGCCTTGGCCTGCAGACTATAGGGTTCAAGGTTCAATTCCGGTCAAGGGCACATGCCCAGGTTGCAATCCCCAGTGTGGGGTGTGCAGAAGGCAGCCAATCAATGATTCTCTGTCATCATTGATGTTTCTCTCTGTCTCTTCCTCTCCCTTTCTCTCTGAAATCAATAAAAATATATTGTAAAATTTTTTATTTATTTAAGCATCTGCCTCCTTAAAGCTGTTATCTACATTCAGTTCCTACTGGCAATTCTTCAGCTCCACCTTCACTTCCCCATGTTGCCTTGATGAGCTATGATCTTTCATGATCTTCAGCTCAAACCCCCAGTGAATGCTGCTGTCAAACCCTATCCATGTCAGTTTACCAAACAAGCTCAGTGCATCTTCATACCAGGGAAAGGCTTTTTTTTTTTTTTTTTTTTTTTTTTTTAACTTCTGCACACACTTGCTACTAGTTCACGATGCAAAGTGATGTCTTTGGTTAACCCAGACTAACCTGGTTTCACCCTTCATTCTGTGCTTTTTGTCATGAGGAGCTTCTTTCTCTTTTATGGTTCCTGCTAGAGATTAGGAGTTTTCACTACCTCTACTTCTCGTTCTTCCTACTTCCTAGTTCCAGTCTTTCATGGTCTTCTGAGCCCCAGGTCTTCCTAATACTTCTGTTCCAAGTCCTCATTGGCAGCCTTCATCAAGCTCTAGTGGCTTGGGATGCCTATGCACACAGTGTGCCGCTTCCCCTTGCTATCCACACCATAATCTGGACCCAAACCCTCAACTCACCACATGCTTCATTCCCTTCCCAGTGATCAGAATTTACTCTCAGTGGTAAGAAGCCACAGGTTCATCACCCTCAGAAATGACCAGTGACCAGATTAGGAGTTGGCTATTTGGATAATCACAAACTTCCATGTCTTTCCCTTGTAACTTTGTCTACTCAACATTTCCTTCAATACTTTTGATGATAACTTCCCTTGAGGTATTCTCTCAATACTGGAGGAAGAATGGTACTAACACTTACCTATTCATTAATTCAATCAATATTTATCACCTACAATAACTAGTATCTATTATTCTGTGTGGAGCACTAGACTATAGCATTTTATGTGTTTTTATTTTATCTTCATGTAACTCTATGTGGGTAAACACAATTAGTATTCTTCACATTACAGAGAAAGGAGGCACAGAGAAGGGAAGTAACTTTTCAAAATTACCCAGCTACAGGGATTAAAGTAAAAAGATTGTAACTGCAGAAACCATATGCTGAAGTAACTGCCATGAACAAAAAAGTCATAGTTCTTGTCCTCCTGGAATTTAAACTCCAGTGAGAGAAGCCCATATTACACAAATAGTTACACAAATAATTATTTAGTTACATGTGTGGGCTCTAAAGACCATGATGGCATAGAACATGAAGACCTGATGTAGTTAAGGAGTTTATGAAGTCTTCCTCAATGTAGTGACATTTACATCGAGACCTAAAGGACTTGAAGGAGTGGAATTGGGGTCATGATGAGATGATTATTTCAGGCAGAAAAAATAGCAATGGACATAGGTTCTAAACAGAAAAATGTCTGGAGCTACAAAGAATTCAATGAAGACTAGTATAAGCTAAATGTTTGTGACAGAGGAAAAGAAGTGGTATGAAGTAAGGCTGGAATGATGGGCAAGAGCCATATCATGTGGGCATTGTAGGCCCAGGCAAAGATTTTGGTCTCTTTGAAGGACAATGGAAAATCATAGGTTTTTAAGTAGGACAGTGACTTAGTGACTTAGATCTACTTTTATTTAATCCTTACCTGAGGTTATTTATTCCATTGACTTTTAGAGAGAATAGAAAGGAGGGAGGAAGGGGCAGAGAGAGAAACATTGAGTGCTTGCCTCCCACATGCACCCTGACCAAGGCCAGGGATCAATCCTGCAACTTAGGTGTATGCCCTTGACCAGGAATTGAACCTACAACCCTTCTGTGCATGGGCTGATGCTCTCTAAGCATTGAACAACACAGTCTGGGGCTAGATTTACTTTTTAAAATTGGCACTTATCTATATAACAAAAGCCTAAGTGACCTTATGGCAGAACTACCAGAACAACTGGTCGCTATGATGCACACTGACCACAAGGGGGCAGACGCTCAATGCAGAAGCTGCCCCCTGGTGGTCAATGCACTCTCACATGGGGAGTGCTGCTCAGCCAGAAGCTGGGCTCATGGCTGGTGAGCGCAGCAGTGGTGGAGGGAGCCTCTACCACCTCCTCGACAGTGCCAAGGAGCAGCAAGCCGATTGGTAAGGAGCAGCCAGCAGGCGGGCAGTAAGGAGCAAGGGGTTCCGGACTGTGAGAGTATGCAGGCCAGGCTGAGGGACCCCCCTCCAGTGCACAAATGTCATGCACCAGGCCTTTAGTATAGAAAATAGAAGAGACAGTAGGAAACAGGAATGGTGTAACAATTATGTGGAAGATTTAATTGGCCAGTGATATTTCATTATAATACTTATCTTACTGATGAAGAAACTAAAGTTCTAAAAGTCTACACCACTTGCCCAAGTTGACACAGCTTGTGTTAAAGCCAAAATTTGAATCTAGCTCTATGACACTCAAGTTCACATTACTTTTCACCACATCAAGCTTTCACCTGTGGGTATGACTTAAGCTGCTCTACATACCTGATTCTTAGCACACCATGAATTTTAACTCTTGTCTTTGAGATCATATCTGGTGGGGTTTTTTTCTGCATTGCACTCTCTTGCTATGAGCCAACAATATCTTTCAAAATGATCCATATTTATGATGAAAATAGGAACCAGTAAGTCTTAAATGACATTAGTTATAAATGCAATGTATGAAGATACCTCACAGGTTTATTATGAGGTTGAGAAAATATGTATTAAAACACTTTATAAGTTGTCAAGTACTAAAAGTAAGGCATTACTGACATTAGTTATATAGGAAACCAGACCATGGCAAGTTGTCCAGTAAGTGAATATTAAATTATTTTTATATCAGTTGTCAAAAAAGCTCACAGATTTTGAAGTGTCAGTGAATTTCAAATTTTTGCAAATCTTGAGCAGGACTGAAGAGAAGTAGTTGATATCCCTGTCTCTACCACACTCAATTATATGCCTATTCAGAGTTCAACTGGCTAATCCTCAGTATAGCTGTTTGTCCTAGAAAAACCTGTGTGTCCCAGAATGCTGCCTGGGGTGCCATTACTTCTATTCTATGAGTCAAAGGCATTAAAACAAAACAAAACAAAAAACAAACAAACAAACAAAAAAACACAACAACACCTGAAGCTGAGATTTATCTTTCCAATTTAAATTCTCAAGGAGAATGAAACATAGGTACACAGACCCAAATCAATAGTCATCTTTCTTTCATTAAATAACTTTTAGAGTATTTTATAGAATTCTTTGCTTTATTATTAGCCTATTGCTAAAGATACTTTTGGTCTGATTTGCTGTTTGTCAAACTTCAGATCATGACCCATTGGTGGGTATTGAAATCAATTTAATAGTCATAAACAGTATTTTTAAAGTATGAAGTAGAAGAAAGAAAAAGTATCCAAGTGTGTTGTTAATAGCCAGTAGTATTGCTTTAGGAAGCTTTCATTTCAGCCATTAACATGCATGCCTGTGTACTGGGCCATGATAGAAAATGTTTTCCTTACTGTAGGTCACTATCAATAAAAGTTTGCAACACACTTGGCTTTAGGAAGAAAGCTGGTGTCTTTACAGTTTGTAGGATGGACTTATTCAAGCCTAAACCCAACTTCAGGATGGAGAGGTGGTTGTAGGCTACACTTGCTTCAATATAAGTATTTCCATAAAGGTTTTTAATAACTACACCCATGGAGAAGGTGGAAAATGAGGAGGTAGTGCTACCCAGCACCTGTTCATGAAAAGAACCTTGAACTTATCGGTCCTCTAAGGGGGACCAGAAGCAATAACTCAGAAGAGAGTTTATTCAGCAACACATATAGAGGAGAGACTTACCATGTGTGGGGATCTGCATTTACATGTTGATTTTATCCATTTACTAAACACCTGTACAGCACTCACAATGTGCAAGCCCTGTTCTCTGTTCTCAGCGTTTTACAGACATTAATTAGTGTGACCTGTGAGTAGGCATTGTTGTTAGTCCTCTTTTAAAGAAGAAATTAAGGCATCAAGTAGATAAGGATCAACAAAGGGAATATTCTTAACTGATGTTTTGCTGCTTTGGTGCTTCTCTTTAGTTCCCATAACTGTGATTAACAGTAAGGGATTTTACCATTGATTCCAGTTCAACTTTCATCCCTAAGTCAAGATAGTTTGCATATGTATGTATATGCATGTGTGTGAGCATGAGTGTATGTGTGTGAATATGTGTCCAACATGTAAGCATTCATGAGTGAATGGTAGGAAAGACACTTTTAGAATTATACTGTTGCCCTGGCTGGTGTGGCTTACTTGTTTGAGCATCATCCTGGGCACATAATGTTGCTGGTTCAATTCTAGGTCAGGGCACATGTCTGGATTGCAGGCCTGATCCCTGGTAGGGGACATGAAGGAGGCAGCTGATCAATGTTTCACTCCCACATCACTGTTTCTCTCTCTCTCTCCATATATATATATATATATATATATATATATATATATATATATATCCTATCTAATAAAAGAGCAATATGCAAATTAACCATCACTCCGCTACACCCACAAGCCACGCCCACCAGCCTATCAGGAGCGAATATGCAAATAAACCCAATCAAGATGGCTACAGCCACAGAGAGCAGGAGGGAGGCTTGGATTTCCCCAGTAATGGAGGAAGCCAAGCTTTCCGCCTGCCCTTGCTGGCCTAGGCCTCCACTTCTGCAGCCATGGCTGGCCCAGGCCTCCGCTTAAGGCTACAAAGTCTCAATTATAGAAGATAAATAAACCCCAGATACCAGGGCCTCCGCTTGGGTCGCCAGGGGGCGTGGCTGGCCTGCAAACCACCACAGGCTGCCCCACGCCCCAAGGGAACCCCCACCCTGATCTGGGACACCTTCAGGGCAAACCAGCTGGCCCCCACCCATGCACCAGGCCTCTATGCTATCTAATAAAAGAGTAATATGCAGATTGATCATCACTCCAACACACAAGATGGCTGCCCCCATGTGGTCAAAGATCCTGCCCCCATGTGGACACAAGATGGCCACCACAAGATGGCCAGCAAGGGAGGGCAGTTGGAAGGGACCAGGCCTGCAATGGAGGGCAGTTGGGGCGATCAAGCCTGCATGGGAGGGCAGTTAGGGGTGACCAAGCCAGCAGAGGAGGGAAGTTGGGGGTGACCAGGCCAGCAGGGAAAGGCAGTTGGGGGGGGGACCCAGGCCTGCAGGGGAGAGCAGTTGGGGGGGACCAGGCCTGCAGGGGAGGGCAGTTAGGAGAAAACAGGCTGGCAGGGGAGTAGTTAGGGGGTGATCAGGCTGGCAGGCAGAAGCAGTTAGGGGCAATCAGGAAGGCAGGCAGGTGAGCAGTTGGGAGCCAGTAGTCCTGGATTGTGAGAGGGATATATATATATATATATATATATATATATATATATATATATATATATTCCTGCTGTCACAAGCTTAGAAGAGAGCCAATTTGCACTAGACTGCCAAAAAGCAGTAGCTTCCTATCCTTCCTCTGGCACCCTGTTAACCTTTCCTACATCCTGATTAAAATATTAACAATAAAAAGTAAAACGGTGGGTCATAAGCTCCTGTCTCTCCTCTCTCCTCCTCTTTCCCTCCCCTCCTTTTCTCTCTCTCTCTCTCTCTCTCTCTCTCTCTCTCTCTCTCTCTCTCTCTTTCTCTCCTCTCTCCTCTCTCTCTCTTGCACACACACACACACACACACACACGTAAGATTCAAAAAGTTAAAATCCTCTACAATGGGGCACAATTTTTGAAGTAGTTTTACTTAATCTGAGGAGTAAAAGGGGAAGGTGAGAAGTGATGTGAAGAGATGGAGGGTGCACATGCTAACCAGGTGTTACGAGGCCTTGTTCTGAGCTAAGGAGGAAGAACAAAGTCTTATGATTTGGGTACGAAGAGTTTTCTAGGTTTTTAAAAATGTTTAAACGTATTAAAAAGAAAGCAGAGAGAAGATAGCAAATACCATATGGCTAAGAAAAGAGAGAAACTATGGGGAAAAGAACTACAATTGGGTTGATCAATGTTTATAATGTAAATATTATTGATTTATCTTTTGCGTGTGAAAGTATTACACAGTGTCTGTTAGAAGAAGTGTTGTGTACCGGGGAATCCTTTGCAAATACAATCGTTTCCTGTTTTAAGGTTAACAGGAAAGTGTCATGTGAGAAAGGACTGAGACTTTACCTCAGGTGGGAGTGGAGAATAGTACTGTTTGTGTCTACAGGAAAAGAAAAGATAGGGGAATGCCCAGAGACCCCAAATTTCATTAGGTAAGTTAGTAAAAGTTGGTTATTATTTTCACATATTCTTTAGTGTCTATAAGTGATATTTCAATATGACAGCAGTTTAGACCTAAGTCCTAAGCATGTGGAGGGTGGGGAGAGTATGATGAGGGCAGGGAGGAGATGAGTCTCTGAGATTAGCCTGTCACTCCAGCAAGGTCGGATCAACTGGCTGAGCTTTCAGAAAACCTTCTAAGTAATCATGGTTGGTGATTCCCCTTTTTTATAACTCTATATTTGTTTGTTTCACTGATGCAATTTTTTTCACTCAATGTATGAGTTTATTGGATGAATTTCTTACCAGCCACATTAGAGGGACAGCTCCTTAAAGCTAGGGATTGTGCAGTGTCCACGCACACCATGTCACATCCTACTTGCATTAACTCTCAACAAATGCTTATTGACCAAATGAGATGCAAGATCTCACAAAGCTCCAGGGAAGAGGACTTTGCTGGAGATGGCACTTCTGTTGCTGTTTTGCTTTTACATTGCTTTAAAAGGCTCTGCACATTCCTTGAGTTATGTCTCAGTCTTTGGGGATATTTGTAGGAGACTACCCCTGCACAACCCCAATTCCTGTCCCAGGTTGGCTATGGAAACACAAATCAGGAGTATTGAGGGACAATTTATACACGAGCAGAAGTTGATTGTCCCAAACTCATACACAGCCTGCATTGTATTCATTAATTCACTCTAATATGGATTCCACCCTTATGCTCAGAAGTCACGTCCAGATAATTGACCTCTCAAAGGAAGTTGGCCTGTTGCTTCGGAAGTTCCACACACATCTTTCCTGACATTGAGGTGAACCTCTTAGAAGTGTGTTCACCATAGACTACCAGGTCCACAAGCTGCTGTACTCACAGGTGTAGAAAGAAACAAGGGTGGCCTAATCAGCTGTTATACTTATACTAGGGGCCCAGTACACAAAATTGTGCACCTTGAAAGGAACTGTGGGCCATGAGGCTGCGGTGGGTAGAGGGGCAGGTCTCGACCCATCTTTCGTGCACCCACCCGGCCCCTCCCACCACAAACCCCAGTCCCTGTCTGCCAGCAGCCCCGCTCCCGCTGCTACTCCCATGTGCTGATGGCGCCGGCCCTGCTCACACCCACTGACTGCATGAAGCAACTGGGGCCGGTGCCAGCAGCTGGTGTGAGCGGCAGCTGCTGCCCCAATAGCCCCTCAGAAGCACGGGGTGGTGGAGAAGCCCTGAGGGGTGATCAGGGCCAGCAGCCACCGCTTGCACCCACTGATGGTGCCAAGGGATCGGGACCGGCACCGGGCGCAGGCAGCAGGTGCGAGCACCCAGCAGGATCTCGGTGCACAGGAGCAAAGAATTTTCAGTAACCACCAGAGGTTTGCCCCATGACAGCGATCAGCCTTGGTCTGGCACCCCCACTCACCTGCTCCACCACCATCATCCCGCTGTGGCTGACGCCTGCCATGTTCTGTGCACATCCCCTGGTGGTCAACGCACGTCATAGCAACTGGTTGTTCTGCCGTTTGGTCTATTTACATATTAGGGTTATATATATAGATAATGAATAAAGGCCAGTGATCCTGAAGGTCCTAAGAGGTGTGGTCTTTCCACACAGGCCATCCATTGTGATTAAGCTAGTGCTGGCTGAAAGTTAACATCAGTACAGATTGTGTGAATTACTTTGTTACTTAGAGGTAGCAAGGTACATTAGAAGAGTGCAGAAAAATGTCATCAGTCCCCACTTAGTGCATCTTCATACATAACCTTCTAGTATGAAATGTCAGCGTTGGTTTCTGTGTGTGGATAATTTATGAAGTTATCAGGCTTAAAAAGGAGAAGTAGAACCTGAATGTACTCTGATTTTGTTGCTAACATATTAGGATAATGGCATTAACAATAAAAAATAATGGAGAGGCAAAGAAGAGGTAAGGAGAGAAAGGAGCCCAAACTTGATACGAACAATTAGAATCCTTAAATCCCCTTTCCCCACATTCAACATCCATTAGGTTTGTAACGTTCTACAAGAGTCTCCCACATCCATTCCTTCTCAGACAGTGTGGGTCAGCTTCTGAATCTGCCAGCTTTCTCCATGGTGATTTTGTTTATTGAGAACAAGCTGCAACCCAGTGTGTTGGGTGTCAGATCCTATGCTTTCCTTACATAAGTGCAGGGTGAGCACTCTCCCTGTGCCTTCAAGAACATTAAAGTCACCCTCCTCGCCCACCTGCTTCTTAGTCTTTTGTATGGCCTTTGGTACAGGGTCAGTTTGGTGTTCTTGCATTCATTCAACAATTATTTTTACTGAGTGTCTGTTTTATAAGAATCTTTGTGCTAGGTGCTGATGATGCAAAGGTGAACAAAACACATTCCCTGTTTCAAGATGCCTCAGGGGGAGACAGATATATAAGCTCATAATTCCAGCATTATCTCAGTGTGTTTTTTACCAGGTTGCTATGGGAACACATTGGAGAGGCCCTTTCCCCAGTCTGGGGAGAAGATGGTCATGGGAGGATTCCAGAAAAAGAGGTGTTGGGCAGCGGAAGATGATTTGAAATTAACTTGGAAACTGGTGGGAAGAAGGGAAAGGAAGAGTAGGAAAGGGGAGCTCACAGCAGTGATCAGTTTCTGCAACGGCTTGGAAGGGAGGAAAAGCATAACCAGTCTGGAGAAATGCAGGGAGTTTGATATGGCTGACGCATCAAGTGTAAGACTGGAGAACTAGACATAAAACAGAAAATGATGGGCATTTAAAGTCCCAGCAAGAAGTTTGGACTTATCCTGAGGGCCATGGGGAACCACTGAAGGGTTTAAAATGGGAACTGAGAAATCTGATTTGCATTTTATAAGTCTCTCCAACTGGAGCATTGGGAACAGATTGGAACCAGACAAGAGACTGACTAGATGGCCCTCACAGTAATCAGAGGAGAATGTTGGGCCTGGCCCAAGGGAGTAGCAGGGGGATGTTGAGAAATGGTAGACACAGCAGGATGTGGTACCGATTGGACATGGGATGCGAAGAAGAGGAGCCAAGGAGGATTCCTGGGTTCTGATGACAGTGTCCTATCTGCTTCCCGGTGTGCTAAATCCTTGAGATCTGCAATTACCACTCGAATTTTATCTTTCTTTTTCCTCTCATTTCATTATTTTTATTTTATTTGTTCTTCTTTTATAGGAGAAAATAACATTAATTCAGCTCTTGGCTGTAATATTCTTTCTAACTTTAAAAACCAATAACAGCACTTAAAGATGAGCCTGGCTAGTAGAAGAGTTGGGGAAAAAATGCTATTAATTTTTTTCAGGGGAAAAAACAAAAACCTATGCCATATGCATAAAAGTTTCCAATTAGGTTAATGTACCTTAAACTGTATTAGTAATTAAGTGCTTTGGGTATTAAAATACCTAATCTAGCTTCAGGCTGTTTTTGATAAATCCTTTGACATTTTCCCAGTTGAGGGGGAGAGACAAAGCGGAGGAGGGCCTCGCTGGGGATTGCAGAGCTCTTGGCTCTATTCCCCAGCTTTTAGCAGCTTACTCTGACCTTGGAAAGGCTGCTTTAAGTCCCCAGCCTTGAGTTGTCCTATCTGTACAATGGCAAAAAAAAGAAGAAGAAGAAAAAAAAATATGGCAACATGTAAATAACTTCCCCTAATGCAGGGCTTGGAACACAGTAGGATAGAGCTTTTTGGTAGGGATGGGGTGTAGAGTTAATTTTGGTTTGTTTTTTTATGTTATTTATTCTACTGAGGGACATATTGATCTGTAAGTAACATAATACTTGATATTTCTGGCATGTGTATATTAGCATAAGGAATTGGCAGACTAGCAATCCAAGACATCCATACAAGATTCATGGAGCTATAGTAACTCAACCAAGTCATCAAGAGCCTAAGTTCCTTCTGTATTTCCATTCTGATATCTTTAGTGTTTGCTTATAGCCGGATAGAGGCTGTACCTTCCATTGTCATGTGTATATTTGGCAGGAAAAAAGGTGAGAAGTTTGGTGCCAGCTTCATTCCTCCCATTTGTCAGGAAGCAAACCACTTTCCCAGAAGCACTGCCATAGCTGCCATGGATTCCCACTAACAGAACAGCAACCACCCATCCTCTGCCCAGATCCCAGGGAAGCTGGGAGAGTGAGTGGGAAAGCGCTGCGGAGCTTTTACTGCTTCCACAGTGAAAGGGGGCAAGAGAGAAGGGGGGTGGGAATAGGTGTTGAGTGAGCAAATCAACAGCATCTGTCACACCTGCTAAACAGAGCGCCATCAAAAGCAGGCGAGTGGATCATTTCTCAGGAAGGAAAGCATCAAAGGTCAGGGTGGAGCAGAGGCTCTGGAGAGGCAGCCTCCACTTGGAAAATTGCTTCAAATTTGGTGGGAGCTTTTGAGTAATTTCTTTGGTCCAAATTTGTGAAAACCCGGTCCACCCCAGAAAGTGAATTACAGGGAAATCTGATTTCTTATCTGGCAGGTAGACCTAGCAATAAATATAAAGCACAAGCAGAGAAGGGAAAGAGAGAAAGCTATATCCACAAAAGTGGGAGCCAATTCCTGAAGAAGCTTAGTTGATCTCTGACCCTTCACACTTGTTCATTGTGGGGTATGATGGGGAGAGATGCAGCCCAGGAAAGAAATATCAAATTGCTTATTTGTGTGATGTCCTTGAGAGAGTTGCTGACCCAGCATTTGGGGACACAAGGGTGAAGGGACAGTACAGTTGAATGTGTTCCTGATTCCCACATTGGTTGGCCATCCAATGCACATTGATCCTCTACCACTTCCCTGGAGGGAGCCTCCCTCTGCTTATAACAAGATGGTAGGGCTTGTTCCTGTGTTTTCTCCATCAGATTTGAACAAAGTCTCAATTTTCCTTTTCAGGTCATCATTTAACAAGATTTATTGTTCATGCTTATATGCTTCAGGCAGCCTATTAGGACATTAGTGAAAATCTGCCCACTGCTATTTTTTTTTCTTCAAATCTGGAAACTAAACATGCAGAATTGCAATTTCTAATTCTAGAGAGGAGGGACAGCTCCCTGGTCTGACCACCCACCCACACCCCCTCTGATCCTTGGCCTCTGATCCCTCAAATGGGAAGCTTGGACTATGCTGTGGCTGGTAAGTGTCTCAAACTACAGATCACCTTTCCTTTGAAACCTCACCATTATGTCAAAAACCTGTTTAAAAAGTCAGCTTTCTTAGATTGTCACCTTGCCTTTCCTCAACTGAAATGTATTCTCCAGGAGGAGATTGTGTGTGTTTTCAGATGCCCCGGTCTGGCTCAGAGTCCCAGGTAGATTCTGTGGGGCAGGGTGAATCACGTAACTCTCACATGCTAGGGTAAGGCAGGGGCTCTCAGCCAGAGCTCAGTGAGAAGAAGCAGACTCCTTTGCTGCTGAAAGTGAACTGGCAACTCAATTTCAAGGACACAGGAGAATTACCAGGGAGGCTCTGACTATAGAGCAAAGCCTTGTCTGTGTATTTTTGCATGCATTTGTGCCACTACTAATCTGCCTGCTTGCAATGCAATAGCCCAGGTCCTTTACTAGATTGAGTGTATCCAGGAGAAGAGAAGCAAGCCCGCACACAATTAGGACGCATTTGTAAACAATGCAGCAAGTGAAAGTTGAGTTAACCAGCACCGAATATATTTTCACATCACCCTGCTCTAGGGACTCAAAGCCATATAGATCATACTCTGAAAATCCATCACAGAAGCACCACGATGCCCTGGATGAAGTTTACATAGCAATTGTTCAAGAGCTTCTTCAACTCATGGTGACAGTTTCAAGGCCCCTGGCATCATGATTACCCAAATCTGTTTAACACAAAAAGTCTGATTCCACTCTCCTTCAGCTCTTGCCAGAAACGACAGAAACACCAGAAGCAAAGGTAGAACAGGAATTCTAAAGGTATTCTCCTTGTGACTGGAACAGGGTATTAGATAGTCATCCCTTTCCCCTGATGATTTCCTGTAGCAGGGTTGCAGAAGGAGGATGAAGTGGGGGCACAGTTCAGTGTAGTGGGAAAATAGGGGTCTCTCATGAAATGAGCTGGTATACTGCTTCAGTCCTATATAGACACCCTAATTTGGTTGCAGTAACATGCCCTGGTCTCTCTGAGAACTTCACCATCTAAGGGTCTGAGCCATAGCAATTTTGAAAAGCCTCTCAGGTGAGGGAATGAGCCTCTGTGAATCTATGGTTCAGGGTTAATTGGCACCCAGCTCTGTAGTGAACTTAGGGAGAATGTCCTCGCTCTAGGAGTCTTCAAATGTCCCTCACATTCTTAGGACATGATAGTGTTATCTTGAGAATTCCTGACTCCTCACTCAACCCTATGTCTTCTAATAGGTACATCTGAGTTAAATTAACATATATTTGCCCTGATATATATCCATTTAAAGTCTAGAAAACTGAGGATTGATACAAAAAGTTTTATTCAAGTCATTGGTCAGAGTTTTTGTTTGTTTGTTTATTTGTTTGTTTGTTGTTTTTTAAAGCTTGTCTATATTCTACACATTTTATTATAGTGGCTGAATTTTTTTGAGTGATGAACATCATTCAGGAAGATGTAATTGCTTATTTATGGCTCCTTTCTGGACAGGTCAGCGATCTTGGCTCTACTACTAGTATTGTACCCACACTAGCCTTCTCATTGGTCTCAGGGACCCTCTAATTTTTCTGCTGTAGGCACTCCCAGACAGGCTGTTTGCCTGGCCTCTGGGGTTTAGGGCAGTAGGCTTTAGCTTTAGGATGAAGAGCTGCTAGAATTTTTTTTGGAAATGAACTTTAAAGTTCTACCTGTCTAGGGGCAGTTTTACAGGCTGTTTTTCCTGGTGGCTGTAGCTCCCCCTGCTGCTCAGCTAGGGGCAAGAGAGGCCAAATGAAAGAATCTGAAATGAAAGAAGTGAGAACTACCTGGAGCAAGTGCGCCCAGGAGCCAGCAATTGAAGGCAGTTAGCTTCAGCTCCAGGGTCTAGCAGCCTTGGGCAAACTACGGCCCGGGGCCGGATCCGGCTGTTCTATCCCGTTCTCTTGCTCTCCCCTCCGCTCCTTTACTTTGAATTTATATTAGTTCACACAAACACTCCATCCATGCTTTTGTTCTGGCCCTCCGGTCCAGTTTAAGAACCCATTGTGGCCCCGGAGTCAAAAAGTTTGCCTACCCTTGGCTCTAGTGCCTCAGACATGCCTGGTGGGAGAAAAGGCGACGATTCAGGAAGACTTTGAGGTTGGAGGTGCAGCAAGAGAGGGGATTACCTTTTAAATGTGGCCCTACCAACCTTTGGTTAAAAATAAAAAATACAAAGGAAAGAAAACCTTGGTTTCACACCACTGATTAACTAGCAAGTTCTCCCTTCTATCTTATGCTTTCTCCCAGATGACATTGCATTTTTGTCTTCTAATATCAGCTCTATCAGCTCTTTGTCTGGGGGTGAGTTACTTAATCTCTCCCTCAGTTTCCTGATCTGATCATGTTTTTCATTGATGACTCAGTGAAAAAAAAAAGTATATATTGATTGCCTGGTACTTGTATAGAAGTGGCCACCACATGTCAGCTGTTAGTATTATTCTAGTTAGTATTATTTTTTTAAGTCATTGGTTCTCACACTTGGCTGCACATTGGAGTCACCTGGGGAATTTTTAAAACTACTGATACCTGTCTACTAGTCCTAGATCTGATTTCATTGATATGGGATATGGATAAGAGCATTGGAGTTTTTTAAAGTTCCTGGAGGGTTGTAAAACACAGGGAAGTCTGAGAACCATTGCTCGAGGGCCCCTCATATCCCCCAGAGACCAATATTTCACAAGGAGATGGTCCCTGGTGCTAGGTAGAGGGTCCTTCTGTAGTGTCAGACTAGCGCTGAAGCACAGAGAAACACTCTAACTCTTTGCTAAAGTGTGGTCCCAGGTCAGGGTCAGCAGCATCTAAATCCCTTGGGAGTATTTTAAACTCTCAGGTCCCACCTCCGACCTACTGGATCAGAACCTTCACCTTCACAAGGTCCTCACGTGATCTTGATCTGCACTCACAGTCTCTTTGAAAAAGGCATGGTCTAGCTCCCACGTTTTCTCTCTCTCTTGCTCTGGTTTCTTTTATTTACCACGGAGAATAGTGTTGAGTATTCGTGATGAGGAAATATCCCAGGTCGGGGGGGGGGGGCAACAAAAACAACTGATGTTTATTTCAATGATCTCTTCAAATTCAAATCTCCTTAATTTGAGAGAGGATCTTTGGTAGATCATAGCTGTGAGACAAAATTTAGAGAAACATTATTATTTAATAGAGGTTAAGAAAGGAAATAAAGTCCTCCATTAGAACCTAGTCATTAAGGTTAATAGTAAACCATATAATGAATGGAATGTTGGCCCTGTGGACAGGTTCTCAAAAAAAGACAACACAAATGTTAACCAACATGTGGGGAGACGGGACAGGAGACAAGGAATGGAGCAGAGTGAATGAGTTAGAAAAGAAAATACATCTCAAGAGGAATGTAGCTTCTATATATTGGCCTAGTTCTATGACATTAGCACTTATTCCTCTCTGCCTCCCAACTTCCAGGCCTCCTTCCCTCCCTCATCCATGTTTCAAAAAGAAAAAAAATTAAACATGAGTTTTAAAAGATACATATTGAGATAAAAATAATACAGGAATTACGATTGCTGTCTTCACTTGTTTCTCTCATATTCTTTCTAGAGGCACGATGTCCTCTTTATGAGGCTTTTATGTCCATAAAAGATTCAGAGGAAGACACTGAAACCAAATCTGTAAACGTGCAAGGCTCCTGGTTTGGTGGGGCGGGGAGGTGGGGAGAGTGGGGGAGACACAAATTGCAAAGAGCAGAATAATCAGATACAGAGGGACTTTGATCTTCTGGAGACCTAAGCTAATAGATGTTAAGTGCAGTTCAGTGGAAGTAATAACCCATGAAGAAAACAAAATCTACAAAATGATAAAATGCTGCAGTCTACTGATCAAGGAAGACATTGGAAAATTACTATGAAAGCATCCTTAGCCCAGCGGATCCAAGGTGAAGAAAGGGCTGCGTCTGCCAACCAGCAGCCAGACATTCCAGGCAGACTTAGCCGTCTCCCATTTTGTGGCCAGATTAACACTCTGTGGAACCTGAATGCTTTCTCACTGAAAAGGCATGAACTGGCACCATCATCACAGCTCTGGGCTTCACAATCTCTCCCAGTGACGCCACAGTGAGTCACCCCACAGCTGGCCATGTGCTCTGTGGGGGCATTCCGGGACCCTTGTTACTGGTAATCCATTAGTGCTAACATTTTTTTTTTTTTTTTTTTTTTAACATCAAGATACAGGATGTGGTGAAGGAAAAAAATAAAATAAAAAACTAAATAAATATTTTTTAAAGATATAGGACATATAAGATATCATTCGGTAAATTAAAATCTTACCAAGCAAACTATTTAGGAAGAAATTGGGAAATTGTGGACATTTAAATATAATTTAAAAATCCAGAAACATTATAAAAGGGAGTTCCTTAATGCAAGTTTATGTAAGAAACATTTTATTAAGCGTATCCACTTATTGAGCAATGACTGCAATATACACATTGTGTAAAATGGGGCAGAATTAGTCTAATCTGTCAATAGACCAAACTAAACTCTTATTATCTGAAGAAAATATAAAACTTGAAGCCGTTAGGTAAGTTTACTCTGGACAGATGCTTTATTGTGAAAAGAATTAAAAACAAATGAATGATCCTCTCCCCCCTCAAAAGAAAACACCAGAAAATATGAGTTAAAAGTCAGGAAACTGGGAGAAAATGGAGAATGCATTTAGAAAGCCACACCTTCCTACATTTCATGTAATGGCTAATTAAACATATGGAATACATAATGTAAACCACATATTAATGTGTTTGGATAGGGCGGGAGCAAATAGATGAAGATAAAAGAAAGCTCTGTGGTTGTCATCCAGGCATGATGTGGACAAGCTCTGCTGGGCACAAGCATTGGCTCATCTTTGAGAAGAAGTGCACAAGAACATTTAAAAGCAACATTTTGCTTAGCACATTCTTCTTATCAAGAGGAAAATTGAAGTTGGCAAACCTCAGATAACAATATTGACTCGTATTATTGGTAGCCAAACAGAAAAAATTTGTTCCAATGCATTTAAACCCTCCAGACTGTTTCCTCGTGTTGAAAAGGACATTGGTTAGCATCTACCTGGACCCTTATTAACCACTATGCTGCCCTCCATGGAGAGGTTTACCGAGAGAATGGCTCCTTCAGATGAATTTTACCTGTGGGAAAAAGGGAGGCTGGGCCCACCTGATGCCTAAGAGACTTACTGGAATATTAAAACTCCCGGACTCCCAACAGTGATTGGAAAAGGATAGTTTATATAACATATGTATTTATTTTTTAAAGAAGTTGAATCCTTGTTTTGAAGGCCTGCGGTACGGGGCTGGCTCCTCCTGCAGACAGACCGGGTGGTGAGGATGAGAACTCCCAGCCTCGGAGTTACCAGGCCAGGCCTCAGCCCGCTGTGTCCTGCTGCCTCTCACCAACAACCGTCCTTATCTATTATATGCATATAACACAATTTAGACTAAGCATGCTGAGTGGATTAACTAATGATTGCAAACCACTTTGGAAATAGAAAATAGTCTAGACGTGCCCAGAATTACTAATGATTAGATAATAGACTGTCCTAAATTTTACTTTTCATTCAAATAAACCTTTTCTTGATGATGAAAGTTGTGCCATTAAACAAAAGTCTTTTTTTAAATAGAGATTTTCACGGTATTTTCATTTGAGTTGAATTTCTGTTCTTCAGACCCATATTTCTGCCAATTTCTATCTCTTGTGCTTTCTCTGGCACAACTGAAAGAACAAAGTTAATAACAGAGAAAGGACAAGCTTTAAAAAGTGCTGCATTTATCGTCAGTTGTAATTCTGCTATTAAATGGTCTTGGCATTTGGGACATTCTTCTCAAATTTTTTTTTCTTAGAGAGAAAAAAACTGAAAACATGGAATTTATACTAAAAATAATCATTCTCTACCTTTTACTTTCTAAGTCTTTTCTCCTCTTGCATTCAGTATTGGGTCTTCTACTCTCTATATGATAATACAAGATCAATGCTGAGCCTTTGTTTCCCCTTACCTTTTTTAAAAGGATCTCTCTCTCTCTCTCTCTCTCTCTCTCTTTCTCTCTCTGGCATGCACACACACACACATGCATGTGTGTGCCATATTTGTGTAAAATTATTTTTCACTATGATTTCTGCTTGTGGAACAGATTGAATATTTTACCATCCAAAACCCACAAAGAGAAAACTCCTACTGTGGTCTTCAGAATTTCCATTCAGTTGATTAGCCTGCCAAGTCCAGTGGCCAGTACCGCCACTCCTGATGGTGGGGAGCATATGGTACTGCTGTGAATAGTTTTGCTCTCACTGCTGTGAAATCCCACGCCCTCCCACAGAATGTGTTTGGAGAAGCAAATGGTAAGTGTTGCTGTTCAGCACAGTTCTGTCTCTGCCTGTGGAACACAGTCCTTTAAACAACAAAATGAAGAGACAACTGCAGGTCTTCACAGGCTCTGGTTTAGTACTCAGATCTTGATGGTCACCCATCACTGTTAACTACCCCTTCTCCGGAAAGGAGGGTTAGCCTTTACACATCCTGGATTTATCAGGATCCACATGGTAAACCAAGTACCTATCACTTCTGTTTGTTTTTGTCTTCCTCTTTCTTCTCTTTTTAAAAAGAAAAGAAAAATCAAAGTGGGATACAATCTCTAAATTAAATTGGGGCTTTGAAGAGAGCACTGCTCTTGGAGTTAGAAAGCCTGTACTATCAAACACTAACTAGCCTTGTAACTTTGGGCAAATGTTTGAATCTCTTCTGTGAAACAGATGGCATGAGCCCTTAACGCCCCTTCCAGTCCTAAGATTATATGTGTTTGTGTAGTCCAACCCACCCCACTGCTAACCTCATCTCTAGGAAAATCTCTTTCTAAATCACTCAGAATAAGTTATTATCCTCTGTTATATACTGTGGCTTTCAGAACTTGCGTGATTGCATGTTTCTGAGACTATTCATCTCCATCGTCAAGTGGTTCTTTCCGATGTTTAGCAAAGCTCTTTCCACTGCAATATAAGGCCACCTTTTTTCCTGTTTCTTGTGAAAACAAAGAGCAACTCTTTGGAATCTTGCTTTAACAACTTTTTCTTATTTGTGCTTACTGTTACTCTCACTCTTTTATGTGGTGGCCGATAAGATGTATGTTCTAATGTACTTATTCTCTCTTCTGCTCCTCCTCCAATCACGATCACCACTCCTGCTTTGCCAGCACAGCTGTATGCTGGGTGAGTGGCTGACTGGGGGCTGTTTGGAGGCTGGCCTGTGCTCCAGTGGGTGCCACATTCGCTGGCGTGCGCTGGGAGGTAACAGACGTTCATCCGCTGCTGAAGAGGGCTTTGGAAACTTGAGTCATAGACATGCTTCAGTGGAGGATGAGGATTTGCCCAGATGGGAAGCCTCAAGTGCTGAGACACTTGTACATCTACTTATCTTGAGTCTCAATGATGTTGTTTATAAGTGAGCTATTCAAATGGAGGGAGAAACCCACAGAGAAGGAAAAATAGCAGGTTGGAGTGATTATGTGCAGGAGAAGAGGCCCTAGTAGAAGTCCAGTGGGAAAGAAGGAAGGGGATAAAATTAAGAATGATTAATGACAGATCTCTAATGGTTTTATTGGATCCAAAGGGACAGGGCAACACAGAAAAAGAAACACTTGATTATAGGAAAGAAACATGGGTGTGAAGGAAAATACATCAATCTACGAATATGGACGGGCTCTGAGGATGGGAAAGAGTCCTTCAAGAGCCAAAAGGAGCTTCTCCTCCTCCTATCCCCTGGAGATACCCTGGCTGTTATGGCATTTCCTCCTGGTCTTTGGGAAAATCCCTCCAGCTTTATTCTAGCCAGGCTGAACAGAGCAACTATGGCATTAAGATGAGAGTGAATCTGGATAATGAATTTCAACTTTCAGGAAAATTTAATTTAGGGACACAGACACCCCGCTTCCTAAATGTGCCCTTAAAAGTGCTATAAAGTGTGTGTGTGTGTGTGAGAGAGAGAGAGAGAGAGAGAGAGAGAGAGAGAGAGAGAGGAGAGAGAAGAGATAATCAGAAAACAGATTTTTAGTTGCATGAGACCCCATTTTACTCTCTCTCCAACCCACTCACTCACATTTCCCACCTCTTCCACATCAACTTTAAATTGTTATAATGTTTAAAGCTACTCAATCTGGGTAATAATAATATCTACCATTTATCAACTTCTTAATGTGTGCCAGCTCTTTAAGTGGAGTTTCACATTTAAGCCTCATAGCAATAGGCACAAACATTTACATAACTCTTTATAAATGTCAGACAGTATTCCAAGTGCTTAACATATATTAATGTAATGAGGTGCCATTATTATATGTTTTTAACATAGGAGGAAACAGAGGCACAAAGAGGTAAATAACCTGTCCAGAAAGAGCCACTAAGTGGCAGAGTCAGGATTCAATACTCATATCTGAGTTATCTCATTAGATTACAACTGCCTGGAACACAGTAAACGCTCATCCATATTGGTTAAATGATTGAATACAAAGCCTAAAGCATTACTATCTATGTAATATTAGCACGCTGAACAAACAGACTTTCCCCCAAATCAAGGAAGGAAAACACCACTAGACAAGAAATGACACTAAAGAAATCATCCTTCAGGCAATCATCATTCATTCAACATGTATTTATTGAGCACCTACGATGGGCCAGGCCTTAGCCTAGGTTCAAGTGCCACACTTTCTCTTTTGAGAGGCCAATGTCACATGACTGGCTTGAATACCTCCCATATCCAGGCAGGTTTGCCTCCAACTTTCCTCCCATTGCTAACACAATGGACCTGGCAACATGGGAGGGTGGTTCTGATCCCTTGCAAGCAACTCTAAGCCTTATTTTGTTTGTTTTCCATCAGTCTTAGGCTTGCAGGACCCACTGGGGATAATGACTAAATGGTGGGGAGAGCATGGGGCTGCATGTAGCAGATCTCAGAGGGAGGGACTGCAAATTGGAGGCATTTTATTGTTTTCTTCTTTTTTTTACTTTGAAAGCTTTTCAAAAGGAGAGATCTATTTGAATGGTTTGCAAAATCCATCTTAAGGTCAGCTCTAATTAAGTTGGGGCCTGGCAGCTGTATGACTTCAGTGTTGTTACACAGCTGCCAAAGTTGAGTGAGTTGCCCACCTTCACCATCGGTAGTGAGTCCTGGGCTGCATGTACAGCTCCTGTAGCCATTCAGACCAACTTGGCATCTATGCGGTATGGGTTAGTGCCAAAGAGAAAAACTGTGTTACACTTTGGTTATAAGAGATGGAAGAGTTCTGAATGTTACGTTTTGGTAAATTTTTGTAAAACATGCATGTCCATTGTGTCACATAATAGGTACTCAAATGACCTATTTCTCTTTAATTCTGTATCAGGATATACTTTTAGGAACAGAAGATTGAATCAGCATAGTACCTGACATATAACAGACTTTCAGTAAATTTGTGTACAATGAAAAGAACACATGTCCAATGACATAACAAAGAAAGTGAAGAATCAAAGAGACTCACGTTCTGGTCCCTGAATTTTCTATTAATTAGTAAGAAAAAAAAGGTGGAAAATTATTTTTCTGGGATTCAGTTGTTTCATCTAAGAAACAAGTAGATTAGGTGAGTTCTAAAATTTGTTCCTGTTCTTAAACTATACAGTTGCATAGAGGCAGTATTATGTAATCAAAAGAACAGAAACAAAGCCCAGAGTCCAGACAGGATTTAACTCCAGACCTTCTCACTGACCAACCATTAAAGCTTAAGCGTGGTACTCAACATCTCCAAGTCACAATTTCTTTATCTGCATAATAGGAATGTTCAAAGGCATTTTGTAGGACTGCAGACAGGTAACAAGACAGTAAGTCCATGTTTGGAATATAGAAGGTTTAAATAAATGATAATTAAAAAATGAAAACCTATGGAATTTAAATTCCATTCTTCCTTGTAGAAAAGTGCTATGGCCATTCCAGATAGACTGAGTTAGTGGCTCCATTTCTCCCTGTATCTTTGCTGTTTGACATGTGACTTTACCCCTACAGTCCTCTCCCAAGCCTTGACG
This sequence comes from Plecotus auritus, assembly GCF_963455305.1. Taxonomy (NCBI): domain Eukaryota; kingdom Metazoa; phylum Chordata; class Mammalia; order Chiroptera; family Vespertilionidae; genus Plecotus; species Plecotus auritus. Next base: position 67,948,514 of record NC_137771.1, read on the forward strand.
CTGGGCCTGGTTAAGTGACTTGCTTGGCCAGTAGGATGCTAGCAGATGTGATACAAGCGGAGTTTTGAAAAGCAACTGGACCCAGTCTTTTGAGACTCTGCCATTGCCATGAGAAGGACAATGCTTAAACTACACCACAGGTCCTGAGAAGGGGACAAATGACATATGGAACAGAGCCACCTTTAGGCTAGGCCAGCCAAATCTCAGTTAACTCAACCCACGAAAACTAAAGAAATTACTGCTTTAAGTCATTGAAATGTGGAGTGGATTGTTATGCTATAGTCTAATGGCACTAGCTAGCTGATATAACAGAAGATGGGAGTCATAGACTTTTATTTTAAAATTGGAGTTGATTGGCGAAATTTAAAAATATATTTACTTTTCCATATTGGGCAAATCTTCATAAAATATACACTTTTGGGTAAAATTTTGGGAGAAGAAGGAAGATAGAAATTTGCTAAATTATCCTTTTGGCTCAAATGAGAGTTTTAATGGGGTCTAAAGCATTTTAAATTGCTAAATTATTAATGTTTGAAAACTTGCCATTAGGTCTGAGTATTCCAACTTTAATTTTAGATTTGGGAAATTTTAACAGGGAGGGACTTAATATGTGTGGGTCCAAATTTGATTACAGAGTATGTCTGTACATTGTTTAGTACTATTGTCATTTTGTAGAACCCATCTGTTCAGATTAATGAGGCTTTAAAAATACAGTATCAAAAGGTGGCCCTGGATGGGTCAACAAGACACTTAGTTTACAAGGTTAGACCCGTCTCTTAGAAGGAAGGACTCTGGCAGAAACCAATCCTCTCTGAATCACCACAATTACTTCTTAAGTAAGTTAGTGTGCTAGTGTATAAAATAGAAGCCATGTTCTTCTAAGCATTAGGACTTGGAGGAGCTGGTAAGCTTCTTCAGGGCAGGGATGAGAGCAAATATTCATAATACCAGGCATGTGATTGCTTAATTAGCAGAAAGTGAACTCTGTTGTTGAAGGAGAGAAAGTTAAAACCTGCTTCTCATTATTTAGGATTCTAGACCAAATGTTACTCCACCAGGAAGAATGAATTCTTTTGCCAACTGTGTTCCCCTGGGACCTGTCAGGCCCATTTCCATGACTGACTGCCATGAGGCTGTAAGCTCTCAAGGACAAGAGACAAGTTACACTCCTTGTATGTCCGCAATGTGTACCAACGTACCTTATACATAAAATGAGCTCACTACCCTATGGTTAAATGAATGAATGATAATACTGCCTCAATTCTTGAATGAGGAAGCTGAAGGTCAGAGGGATAAACTGGTTTTCTGGAAATCACACAGCTGGATAGAGCTGGGCATTAAATTTGAACTCAGGTCCAGGTTAATCCACAATCTGTTCTACTATAACAAACTTAGATTTTACTCCTGTGGCAATAAAAAAACAGTACAAGTAAATTACATAGCACAGTAACAGATGTTGAATAAATGTTACTTACCTTTTTCATGTCTTACTCTGTTACAGGAATTCCACCATTGGAGATTTATCTCTCTTCTCCAGAATTCTTTTTCTTAGAAATCATGAACTTATTGTTGTTTGAAGGAAGTGAAAAAAAACACACCAAGAATCCTAATAGCGTAATGGCTAATTTAATGGCGTTAAATATCAATTGGACCATTATACAGTCATTAATAACTATAGGAAGAATTATATGAAAATGCTTTCAACAATAATGTTTTTTTTAAATTAACATTCTTTTTTAAGATATATTTGCAATACTATCACAATGCTTTCAAATCTACACAAAAAGTAGTTATTGTAAAACAACAGGAAAGAAATGTTAGAAGCAGGTTGGCAGTACTCATCTTCAAATGATAACAATAAGAGTGCTTTTTGCCATCTTTCTATTTTCCTGAAATTTTCAAGTTTTACATAAAAACATGTCTTACTTTTATATATTGAAAGGCTTTTACAATGGCCTCCATAGTACCTTTTCTGTTTCTCAACCGGTCTTTGATAGATGGGCCACAATCACTGTTTTGCCTCTCCTTAATCAATGATCCCATGATGTTATCATGGTGTCTGTAGCCCTATATTGTACTGAGTTGTTTCATATTGACATTTCCTGTTACCTGACTGTGAGTTTATTAAGAGCAGGCATTGTCTGGTACTTTGGCCTATCTCCAGCACCTGGCTAGTCCACAGTTCATAATAGGTTCATAAATATTTGCTAAGTGAATGATATTTTTCGTGACTAAGTTTACAATTTTTACTATGACCTCCGTGAAAGGGATAGTAGGAGAATGTGTCTATTTATACCAGTATGTGTGTATTTCAACAGAGCCAGAGCTTGCAAACAATGTAATACATGTTTCGCATGTCTTACTTACTTTTGCACATTAACACGTTAGAAAATAAATCTAAAAATGCAATTGAGTTATTTTCTCCCCCCACATTTCTTTTTCTGAGTAATGATGAATAGTGCTTAATATGCATGCTTTTCTAACATAAAATCTGTTAATTCTCTGAATACAGGCAAAATGTATGGAAATTATGTCAAATCTAATTTGTGCATTTTCTTAAAATTAGGATGTATAATATTTAGTTTCATAAGCAGAACAAATAATGCAATTAGTGTTTATTCTTTGACTACTCTTTTACTAAACAACTCAGTTAAAAAAATGCATGCTACAAAAAAGCGTGTTTTCCAGTCACTGTTCCAAGTCTCCTATGTTAAACAAAGGCAGACCAACCTGAAACCTTTTGATAAATATGATGCTTGTTGTAACTGCAGCATTCACTTTGTATCCCATTTCTCCAAGTTCCTGTCAGCCAGATGTCACTTGCAATGCAAACACTAGAAAAATATGAAATAATAATTTCATACATCATCTATGTGTGCATGAGCCGGTCAAACATTCAATACAAATTCAAACTGCTACTACACACAGAGCAAATATCATCCAAATAATATTTAAAATGATTGAAAGGCTTTTGATTTGGAAGTGTATTCTCTTAAGCTAAGTGGTCCCTGAGACCATCTAGAAAATTCAATTGTTTCATTTTTAAAATGTTTTCTGCCCAAAATTATATCAAACCCTAATGTCTCAATAGAAACACATGGGATTAGATTGCTGACTGGGCGCCTGATGTCAAAGAAAAATCTAATTTCACCATGACATTTCCTCATACTGTCTCACCAAAATACAAAAATTGATAAAATTGTAATGGATAATCTTCAGAAGCAGAATGTTAACCATTGGGAAAACATGAAGGGAAACTTAGCATTGTGGCATAGGAGAAGCAAAATGAAGGAAGGAATTGATAATAAATACAGATATACAATGCTCTATAAAAAGCATTCTTAAAAGCTTTTTCTTATCAAAAACAGAACTTCAACGTTAAAAAGGAGCTTACTATCAAAATGTAAGCTTTTTTGTATGTGTCCATTTCTAAGTTTCTCTTCTCAAACATTTTCTATTTTGTAAAATGATATAGGGAAAAGGAAACACACTCTAAGTTATACTATTATATATGCATTTGCACAGTGTTGACTTCTATTTTTTATGTTAGCTACAAAAACAAGCATGTGTGCCCGCAGCTTCAGTTTAGAGATGAGAGAATAGCATTAGATTCAGCCCTGCTTCTTTTCACTAAGGCTCTAAACCTCATCTCTTTCTGCTTGCTCTTTAGTGGTGAGTTTCCCTGCCTATATGGAGGTAAGAATGTTCAATTGCCTTTGCTTTAAGGAGGGAACTTAGTGCTACACAAAAAACAGGAGTTCAGAAGAGACAGGACTTCCTACTAACTATGTGACCTTTAGCATGTCCTTTATCATCTTTGAGCTTCAGTGTTTTCATCTGTAATATAGAGATGATAATTTCCACCTTACTGTTTTCCTGAGATGTTTAGGAATATTGCTTTAAAGACCTCTAACATAATGCTTGACGCAAAGGAAGTACGGAATCATCATTTTATGATGATTTAACTTCTTTAAGCTTACTATACTTGCTTTCTTGGATCCTGCCTTTTTTTCATTCTTTCTTGATCATCTTTACCCAAGATGACAACTATGGGCAGGATTCAAATAAAGTGATGAGGGAGAGAAGAGGCAGCCTCATCACTGGACAGATTTCCCAAGGTCACTTGGTCATCCTTGAGGAAAGAGCTGTGATAGCTGAACCACTGCCAAGCTCAGAAAGTAACTGTGTAAGCTGGAACCATGGACTCAAGGCGTTGGGGACACCATAGGCGGCAAGGAGGACTCTTCATCTTTGGAGACATCATCAATTTTCCTCACTCAGCACCAGTTATCTTGGTCATGCATCCTTTCTTCTCTTCAGCCCTCACACAGGGTCTGGGACCAGGTATATCTTTAATAAATATCCAGTGTTTAAAATTAAAGTTTTGTCTCTTGAGGAAGCTCATTTAACTGAATAAAACAGACTCTATGGATTAGCTAGGATGAGGTGACTTATGATATAATTGCTGGTAGTATAGGATTTAGGATCAAACAAAACCAGATTGTTATCCCAACTCTGACATTATATATTATTTTGGGCAAATTTTTTAATGTCACAGAGTCTTAGTTTCCTCAATTATAAAGTAGGAATAATAATAATAATTCCTACTTCATAGGGTTATTACAAATAAGATTGCCAGATAAAATACAGGACACTCCTTTAAATATGAATTTCAGATAAACAATAATATTTGTAAGTATATACCAAATATTGTATGGGACATCCTTATGCTGAAAATATCTGTTGCTTATCTGAAATTCAGATTTAACTAGATGCTAACTAGATTTTAATTTGCCAACTATGGCAACCCTAATTATAAAGAGTAAATGAAACAATACATTGTAAAGCTATTAGCTCGGTGCCCATTGGATAATGGGTGCTCATTAAGTGTTCTCTCATTTCCCTCTTCCCTCTTGGGGCTGTTGTGCGATTAAATGCCTGGTACATAGCACCAATTCAGTAGATTTTAGTGTACTTCCCCTCTTAAGACTCAGCCTCAAAAACATGTGTTCTATGCCTAACAAGGGAGGAAGAGCCTCAGCTCCATGTTTGGCTCTAGGATTGCCTTCTCTTTGCTCCTTCTCAGAACCCGTTTGCAGCATGAACTCCAGAGGGTGTGGAGTGGTCCAGTTAAGAGAGCCAAGGTGAGGGGGCAAAGCTGTTAACACAGGTCTCCTTCAATTCAAAGCAACTTATCTTTGAAATCTGAATTTACTATGGAAGATGTTAGAAATTCTTTAAACTGTGAGCCCTCTAAAGAGTTTCAAAACAGAATTGTAAAGGAGGATTTGATTTACAAAAACATAGAAGTAAGATAACATGCTCAGCAAAAAATCTGTTACCTAAAGTGTGTTATAAAGGCATTGCAAGCCGCTCTATAAAACCCTTTCTTGCTTCCACATGCACCCCTCACTCCACAAGTCGGCTTTATGGGGCACTGTTATTCAACTAAGCAGAAAGAGGTTTCTTTTTGCAACTATTGCCAAAAGCCTTCCCGAGGTAGCTAGGCATGAACTTGGTTATTCATAATAGATACAGGAAAAGAGAGGTTTTAAGAACATGATTTTCCCCTTATAAGCCCAGTTTTGTTCCTCTCTGAGAAGCCAGAGATAGTGCATAGGATATGATGAAACAGAAATCTTTGTATGAAAAAAATGGCTCTTTCAATGTGGTCTATCTGAGGATCAGCACATTTGGACTGTGTCCGATTTGCATTCCCAGACCTACAGCTGGCTCTGCTGGATCAGCGGCAGCTGCCAGCACCCTGGAAGAAGCCCCTTTCTGCCCCAATTCTGGGAAGGAAACACCTTCATGTTTGGAAAATCACTAAGCCTAAAACCTAGGAATATTTCTAGAGTACACATCATATCTTGCCCCAAGAATCAAGTATCTGACAGTAGAAATCAGGTACTACCCACTTCCTTCAGCTCACAGTCTCATGTAAACAGGCGCCCACGTACGCAGCACCAGCTGCAGCTTCTGGGTGGTCCTGTAGGAAGTTCCAAGTGAATTGCAGTGCAGTCTTGTAGGCTGGTGGTCACACAGCTTGAGTAAGCATCTGTGGGAGAGAGCACAGGCATGCATGTTCTCTACACTCCGGTCTCGGGTGGAAAATCAAAGTAAAATCTGACTTCCCAGAGAAGATCTGTTCTCCAAAGTTAAAAAACAAAACGGAACCAGGCAAAACCATAGAGGAAAACAGCGGGTGGATTTTTCTGGCAGGCAACTTTCGATATAAAAATTGGGGGGTTCAGCTTACCCCTTCCTCTTTGGTATAAGGAAGTAGAGTCTTTGAAAATGCATACTAATTGATCAGTATTAGTGCATATTAATGTATGATTTTATGAGACTTTTCTGCATCCTTCTCAGGAAGGTATAAAAGAAGAATTGCTCAAAGCCCCACCTCCACTACTTATTAACTGCTTAACAAGTTACCCTCTCACTGTTGTTGGGAGAATATAAGGTAATTAATACATGTAAGGGTTTAGAGCACTTCCTGTCATATAGTAAGCCCTAAGCAAGTGTTAACTGTTATTAATATAATTAAAATGACTTTAATAATTATGCTTTATATTTGTGTAGTGCTTTATAGTTATAAAGTCCTCCAACCTCTCTTTTGATGGATCTGCATTCACGGTGAGGTACAGTGAGACTGAGAAATCTCCATTTTTCATATCGGGAGAAGGGAAGATATAGGAATAATCAGTCGATTGTATGATATTATTCCAGGTAGAAAGGGTGGTATGTGTAACTTAAGAGGTGGCAGAGGCAAGTTCCACAAAGGAGATATTGAGATGGTTGCTGGGTTGGAACTGAGAACCTGACAAAGTCTAATAGGACATAGGCAGTGTTCAAGGGTGCAAACAGCAAGGGACTAGAAATGGATGGAAATTGAAAGAAGCATTTATAAGGAGCTTACAAATAAAAAGCAGAAGTTTAAATATGATTCAGGAGAAAAATGAATTTCCCTGACCCTACCTCTTATCCCAAGTCAGATAAGAATTTAAAGTTGAATATATAAAATATTTTAAAAAGCATAGAGCTCCCAGAAGAAAAGAAATTGAGAAATTATTAAACATTTGGGGTAGGTTTAACTTTTTAAGCTTAGCATCAATACAACAAATTTTGGTGGTGTTCACACTTTCATGTTGGTACTCATGGACCAAATCAGGGAAATCAATTTCAAGATACACAGGTAGCACTTCCAATAGAGGTTCTTTTCATCTCTGGATTTCATCTTCTCTAAGGACTCTCAGGTAGGTACTACATAATCTTTGGTACCCAATAAAAAAATGAAAATGTGGCCCTGGCTGGTGGTGATCAGTGGTTAGAGTGTTGGCCCGCCCACCCTAGGGTCTCAGTTCAATTTCCAGTCAAGGGCACAAACCCTGGTTCGATCACCAGCCCCTGTCAAGGCACATGTAGGAAGCAACCAATCTCTCTCTCTCTTTCTCTCTCTTCCTTTCTTTTCCCCTCTTTTCCTCCCTTACTCTCTCTCAAAAAAATCAGTGGAAAGAATATCCTCAGGTGAGGATTAACAACAACAACAATAGAAAATGGGAAACCCTTGTTCAAAAAACAGAAAACAAATGTTATTAAACGTATTAAGTTATAAATTTTTTCCTTCTTGCATTGACATGATAATTTTATTTGCTATTTAATGTCACTCTAAGTAAATGAAAAGTACAATTTTTTATTCTCAGCATAAATTTGACTATTCATCTTTATTGCATAATTCCAATTTTAAATTCAAATGTAAAGTATTTAAATTATATACAGAATTACTGAAATTGTGCAATTTTTATTTTGCAGTTTGTACATGCCTAGTATTTTGTTATCAAAATAGTGAAAATGCTACATGAAACTAACTCAACTGGTTTTATTGCACTTCTTTAAATCTACATGTACTACCAACTTGCTACTTTCAGTTTACCGATGACTAAGAAGTCACTAAAAGAAAAAGGAACTATGGGTTGCCCTATTATTTCTTTTCTTTAGATGTCATCACTTCCAAAATAAGTAGTTGGCTGACACGTGGAAGTAACACCAGTAACAAAGAATATGATATGGTTCCTTGATTGTTTGCATTTCTTAGAACAACATGCCTTCTTTCTGTGTTCTATGTTTGAAGGAAACTCTGGTTGGAATGGAAAACCTGGCCTCCAAGGGATATCAGCAGCCCCTCTCCTTTGCTTATAAACACAGTTGCAGCACTCCTAGCTGTGCTTGCTTTGAGTCTCCCTTAAGTCCCACACACTGTGTGTCCACTAGAGTTCTGAGCTCATGTGGCTTTGTGACTTCTATGAGAAAACGGGGTGGTAAAAGAAAGATGGGCACCCATGTTGCACATATGTCCTCTGCTCATGCACATGCTCCATTGTCCCTTAGGACTTCACTTACCACACACAAATTCAAAGTATAAATTATTAAGCATTTCAAGATAGTGTCAGCAGAAAATGAAACCAAGTAGGTTGTCCCATGAGACTGCATGGGTCACACACCCTGACGCCAGCCATGTGCCTGGGTAAGGTTCTACTTTGTCTGTTTCAGTCATTATACTCTCCTTGGAACACCCGCAGTAATATTGTCCAAACAATTGTCACATGGTAGTTTCTACCATTTACATCTGTGGTGGTCTCCCTTAGACTCATCATAAGTCCCTGGAAAGAAAGAACTGTATTTTATAACATTTTGCATCTTCTGTGAATCATAGAGTGTCCTGTGTATACAGCAGATACTTATCATGAGTATTGATGGTGGTAAACACCCCACGCGATGTGACTCATGGAATCCCTAAAACTATGATTTAGTGGTATTTGTTATTCTTCCCCTGCTTACTAAATCCCTTATTATCAACTAACAAAGGAGTAAGGTGCCCTGGCTATTACTTCTGATATCCCTTTTAAATCTGTTATACCTTAAAGACTTACCTGCAATTCCCCCTTTCCAATATGGGTAAACCTGGTTCTTTCCCAGTCCTGGAATATCAGGAGAGGAAATGGTGATGTGAGAACTGAAAGTTTGCAGGTCACCATACTATCTCAGTCCAAAGAATTATAGAGAGCTTCTACCACCTTCAAGTAATCACCATGAAGAAGCAGTACAATAGGCAGCCATTGCCACAATCCTGAACATTTAAATCTTTCTGTATATAAGATGCAAATGTTATATATACAAACACTTAATCCTTGCTAAAAATAGAGAGATGACATTGGTGAAAAAAAAGACATTCTGAATTGAGGCAAAAATGTTTGACACAAGTCCCACTTCCACCCCCTTCGGCTTGGGAACTGTGGCAAGCCCTATAATAACCACCTAAGATGATAATGGGAAAAGATTCTGGAGGTGTAGGTGAATTACATCTATAGTAGTTTCCCCAAAAGGGAGATACCAATGGATTTAAAGGATCCATCCTAGGACGTGGAATCTATGTAGTAATAAGGGTAAAGCCAGGGAAGCCAAACAGTCTGCCTAGACCTAGACCAAGGGGATGAGTGCAGGGCCCGACAAAGGAAATCAAACTAGAAGGATTATGATCCAGGTCGGTTTAGATGGCATCAGGCAGAAAATGAAATGATATAGAGCAGATGATTTAGCTGGGTAAATGGTTCTAGTGACTTTAAGGCACTGGGTCTGGACACCTAGACACATGACCAAGAATATGTCAACATGGTCTCTGTCCTTTTGCTGAGAGAGTACACCTCATGGTGTAGGCAGGGTTTATGGAAGGGCAAAATAATATAATAATAATAATAATAATAATAATAATAAAAAACAAAAGTCAAGGAATGCTATTCCTGCTATTCTTATATTTACTCACCATGCGTATCAGAGGGGGAAATCCACAGTGACTAAGGAAAAATATGAAAAATCTATTCAATGAAGCATATAATGAAAGTAAATTTGGGGGAAAAAAAGAAAGAAAGGACTGATGAAAGGAAGAGAAGCAAAGTTCCTTGCCTTGCACTTAGTAGTAAGAGGATTTCAAGTCAGTTGAAGATTAGAGAAAGTAGGAAGGAAGAAAATAAGCAGTGATTTAGTTTGGACTGGTGTGATATCTCTCTTTGAAACTTGGCTATTAAAAATGTCATAATTTACCTCATGATGAGAAACTCAAAAGATAAACACTTAATTGAAATGGGCTGACAAGTTTCCTAAGGGTCCTCATTTTAGGACTAGGAAGAAGAGAGAGGAGAAAAGATGGAGAATGAAGAAGAGAATTGATAGCTGACTAATCTATTTCCAATAAAAAATAGTTCAAGTTGCTCAGCCTCCGTGGTGTGGTTGCCAAGCAAAACATAGAGAAGTTGACTTGCTATGGTCCACAGAGAGGCAACCGGCTCTGAAAGGCTAACTAACAAAGGTAAGAAAGATCTTTTTAGTAAAGCATCTCAGAGGGGCCATGGTTTCTGTGTTCATCAAGAATCCCAGAAAACCTAGAAATTTGAAGGAAGTCAGAATTGATTTAATCCTTTATACTATAAATCTCATTTCTGAAAATGACTAACAGGGGCAGAGACATAAATGGTAAAGTCTCGATCAGGGAAAATGCTGTCAGCGTATCATCTAGATAGATTAGAAAATGAAAGCTCAGGTTTCTGTGAAGGAAGACTAATGACATTAAGTGAAGATGAAATAGGAAGGAGCGTTGCGCAGACGCAAAAGTCATAAACCATGAGCTCGCCCCGGGAGAAGACCCTCAGCAACTTTCTGAACTGGAAAATCATGGGGAGTTTGGTCTGAGAGTATTTTCTTAGGCCTCATTTAGAGTCCCTGGCTTTTTTGGGTTTATTCTGAAGTTCTGGGAATTGCTGCCCAGGTTATGACATTTGTATAAAAGTGAGGTACTTCTGCCTACAACTTTCAGTGCAATCAGTTGCACACTCAGAAACAAGAAAATGAGGGTTTGGCTCACCAAAACAATAAATAAACATTTAAGAACCCTTCCACACTGTGCAACCATCTTATTTTCAAAGTGTCACAATTCCATTGCCTCTCAGAAATAAGGCAGAGCTGTTGCCCTGAAATCAGTGGTGGCTGAGACCAACGTCCTTTGTTTAAGTTACGATCAAATAGTGAAGCAAGTATATAAATGCCTGCCAAATGAAGCTAAAGCAGGCCTTCTGCTCTGTTTGGTAGTGGAACAGGCCTGTACATCTGCTTCACATGTGGTAGATCACTTGATTACTTAAACTGTATCTCCATTGGAAATACATACACACACACATACACACACACACACACACACACACACACACACACACACCCCTCATTTTTTAAAGAATAAGCCAGTAGAATAATCTCAAATCTAAATATCAGTCTTCAGCAGTTTCTTGGGGCTCAGATAGAATAAATCCATTGTGTTCTCATGCAATCTCTTTAAGTTGACCCATCCTCTCTCAGTGACACACAATGATCAACTGAAAATTGCTCTCATCATTTTGAAAATTGAGAGTCTCTGCAAACTAACCACAGTCTTTCTTACTCAGAGAGTATTGGAGTTTCTGATATTTGCTCTTAAAGCACTGGCCCTGAAGCTAGAGCAGGAATAGTCTTCAAGCTTTATAACACACTGCTGATTTTCATGAGAAATAGGCCTATTGATCTAAAATTCAAGGCAAATCTTTATCCAATTTCAGAGTTGGAATGATTATGTGAAAAGCATTTCACATTTTCCCCACTCTCAACTCCCTTATTATGGCTACAACATTAGAAGATAAAAATATACTATTTCTCATCTCAAACTTTCAAAATATGCAATATTCAATAGATAGATGGGTAGTTAGGTGGATACTTACTGTTCAGTTCTAATGTTTCTGACTTAAAATTTTAAGGTCATTGTCTCCCTTCTGACACCTTTTACTACATCAACATCCCATTATATTATTATAGACTCATGAAGCAATGTACTTTTACATTTTGCAAGATAATGACTCTTTTGTATTTCAGTTTTTATCATAATATAAATCTTGAATTGAAATTTGCATATCTTTTGTTTAGAAAAAGAGACCCCTATTTAAGACTCTGTCATTTCAATAGATAGGTTTTAAAGTAGCTTTTTACAAAAAGAAATGCACCAAAATATTCCAATTTATTCTTTCACTGAATAACTGAATCTGATTCTACCTCTGCTGCTGCATCAATAAATTAGCAAAGGACTGAACAATGCATTTTCAACAAGAATGGCTCAATAGTTGAGTATTTTGTGCCAGTAGGTTTTTTTTTTTCCTGTTAGAAGTCCAGTAAGAAATCTGTAATGGCAATTTGACAATTTGAACTGGATGCTGGTATGATCACATGCACAACCCCCCACACACACCTGCAACTGGATATACCAAAGCCTAGATATACTATGTTTCTCCTACACATACATACCTTGCTCCTTAATCAACTTCTTCAACTCTTCTAGAAATGTGGCAGCAACTTCATTAGCAGACACAGCCTTGCCAGTAATTTTTATATTTTCAGTCCGAATCTATTCCTGAATCTGTGCAATCATTCCTTACTTATAGTAAGTGGCTCATTTTAGGAGGACACCTATCTGAAGTCTTCTTATAGGCTCAATGCTCTCTGGCATAACATGTTGCCATGAATCAGAATCCATTTTCTGTTCATCTTCCATCCAGAAATTTAATGTCTTTTACATCTTAACTAAGCACTTACCAAGCACTGTGGCCATAACTTTTGCAGTTTGAGGTGCAACAGCAAAACTAGCAACATTTCTTTTTCCTTCTTTACAATTTCATGGATAGAAAATTCATTCTTACATTTGATCTTAGCAACCTCAGCATATGCTTTGTTTTTCTTATTAAGTAGAGAACTTTTATCTTTTCACTTAAAGGACCACTTAACAGCTTACAGCTTCTTTTTGGTGTATTCAACTTGCCAGCATCACTACTCTTGTGTTCTGAGGCCATTATTAGGTAAAAGAAGGGTTACTTGAACAGAAGCACTGTGATGCCATGGCTGCCGGTAACCTAGAAGGCTGCTAAGTGAGTAAGGGATGGGGAGTGTACCCAGAGTTGTTACGCTGAAAAAAGTGATGGTTCAAGTCTGGGGTGGGATGAAGCAAGACTGCATGAGATTACATTGTGCTACTCAAGAACAATTTAAAATTTATGAATTGTTTATTTTTGGAATTTTCTATTTAACATTTTGAGAACTTGGTTGACCATGGGTATCTGAATCCAATATCTATTTATTCATTTATTTATATTCTAAATAAAGATAATATTTATGTATATATGTTATATTCGTGTACATATTTTATATAAAGAGAACACTTTCTGCTCAGCTTTTTTACTCTCTGCCTTCTTTTTGGTTGTTTGTTTCTTCTCTGTGAAGCAGTCTGAGAAATTTGTCACAGTGACAGACCGTGGTGTAGACTTGAGAGAGCCTTTAAAACACAGGGTCTGAGCAGCATCCTGCCCACATCTATACAGCAAGAAGGGAGCAGGAAGAGTGTGGCAGCATCTAGCATCCTCAGTGCCTACCACAGTGCCTACAACAGATGAATAGACAAATGAAATGAGCACTAGGACCTCTCTCTTCCCAACTCTTTCATCAAACTTCAGAGCTGCCTCAGTAGCTGCCACTTTCATGGATTGACAAATATCTATTTTTCTTGTGTAGCCCAGAGCATAGCTCAATTGGCCTTATTGTGCTCTTATGCAGTCCATCCTGGAAGGGCTTGGTGAGGTCAAGGGATAAGACCACCGTGGATAAGCTACCTTTTTGTAACAAAATAAACACATACCCCCCAAAAAAGTTTCACCCTCTACTTTCCAATGTCCTGGTGACACAACTAAATCAATAGCTTATGAGCAGCAACTAGCTGCTAAGAGCAGTACATGTCGTGTGGAGCTATAAACTGAGCTTATGAGCAGCAACTAGCAGCTAAGAGCAATACATGGCATGTAGAGCTATAAAATGAAGTTAAGTCCCCACTCTTCCATTTCCTAGTTGTTTTAATTTTAGCAAGTTATTTCAATTCTCTAAGCCTTACTTTCCTCATTTGTAAAGTGGGAATAATAATATCTGTCTTACTGGGCTGTTATGAAGATTAAATGTGACAGTATGTATGGGAATGTTTATTTAGTCCATATTATGTTTGTAACATGTTTACTTCCATTTCTACCATCTTGTCTTCCTCTAGCTCCTCCCAATTATTTCTAATTATGCCTTCTTTCTTCCTGGAGAAAATAGAAAACTCAAATGGGTCTTCAAACACCGCCAGAACGAGGTAGATGAGCCAAAGGGAAGTGGACTAAAACAGCCAGAGCAGAAAACCAACTTAATGCTCAAAGGTAACTGTCTCCTTTTGAGCCCTTCAACTGTCCCCTGACCTTTCCCTTAAACTGGGACGTGCAACGTGGATACTCTAAGCGGTCCACATTTGGCCAACCTGGCTGACAGTGACGCTGCAGGGAGCTTTGCAACCCCCATAAACATAGGCAATTAAGCCCCTAAAAGCTCTTAGGCTTATTGCCCAGTAAATTCACAATGAATAGTAACCTTAATAAATGTTATAAATCTCACCTCAGAGCCAACAGGAAATTCAAACTTTTGCATGTGTGGGAGCCAAAGTGCTGCTGAAACAAAAGGGAGGTGTGTGGACAAGGAGGACATTGTGCTTGGTCCTCATCTCCCCTGGCAGCACCAGTGCGCCCCAGGCCTGGGAAAGGCCCTTAATTGTATTTTGTGAGGCAGTTTTCTAGCCTCCTCACTCCTCCCTTCCTCCACCTGCCTTAACTCCTTCGTGTCCCCATGGCCCAAGAGGTAATCCATTCATATACATCTACCGATGGAAATAAATGATGGAAATATTTGATGGGGCTGAATCATGGACAAATTGTATTCTTAGGTTAATGTTTTAGTCAGAAACTATTTTAGAAACTTAAGTAAATCCTAAAACTGAAACTTAAACTCAGTGCTATAAAAAGGGGAAATATCAGCAAAGAGAAACCACTGGATATTTGGATCCACATCCTCACAAAAGGGTGTTAGTTTTAATAAACACTCACAATTTGGGGCTGTTATGAACCATAAGGCACACTCCTGGCCATGTTTCCAATTTCCTCCCTTGCCTTTACTGCTGTTATATTAAGGTCTGTGGTGAGGCAAAATGTTTATTAAAAAAGGTGAGGAGAGCAATATTCCAGATTAGATTATTTCACCTGTTCTAACTATGTACCAGCCAATCGGAGATCTTCACTGAGGGTTTCAGAGCAGCAGCCCTCCCACGTCTAGGTGGTGGGAGGCAGAGTTTCAGGCTGTGGTTCTAAAGTGAATGCAGATTAGACCATTTTAATTACTGACTTTAACTGAATATGGAATACATTTTCCAGTCACAGAGAAGGGCAAAGAAATGCATCTGGAGCCTCCTCCATCATGGAGATAATTACACTGGGATTGAAAAATCATCTCTGGAGCAATGAGCAATGAGAAACAGAGTGGTAGAATAGTCCTCTGAGAAGGTGTCCTTCATGTCATGAGGGGTTAAGGTGGAGGAGCCTTTGAGTGGCTTCATGCGGAAATAAAACAAATTTCTCTTTGAAGACTCAACTCATACAGAAAACCCTTCTGGAGAAAAAGTGTGAGTGTGGGGGGTAGGGTGGGGGGAGAATGCTAAACATGTTGGAAATTACCTAGAACATGGTGCAGTTCTCACATGGCAAAATCCTATTAAAGCAACACATTTCTTTAATTCTCCTGGGGGGTTTCTTTAAGACAATAGGCTTTCTTATAGTGAATCCTTGGGGACTTCCACATCCTTTCATTGTTTCTGAAATTTCTTTAATGTTTGAGTTGCTGAAAAGTGCTTTTATATATTGAGTGAACTGCTTGTATTCCCAACATGAACATTATGCTTTTTAAACTTTATTTTTATTGTTTACACTATTACAGATGTCCCCATTTCCCCCCACCCCCTTACGCACCTCCACCCAGCCCCCACTACCCCTTCCCTCTGGTCATCACCACACTGTTTGTGTCTATGGGTTATGCCAGTGGTCAGCAAACTGCGGCTCGCGAGCCACATGCGGCTCTTTGGCCCCTTGAGTGTGGCTCTTCCACAAAATACCACGACCTGGGCAAGTCTATTTTGAAGAAGTGGCATTAGAAGAAGTTTAAGTTTAAAAAATTTGGCTCTCAAAAGAAATTTCAATCGTTGTACTGTTGGTATTTGGCTCTGTTGACTAATGAGTTTGCCAACCACTGGGTTATGCACATATGTTCTTTGGCTAATCCCTTCACCTTCTTTCATCCAGTCCCCCCTTCCTTCATGCTAGTAGGCACATGATGCCTCTCTTCTAAGCAAATACGTACATGGGATTTTGTTAAATAGTTTTATTAAGGTTAGGATGCACTATTTGACCTATGGCCTAGCCAGGTATGTATAATAATAAGCTGTGTTATAGTACCATGCTATAGAATTTATTTTAGAAACACTGGTTTTTAAATCCTTAACATAAGCATCCTCCTTACATTCCCCCACAGTCAAATATATTGGGCTTGCTCATGTGAACAGCCTTTAGGCCAATACTGCCCAAAAGAAATATAGTGTGCACCACAAATGCAAGCCACATAGGTAATTTTAAAGGTTTTAGTAGCCATAGTTAAAAAAAATGCATAAAAAAAGCTGAAATTAATTCTAGTAGATTTTTTAGCCCATCATTGCAAAGTTATTGTTTTAACATGTGATCAATCACTATAAAACATTTATTAATGAGATAGTCTACATTTCATTGTCATACTAAGTCTTCAAAATCCATTTGGATTTTGCACCTACAGCACATCTCAATTTGGAATAGGCAGATTTGAAGTGCTCAGTAGCCACTGTGGCTACTGGATCAGACAGCACTGCTGCAGACTGTCAACATTTCTAATCCTTTAAGGAGTTTCTCTGATTCCATCCTTCCCTCTATTAGCTTTGGTATATATCAACACTACTATTTTCTTACCAACTGTATCTGCTTTAAAACTTCACATGACCTATAAGTTTTGAGTAAACCCAGGTACCTATCATGTAACAACAGACCCTTGTGGTTTCCAGTGAGATGAACGTGATACTTCCCAATGTTTACTCTGAGAACATCAAGTCCTCATCTTTTACGATCCTTGATTTCTTCATGTGTGTTCCCGGGAGTGCCAATCTACACACACAAATGGTCACAGAGAAGAGGGGCTGCTAACATGGGAATCAGAAAGAAAACCATCCATGCTCTGCATTTGGGGTTTTTATTGAGGCATGGCACCAGGTCCCACCCACCCTTGTCTGTCTCATTCCTTCAGGGCAGCCTCAAACCCTGCAGCTCCCACTGCACAGAATCCGATTTGGGGTTTGCTGATATTCCCCCTTGTCCTTCTGCTACATGTTCAATCTGACAGGTTGTCACCATGAGCAAGTAATTTAACACTGTCTTCACTTTGAGATAATCAAGAACTCCGGGGGTAGCTTTTTAAGTACAAACTTTAAAAATATATTAAATTCCAGAAACATATGTTTCTTTCTCCTATTCTCCCCAATCACAAGGGCATAAAAAATATCTTTGTAATTGTTTCCCTAGAAAATACTCTTTATTGTTCACTAACAGGATCTTTTAAAATCTCTGTTAGTGGAAATGAATGTGTCCTCCCAATTTTATAGAGGTAAGGAGCCAGAAAGTTCCAGAGAACCAACAGTGATGTGGAGGACCAGTCAGCCTATGAGCCACTGGTCTTCTGGGCATCTCATTTCCAAATTACTGTTCAGGAAAAAATCCTAAATAATATTTGAGATTTGAAAATATCCTCTCAGGCACAACCCTCATACTATGCTTGTAGTCTTGCTACTTCAGAAGCCCATTGACCTAAATAGAGGTTTTTGGTATCATATTTCTTAAAATAGTTAATCTGGTCAGCAAAGACCTCAGAATATTAGCTGTTTGGAAAAAAAAAAAAAGTGTGCTATGAAAGAGCCAAGAATTAACTATAGCAGAGTTTGAAAATTTAGGTTTTATAGGAAAAGTATTCCAGGGTTTTAGGTGCTTTTATTGATTTTTCAGTTATACCTAACATTTTATTTTTCTTTCAGTTGTGATATACTAATTGATTGTGACTGCTTAATTAAATACTTAAGCTAATTTTTGTTATAGAGAACATAGAATATGAGGTTTAATTTTTAGTGCGTTCTTCCTCCTTCTCAGTTACCCATGTCTGGATACATGTCATTATAACCAGTACAGCAGTTCTACCAGATGCCAGCACTCACTTGGTGGCAAGTACTTGAATTCTCAGGCACTGTGTCAATAGGAAAGAGAAAACAAGAGGAGTGGAGGGAGGGTGAGGGGAGGAGAGGAAAGAGCAGGGAAGAGAAGAGAAGAGAAGAGAAGAGAAGGGAAGGGAAGGGAAGGGAAGGGAAGGGAAGGGAAGGGAAGGGAAGGGAAGGGAAGGGAAGGGAAGGGAAGGGAAGGGAAGGGAAGGGAAGGGAAGGGAAGGGAAGGGAAGGGAGGGGAGGGGAGGGGAGGGGAGGGGAGGGGAGGAGGGGGGAGGGGAGGGGAGAGGAGAGGAGAGGAGAGAAAAAGAAAGACCTAACACTACAAACACAAACCTATAGCAAAAGCAGATCCACAAAGTGCAGTCTCCAGCATCTTCTCTTGCCAAGACTTCTGCATTCTGAGTTGGGTGAATATTGCCAGGTTCAGATAATGTGTCATTGTTCAGGCCCAGACGCCAGGGACTTTCCAGGTGAGTAGAGAACTCATGATGCTGAGACTGCTGGGGTAGCACAGACCCTATGTTTTCCCATCCTGCCTGCTGGACCACAATGCTTAGCCATGCCACTGCAAATGTCCTGAGGCACTATGAAGACAGTGAATTAAAATACATTTACGCTTGTCTTAGAAAGAAGCATATATTTTTCAGGTTAAAATATATCTCAGATATTAACTAAGGGAATCTTACGAGGAAATCAAGGTTTCGGGAACTCAAGTGACTTGTTTTGGATCTTGTGTTTAACTGGTACCAGAGTTAAAGCTAGACAATGTAGGGAAATGGAAGTAAGGAAAGAGAATTGATGTGTACCAGATGAGGAGCACACACGAGTGGTTTTTTGTTTTCTTTTGTTATTTAGATCTCTTAGTGCCTTCATTATGTAATGAAAGTCAACTGCTTCTTGCTGACTATCAAATGGCAATGTGACTGGGAGTGGTTAGCTTTTTCTGTATCTTTCAAAGCCTAGGGAGAAATTTGTATCACAAAAAATAGGTGTGAACCCTGCTTTTCCTTGACATGTTCAACAGGAGAGCAGAGAATAAATATCTATATCCCTTCTGCTGATGTACCCTAGTTCCCAGCACAGTGCTTGCTACATTATAGAGTTTCTATAGTTTTTAAAAGAAAGAATGGTTAAATGAATGAATAAGTGAATGAGCCCTTGGAAGGAAAGCTATTTACAACAGAGATGTGCCTTCCTTTACACGTTTATTACATTCCTGTAAATGTATGTGCAGGCCTGATAACTCACATAATATACTCTTTGAGATGCATCAACTCTGCATCTAAATTAGCAGTAGCCATTCTGTTAAGTCCTTAATGATTTGACCCTCATGCAGACATGGAGTTCTAGTTAGAGGAACTTGCTCCTTCCCTGTCTGTTTTATAAGCTTGGCTACGTGTATGCAGCTTTGTTATTGTTTTAATAGCTGGAGTCATCTGTTCAAAGAAAAAGGAGGGGGCCCAGCTGACACAAAGAACAAAAGCGACACCTCTGAATGCTCTGAGGCCCTTCAGCAGTTGTGACAAGTGATTAAGAGCAGAACGGGGCTACGCCTCAAGAACTCTTGCTCTCCGCTGCTCCCTTGAACCTGGGGAGACTTGGTTTGCCATCAATTCTGCACAAAGTGAGGTGTATTTTTCAGTTGAGAGGCAGTCGTGGGGACAGAGACAAACACCTTGGCATGTCAACCTTGAAGTACCACCTGGAGGGCTCGGGCCTTTGCAGTTTAATAGTGGACAGGATGTTATGGCGATGATCTGGGTCAGGTGGTGACTAAAGCAGTCATGGATCCTGAAACAACAGATGTCACAGTGACAGCAGTAATATCCAAGAATTATTTTTCTCCTTCAGTAGCAGAACCAAATAATGGGGAACAGATCTGATTCTGTAGAGGTAACACCACCTCTCCTTTATTAGTTTGCTCACTTGGATTGTACAGTATTAACTCCTTACACTATGGGTCCTAAATCTCAAGTAGTCAAATGTTTCCATAAGATTCAAAATTGAGCACGTGATGCTAAAGGTAGGCCTTTAATAGTTTGTGTGGGGTTTTTTAAAATAATTTTATCTTGGTATTCCTGACACCACATTCTCCTTGGGTCCCACTGAGAAAAATCATCTGGCTTTTAAAAGACTACTTGTAAATTGGTAAACAATTCCTGTCAAAGTAGCTCTCTATCAACAGTGTAGAGTCAGAATATCATGGCTGTAAATATGCTGCAGAATTTTTTAATGGCCCAATACACTGGATAGTCTGTGAGACTATAAATTTCATTGATTTATAAAAATATATAGAGTAACTTTTCAAAATTAAACAACGAACAGATAAAACTGTGTTAGCATAATACCCAGCATAGTAGACACTCAATAAATATTAAACAAATGAATAGTGACTGATCCAGAACTGTTTCTGAAGCTTTAGGTAGCTATATCATTGCTCTTAAGTATTTATTACTTGCCTCCCTTTTTCCAACCTTAAATGCCATTCCACCTTGTTTCTGTATACACTTGCCTAATTAATCCCATTCTAAATAATATGACACACTGTGGGTTTTTTTTATTTGTTTGTGTTTAAAATATATGGGGTGCAATAAAAGTAAATTAAATACCACAAGTTAAAAGAATTCTCAAGGTGAAACAAAACAACATCCTTTACACTAGACTTCTAAATGCCTTCCCTATCAGAAAAAGAGCTCTGTGTTTCTCAAATGGGGTGGAACAGAATGGCCACACACTGCTGAGTGTCTCTGTGGTTCCCAGCTGGAGGTCTTGTGACATCTTCTTGGGGCTGATCCACAAGCTCCTCTGGAAATTGCTGACACATTGTCACCTCATTCTCAAGTTGCATGGGGAAATGTATCTCAGCATTTCTCCTTCTACCATGATCTTGACTAGATTGGCAGAGCTCTCTCCACCACCACATTCCCTACCAGTCCCAGACAAATTAGGCTAAGGATCTGGAACTAGGAGTGTGGGTTCCTGGTTATCTTATTTTCCCTAAGGTAAGAATAGGAACAAAGTGATGAAGACATGGCTTCATGTTGATGTTCATCATTCTCATGAAAACATGAATTGAGCATCTACCATTTGTTGGACCCTGAAGACATAGACAAGTGGAAAACACACTACGTTTCTTTAGGAAACTTAGAAATGTACTTAGGAAGATAACGGGCAACACAAAATACTTTAAGAAATCATCCCAAATGGATGACATGTAGAAGAATTGTGGGAGGAGGGCATGAATGTAGTGGAATGAAATGGTTGAGCACATCTGGAAGATATGGGAGAAAAATAAGTAAGTTGAGAAGAGAATTATAAAAAAATTAAAACTATGAAATGCCAAAAATTGTTATTTTTTTCAAACTAAAGTAAAATCCTGAATGCAAGAGAAACATTTTTATGTTCATCTCTGGCCTATTCTAAACCAAGCAGTATGCGGAACTTCACAAGAACAAGTTTGATTACATGTGATTGACAGAGTGACAAACTTTCAAATAATGTTGGAAAAATACCTGAACTTCTGGGAATCTCTAATACCAGCCCCTACTGCCTGTCTGTTGGTGGCCCAGTCTAAGCAGATGAGCAATTAGAACTGGATGTGGCAGGTCACAGCCTAGATGTGTCCTAGAAATACAACCAAACATGTAGCGTTAAGAAGACAGAAGGAGAATTTTTTAAAAATCCTCAGCGGGAAGAAACCCAATTTTAAGCCTCTGGAGCATAGAAAAGCCCCACAATTCATTAAGGGAGGTCCCACCAGCTATTTTCTCAGGCAGCTTGTATTCACATTAATGAATGAAAGAGAGAATTTTAATGTGCACCTCTGAGAGAAATAAGACCCCCAAAAGTTCATTCGCAAGATCCCTTTGGGTTTTCTTTCCTTTCTATCTTTTTTTTTTTTTTCATTTCCTTTCCTAGTGCATAGTAATGAGGTTTTGTGGTTCTGTCAAGGTGGAGCAGGATAGATAGAGCAGGATAGAGGTAGAGCAGGATAGTCATGTTCAGCATTCATAAAGGCTCAGCATGTGCTTTCCTTACTTGCAACCTGGCACTTCCTCTAGTGCTTGTGACTAGGACCCAGTCTCAGGCTCCTTTCAAGGGGTTCAGGAGAAGCTGAAATATAGCCCTCCATTGATAGGACAGAGGGAGCCCAGCCTACTCATGGGAACTATTACTCCTTTGGAATATATCTCCAAACACACCCCAACCTTACTCTGATCTCCCAATGTTTGATCCTGGTTTTTTAACCTCCTTTCTTCCCCCTCAATTAGAGAATAAACTTCTGCCAGACATGAGAAAGGCTTAATACAGAGAGTCAGAGGTCAGGATGTTGATCTATTTGCCCTGAAATATCCTTGAACTTGTAGAAATTCATATTTGTTTACATTATAAATGTACTAAATGAGCTAATTATAGTTACCATAACTCAATTAAAAACAAACACAGTTAGAAATTTCAAAGAACTTCAATATCTTTTCTTTAATCATTCACCCAGGCTCAAAATATGCATTTTTTAGATTAAAGCATTAAAGTTGCTAATTATATTCTCAGAACTAACAATTATTTCTTTACCCTTTTACTACCTTCTTCTGGCAACAAAAAATGTCAGCACTGATTTAATTTTTTGTCATTATAGGATTAAAAGAAGTTTCTAAAAACGCAATTAAATTTGCCCTATAGCTAGAGTAACTTCCCTATCAGCATCTGAAACCTCTTCTCTAAAACAACAGCATAAGAAACAATTCAGACTTTCTTGACTTTTGTGATACATTCCTTTGGTGATTGTCGCCAATAACAACTCAACCGTTTTAATGAAACTCCCTGCACATCACGCCCTGGTGAAAGGTAGGACATATTAGATTAATAAAGAAAATGAAAGTTAAATTGGATGTCGGAGTGCTAAGCCCTGCCCGTGTCATGCATGGGTTCTCCACCTTTGGGAGCCTAGTTCAACTTCAGCCCCAGGCCCTAAGTGAAAAGTTCAGTAGTCTTGAGTACATCCCCACTTAATATATCACAAAATCAATTATTTTATGGTGGTACACTTGGTAACCTATGCTCAGACAGAATCAAGTTTTGTTCCCGCTGGGGATTCACCAATTATCTATTCAGTGAATTATTTTCAGATAAAGCAGAAACACCTGCTGTCAGCAGAGGGAGTATCTGCCTAATACGGGTATCATTCTGAGCCTGACGTGTTATTGCATTTGTCACGTGCAGAATGGCACTGCGAGACTTTGGATGAATTTATCACATTACTGAGATGCTTGATGGGACATTGGAGCATGATTCAGTGCCCAAAGTTAGAACTAAAATGCTATAGCAAAGAGCTCCAAAATGAAGCCACAGAAAAAATTGGGGAAGAGGGTAATCAAGTGTGCAGATATGGCAACTCATCTGTCTTGCCTTATTTCTAATAAGTCAGCACAAAAAAATATTGTGATAATTCAGCACTACTTCCTTATAGTAGCTATTGACCTGGGCCAGATTCAAAGTAGGAACCCCAGAAAGGCTCCATGGACTTTGATTCAGAGATTGGGACAAAGGTCAGGGTGGAAGCATACATAGTTTATGAGGGCCACTACCCCTAACAATCTACTTAGGTAAGATTCTAATTGTTTTAGGATCTCTCTTCCCTTTCTCAGAAGTCAGTCAACTTCAAGAAACATGGTTTTTATTTTTCTCTTTTGAAAAATTAATAATAATATCTGAAGCTGAAACAAAGAACAAACACAACAAAAAAGGCATCTCTACAATCTTGCATCCACTTCAAAATTTCAAAGAAATAACATATGACCACCAGGACTTGAGATGAGGTCTAGAAGCTCACATGGAACATCTACAACTGTATGCAGAGTATGATTTCGACTGATGGAACAGGACAGCATTAGGGAGGCCTCAATAGCCTGACACTGAGATATTGCTGAGTACCATCCTATGATTGTTAGATTCTTCACTGGAATAACTGTCTATCAAAAGTACTATACTAAAAGCAATGGAGGAAAGTATTCTTTCCTGGTTATGAGAAGTTTATAGAATCAGACAGATTTGGATTCAAATCCTAGATCTACCCAAGTGTCAGCTGTATCATATCAGGCATTTATGGCATTATTTAAGCCTTAGAAACCTTAACCTCAAAATGCAACTAATGGCTCATAGCGACATCAGGAGTAGGAGTATTAATAATATATGTAAAGACTTTGCATGATACCCATCACATAGCAAGTACTCTGAAAATTTTATATATTGCTGTGGTGGGGTAATTACTGTTACCATTATTGTGTTGTTATTGTAACATTAATATAGAAGAATATTGAATGGTTTCTAGGACCAATCCATAAAATCCTTAGTTGAGATAAGCAGTGGAAGAAACTGATAATGACTGAGCTTTAAACTGGAATAAAACAGGCAATGAGTTTAGAACAGGCATCAATCTTGCTGCACAGACTCCAAAGTCAGATCTCAATTATCTTTGTTAATAGAGGGAAGAAAATAATCCAAAACAACAGCTGACTCAACAAGCTGGCACTTTTAAAACTTGAAATCCCATCAGAGATACTTACATACAAAGTCATGTCACCTTTTGCTTTACATTCCAGTTGCTGATGGGTGCCTGAAACTCAATTGCATCTCTGAGAGAGAACTTTACCTTTACTGACCTGGTACCTAGCACCCTTCCAGCACCCCACAGACTCTGACCATAGGAGAACTTCACTGGGGCTCAACCCCACATACATTGCTCAACCACCCTGTACCCAAAGCCCACTCCATATTCCAACTTCTTTACTTACATTTTTAAGGCCAGAAGTTCTTCTCATCACAAAACAAGCCCTAGTTTGAAATGCCTCACCTTATCAGAAAGGTACAACCTACATGGAGACAAATGAATTTGTTCTAGCAAATATATTCACTCCAGGATGGGCCTTTCTTTTGAATCTCTGAGTCCCAAGCTATGGTCTTTTCCCCTCTGCCCCTCCCCTCCATAACTGCTGTTGTTCCCTGAAATTGTTTTCAGCCCTAGCTAGCTAGACAAACACAAAGGTAATGTCTCTGGAAGGAGAGACCAACTTCTCTACACTATATGGGCAACTACAAAAGAGGTAAGTATTAGTGAAGATCTGATGAGAAACCAGAGGGTGAATTCATGCTGTTTATTCCTTAGCATGGAGTCAAGCAGAGTTCAAGCTTAAGAGGAACTTTTGGCAAATACCAGCTTTGCCTAGCAATCTTTCCAGCTGACCATCACAAATGTTTGTCTCTTCTTTTAACTCGAGATTTAATAGAATATACTTAATAGCTAAATTGTACCAATTAGATACAAATCCATTCATTATACAAATAATTATTCAACAATGAGGTAGTAAGTTATTCTTTTACAAATATTTATGTTAGCAGGTACTGAGCTAAGTCCTGTGGGCGGGGGGAGCTAAGATACACACAAAAATATCTAGACCAGTGGTTCCTACCAGTGTACAATTTTGTCCCCAGAGAAGATTTGTCAAAGTTCAAAGAAGTTTTTGGTTGTTACAGTTGATGGGAGTAGTGTTACTTGCATCTGGAGAGTAGACAGATATGCTGCTAAACATCCTACAATGCAGGGGACAGGCCCCCATAACAAATAATTATCTGGCATCAAATATCATAATCCTGAGGTTTAGAAAGCTGAACTCCATTATAAGGCATTATAAACTACATTCAATATGAGAGATGGGAGAAAAAGACTGTGGAAGAATAAGATTCTCTTTGGCCCAGAAGTCTAATCAAATCTGGGAAGGTCTAAAGAGGAAAGTAACATTTGACTATGCCATGAAATTTGGGTGATACTTTGAAAGAGGAAGATTATGGAGTTATAGGAGATAAATAATAGGTTTCTAGTCAAGAAAATAAAAAGTATATTTTTAAAAATGTGTTAAGGTCTGAGGGGAGTTCTAATAGTATAAAACTAGAATCATTTGAAGACCAGAATTGGAAGGCCAGAAGAAGAAGGTGATAACATTCTCAAGGCTTCAAACATCAGGCTAAATGATATGCTTTTTTGTTGTCAAGAGACTATCTATTCAAAGCACCAAAGTTGATAAATGTTATATTTTATAATATCATGCCCTGGATTGCACAATCTGTTACTTCAGAATCAGATTAATGTAGAGTTGAAAATGGATTTTATACATGTTTTGGCAAGATGTCCACTTTTAACAGGTAAGGAAGCTGAAGCCAGGAAGACTTATGTGAGTTGACCACACCTGTAGTTGGACCACATTGGACCACAGTTGGATTACCATTTGCTCTCAGCCTAATTCTTTTTCTGTTTCTCTATGCTGACTAGGAGGTGCTATCTTATGCATGTTTAAGGCTGTCATTCAGGTTGGGTTGCCTGGCTATAGTCAGTGCTCATAGATAGGTCTTCACACAGCCTAGATGGTAAGGAAGGATAGCTGACAATTGTTGATAAGCCTAGCCAAGTGACTCCCCATTGTGCTCAGAGAGCTATGGAGGATGATGTGGGGAGCAACCTCATCCCCCTGCCTAGCTGTTTGCATTTCTGAATCTCTTGAATGTTTTCTTTAGGTTCAGCATATTCCCCTTTGAGATTCTAATATACCACCTAGTGGTATTCCAAGTTGTTTTCACCCAAATTTTGAGAATCACTGCTTTAGAGAGCCATTACTAGGTGGGAAAAAGGTTGAAATACAGTACTATAGGTTTTAACAGGGAGCCAAATCTAATATATAAGATTCCAAAGTGACTTTATAGTTCAATTTACCTGGATTCCTAAATTTTGGGACAGTTGTAGCTCCACATTAATATTAGTGTAGTTTTCTGACATATATTCTTCCAGAATCATTCAAATATCTATGCAGTATATTTACTTTTAAACAAAATTGAATGAACTGAATTTTATTTTGAGTCATCCCCCTTTTGTGAGGTTTAGTCACTAACTTTCAAAGCAGGAGTTCATGTAGACAGAAAAACAAACAGGGGGGTGGTTAGTGTTGAAAAAGTTGGGAACTGCTGAGTTTAGCATGCTTGCCACATTTTTATCTATTAGGCCATGTTTAGTAAAAACACTCTATGTGCAAACTTCACTAGTTAAAGAGCCAGACTCATCACTTCATATCCTGGTTCTGGCACTAATTAATGATATGACCACATAACTTCTCTGTGCCTCATAGGAATGTCGAGATGATAAAATTAGTTAATATATGTAAACTCCTTAGAGCAGTCTGGCTCACAATAAATATTAGTTAAGTGTTAACTATTACTTTTTAAAAGACCAGGCACCATTTATGATACAGATTGATTTTTCTTTATGTGCTTCTGGCCCCTGAATCAAGGGTTTGCCCTGAAGGTGTCCTTTTCCTTTGTATCCACACCTTGCTGGCCCTGAAGGAGGCTTGGAGAGCTATAATAGTCACTACATGTTCCAGCACTCAGATTCCCAACCAGGGACTCTGGAGTCCCCAAGACACATGAATTTCTTTATTATTTCTCAAATTCTAATGTAGATCATCCATTTCCTCATAAGAAAGCTACATGTACAGTGCCTGGCACACAGTAGGCCATTATTAGTGAAATCATCTATATATATCAAAGGCTAAGCAAATGTCTGACCATCCAACCAGTAGCTATGATGCACACTGACCACCAGGGGGCAGATGCTCAATGCAGGAGCTGCCAAGCTGCAGTGACTTGGCAGTGGTGGTTCTTGGATGATGCACCCCAGAACCAGAGAGGAGAGAGCCCAATTCTGGGGTGTGTCAACCAGAACCGCCCTCTCACAATCCAGGACTCTTCAGGGGATATTGGAGAGATGGTTTTGGCTCCATCTTGCAAGCCAGGCCAAGGGTCTCCACCTGCTGGAGGGACCCCGCTCACTCTGCAGATGCCCTTCGAGCCCTGGTGCTGCCCCAGGTGCAATCAGCGGGGAGGGACTATAAGAGGTTGGCTCCAGACCTAGCCGGCTTGGCTCAGCGGATAGAGCTTCGGCCTGAGAACTGAAGGGTCCCAGATTCAATTCTGGTCAAGGGTACATGCCCAGGTTGTGGGCTCATCTCCAGTGGGGGACTTGCAGGAGACAGCCGATCCATGATTCTCTCTCATCATGGATGTTTCTATCTCTCTCTCCCTCTTCCTTCCTCTCTGAAATCAATAAAAATATATTAAAAAAAAAAAAAAGAGGTTGGCTCCAGGACATGTCTGGCCTGTCTCACCCAGTCCCACCCCACTGGCCACCTTCTAATTAATTTCATTTCAATGTGCATGAATCTGTGCACAGGGGCACTAGTGGATTATAACTTCTGGTTTTCCTTTTTTTTGTTTTGGATGTAATTACATCAGTTATATGGTTATCCTATTCTGAAAAGATCAATTAATGTATATGCATGTTTCCTGTAAGTAAAAATGAGGAAGTGAATTAATTACTAGTACACATTTAAAAACACAGATCATTCAGTAGACTAAATCTTTTAAAATAAGGAGTTTATGTTGGGGGGTGTGCTAATCAAAGGGGTCCTTGCTAACAAAAACTGCTAGAGTCTAACATGTTCCTTTCATCTCTCTCTCTCTCTCTCTCTCTCTCTCTCTCTCTCTCTCATTGAATTAAGTATCTCTATGAAATAACAAAAGCATGAAAGTTTCTGAAAAGCAAGCCCAGTAGTGAAATGGGAAGCAGCATGCCTGGCTGGTGTAGAACGCATGGTTGAGATGTAATCTTCTATGTGCAAACTTAACGTGCCAGTTGTTTTATTTAGGGAGAGAGAGGAGGGGGGATGCATTAGAGAGAAAGTCCACAGCATAATTAGGAAACAATCAACACGTTTTTCTTGCTGTCCTAATTTTTTCTTCACTTTAAAATGCTCCATTGAGTTTAATTAAACTTGCCCTAGGCTTATAAGCCTAGCAAACTGGGGAACATTTTTTTTTTGAAACTCGCTTTCCTGTCAGAAAGGTTTTCTTCAAGCTGGCCCAGTACTGCTGAACTTCAAGGTTTCAGGGGATGTTAAAACAACTGCAAACAAATTAATGTAGATTATCTTTATTTTTTCCTATTGATTTGAGCAGAGGAGACGGGAAGCTGGGTACCCCCAAACAAAAGACTTCTACAAGGTTATTAAGGATGCTTGGTTTGGAAAGCAGAGAATGGAACAATGATTTCATGTGGTTATGAAGGAGAGAGAACGAGAAGGATAAAGGAGACATGCCAATGATAAATAATTACTGTTATTTCAGTGGACTGCTATTATGGATGCCATTTTCTTCCTTCTTTTTTGGATGATAGCATCTGATTTGCTTTGGGGAATTACTACCTTCTCATTCCATGTGGATGCAGTGGGATTGTCAGCTATTTTGGTCTACCTTCCAGCAACCCCAACTCTCCTTTGCAAAGAGCTAGATTGGCCATTCCAGACAAGAAAAACTCTTACTCTTTCTTGATCAGAGAGACACATAATCAGAAGGAGTTTGATATAAATCATTCTAATGACAAGGCCATGAAAAGTTGTCCATGGGCCTTGACTAAAATTCCTTAGAGGCACCTAGATTCCAGAATCCTGGGTGCTCATTTTGGGTTGGATTTTGTGAGTTCTTCAGTATTTGTGTTAGTTAGATTTTACTAGTTTAGCTAAGGTTACAGAAAATCCCAAGATACAACACAAATTTATATCTTGCTCTTGTTAAATGTTGCCTGCAGGTTGCCTCAAGCTCTGTTCCATATACTCTTTACTCCAGGTTGATGGTACAGCTTCTATTTGAGAAATAACCACTCTTACAGCAGATGAAAAGCAGAATGGGAAATCACAAGATGCTGCTAAATCTTCTTCTTAGAAGTAGCATGTGCTATTTCTACTCATCCCCACTTGGCCCAGGCACAACCTAATGTCTGAAAGGATGGAAGTGTAAATCTCATTCATGGAGGAACCTACCAGAGGTCAAAAGAGAGGGGCAGCAGACACTTTTGAATAATACTACAATTTAAACTTCAATTCTGCCAAGTATTAATTGTGCAAATGTGGGGAAATTACTTAAATTCCATGCCCCTCCCCCCTCAGCTTCAGGTTCTTAAAAGCAGCTTTCACTGTTTGAAAACAATGTTCAACAGCATCCAGTACCCTTTTGAGGGGCATATGGAAAACTGGACATCACAGTGTCCTTTTAGTTGAAAAGGACCATGTGAACAATCCTGGCCAATGAAATAAGCAGGCATGCTAAGTGCTACTTCCAAGATAAGACAGTGACAAGCCAGGAGAGTCTCAAAACTCTCTTTTCCTGCTGCAACACTTGAGAAGACCAGAAGTTCCAATTGGCACAGGTCTAAGATATTAGAGTCTCTGCTAGCTTGGGTGGGCCCCTGAGACTGTATAAGGCAGAGTAAACTTCCTGCTATTGACCTGTGAAGGATACGACAGTGAGAGAAAAATCACAATATGTTGTTATGCTAAGCTAAACAAATTGAGCTTAATTTGTTTCTTCAATATAACCTAGATTTTCCTGGTTAGCAAGAAATTGGTAGTGATATGATAATCATATTTCTGTTACTAAATTCCAGTCTGCTTGAAATACTTAGAGTGGCTTCTGCTTCCTACCTTAATCTTAGTAGTAAAGGTGCCTTATCTAATAAGAAAATGATGGTAGGAACTTTTTGCACAATGTAATGCCTGAAGTATGTCTGAAAGAATGAATGGAATAAGTGAAGTTAAGAAGGGACATTCTAGACCAGTGGTTTTCACCCTTCCTAATGCCATGACCCTTTAATACAGTTCCTCATGTTGTGGTGACCCCCAACCATAAAATTATTTTCGTTGCTACTTCATAACTGTAATTTTGCTACTGTTAATGCATCGTAATGTAAATATCTGTGTTTTCTGATGGTCTTAGGCTATACAGCAGTGGTTCTCAACCTGTGGGTCGTGACAAATTAACCATCACAGAACCGCTAGGCGACCCTGCTAGCGGTTCTGTGATGGTTAATTTGTCAATTTGATTGGGCAAGTACCCAGACATTTGGTCAAACATTATTTTGGGTTTTTCAATGAGACTGTTTTTGGATGAGATTAATATTTAAGTTGATAGACTAAGTATATTAACTTCTCTAAGGTGAAGGCCCCATCCAATCAGTTGAAGGCCTGAACAGAACAAAAAGATTGACCCTCCTCCAAATAAAAGAGATTTCTGACTGCCTTTGAACCTGACATTGGCTTTTTTTCCTGCCTTCTGACTCAGATTGAAACCTTAGCTCTTCCTGGGTCTTGAGCCTGTCAGCCTCTCTACCCACAGGTTGATAACCACTGCTGTAGAGCCTAAGACCATCGAAAAACACAGATATTTACATTATGATTCATTAACAGTAACAAAATTACAGTTATGAAGTAGCAATGGAAATAATTTTATGGTTGGGGGTCACCACAACATGAGGAACTGTATTAAAGGGTCACGGCATTAGAAAGGTTGAGAACCACTGCTTTAGACTATAACCACACCATGGGCTCCCTGAGTCTCCAGCTTACCAACTCATCCTGCAGACATTGGGACTTGCCAGTCTCCATAATATGTTGGTTCTGTTCTCTGGAGAACCCTGACTAAATACAGTTACCTGCTATGTGGAGAAAGAGAATTAAACTGAAAAGAGACAGAAAGAAAGACATCACTTCAAGGTGTCAAATCCCAGGTTTTTATTTCATTTCTAATGTTCCTGGTTCCTGGCTATAGTGTAGCTTTCTTTACTTCTATGAGTTAACCCAGAATCTCCCAATAAATTCCCTTTGGTGCTTTAACTAGCTTGAGTTATACTTCTGTGACTTGAAACTAAAAGAACCCTGACTAAAACAATTTATGTTTTATATGTCTACATCTACCCTAGCACTCAGGACTGTGGGTATGCTTGATTCCATACAAACTTCGTAAGTGATTGATTGATTGATGTTGTAATTAAATTACTCCTTTAATCAGATGATTCCTGCTAAACTTCTCAATATTTTGTTCTGAGGCCTATCATGAAGAAAATTTATCCAGATTGTTCCTAGGAGATAAACCAACTCTGAGAGAACAAGACCACTGGCAATAAAGAGCCTAGATTCACAAAAATAAAACTGATTAAACTAACTAGGAACTTTTTAGCTGAAATCACAAAGATTATATTAGTTAAAGGAAAGGTGGTAGATTATTATTTGATATTATATTTTGATAGTGCACACAGTAAAGGGCTGGATACAGCATATCATGAAATCTTGATAGCTAAATGAATTCAAATTAGCTGAATATGTAGATCTTAAGTATCTGAATATCACAAACGTGGGATGAATATAATGTAGCAAGGTGTCAGGTTGGAATGTGCAGACTGGCTAATCAGATAATGGAGGATCAGTTTAACTTTGTTTTATTGGACTAGCTTCACTAATAGCATCTGAAGGGGTAAACAGCATGCTAATGAAATCTTCAAAGCATTGGTAAGAACATTAATAAATTAAACAAAGAACTTAAAGAGATATGAGAGATATACTGACAGAATACAAGTTAGAATATTAGAGAAGAAAGTATTTCTCAAATAACTTAAATCATGTATACTTAATTAGAAATAAAAGGAAAGTGACTATGATAAAGTTGTCTGATTTTTAAAAGATGCTCTAGGTCATTGTAAATACATTGCAATACAAAGTGACCTGATATCCCAGAAAGCAAGTATGGGTTGGATTGTGTGCAGTGGGCCTCACAATTTTTTTAATAGAAAAAAAAGCATTTCTAATCTTAGAGTTGGTAATGGCTTTTAAAACACAAAATAAAAAGAAGAACCCATAAGGAAGAGATTGTTCAACTTAGTGGCTATATATCATTAAGTATTTGTTATCAAAAACAATAAATATAACAAAGAGGTAAGAATGATTATATGCAAAAAGCTTTTCACATATTAAAAGAATAAGATAAATAACCCAATAGAAAAATTAACAAATTATATGACAAAGAATCCTCAAAAGACAAAAAGTAAATCATCAATAACATATAAGAATTTTTATCATTATTCATAAAAAAGAAACAAAAATATATGAGATCTTTTACCTTGAGAATCAAAAGGTCTAGAAATAAGACACTGATTTGCTGCTAGTAGAAATAGTATTAATACTCATAGAGTGCTTAATATCACAGTGTAACTTTAGGCATGGGGATTTGGAGGGTGGGATAAGAGGAGTACATTAAAATAGAGGAGGCTAGACTGCAATAATAGAAATTCCAGACTTTGAGTTGCTGATGAAAAGGAAGTTTACTTTTTTTATATATAAAAGTCCTGAGCAGGTATTCAGATTGGTCATCCTAGTAGTGAGGCCCCCTGCCATCCTTTTGCTCCATCATCCCAGGTGCATTGTCATTATCTGCATCCAGGAGAAAGGAGACTGGTGGAGAATGAGTAAAAGGTCTTTATAGGCATCCTGGAAGGTAGCATGCAGCGCTTCTGTTCACATTCCATTGGAGAGATTGCAATCATACTGAGTGAGAGGAGTTCAGGTAATGTAGTTTAGCTGTGTGTTCCTAGATAGAGAGCAAGGTGGACAGTCAGCTAGTCGTCTCTGCAACAAAAACTGAAGAGTCAAGATACTGAGCTGAAATGGAATTCATTCACTGAAGCTCAAGGAAAGACCAGTTCCAGGAATAAATTAACAAATTCACATTTATATACTCCTCCGGGCATCTCTGACGGTATTTTCATTTGATCCTCATGACATCTCTGTGAGATAAGCATGCATGTTTCCATAAGGAAAATACAGATCAGAAAGTCTTTAAAAATATATATTAAGTTAGATAGCTAGTGAATGGTAGAGCTGAACTCAGGTCAGTCTTATTCTACAGCCTCTTTGGTTTTTAGTTTACACCACAATGGATAGTATAATCCCTCAAGAATCTTCCTCTACAATAACCACATATAATCCATCAATAACTTTATACTCACTCACTTTCAAGTCAATATTTAGTAAGAACTTACCATTTATTGGGTTCAAACTACTCAAATAAATATGTATTATCTCTCAACTCCTTCAACCACCTCTTGAGGAAGACATTTTTATATCCCATTATGTGTTAACTTGGCAAAAGTCACAAAACAAGTGGACAGAAGGTCCAGACTGCAAAGCTTAGGCTCCTCACCATTAACACTTTTCAGCATCTACTCACATACACCCACCTACTCAGTGAGACTTTATGGAGGCTGACTATGTACATAGCACTGTGAGATTCTTTGAGAGATGATCCAGTATACAAAACCTACTCTCTGCTCTCAATGACCTTACAAATCAGTTGGGCAACACAGAGCACTCACATACACTGACATGCACACACTCACTACATACACATAGAAGCATGTTTAAGCTGAAATAATGGAAAAGGTACCAACAGGTTGTATTTCACAGGCCAAAATGAATGCATATTAGAAATATAAGGGAAATATTCTTGGAATCAGGAGAACTTGTCATGAGTGGATTGAGAGAGACATAGAGGCATGGGGAGAGGAAATAAAACAGAAGAGCCCATCCAGGGAAGCTGGTAATAATGAGTTGTCCCCATGCTTGTAAGTCCCATGTATGACCACCTGGACAACAATGTTGGTTAAAACGGAAAAGAAAGTAAGCAAAAAGGCTTTACAAATACAGGTTAAGATGGTCCCAGCCATGGGCAAACTACGGCCCGCGGGCCAGATCCGGCTGTTCTATCCAGTTCTCTTGCTCTCCCCTCCACTCCTTTACTTTGAATTTATATTAGTTCACACAAACACTCCATCCATGCTTTTGTTCCGGCCCTCCGGTCCAGTTTAAGAACCCATTTGGCCCTCGAGTCAAAAAGTTTGCCCACCCCTGGCTAGGCTCTGTTATTTCTTTTCTTCTAGAGTGAATGATCAGAATCCTAACTCAAAATCTCCTCTGAAGGGCTCCAAATGTTGCTTTGAAATACCCTCATCTTCCTTCCTTTTTATGACTGTGCAAATGTTATAATGCAAAGGTAAATTGAAAAGTCTTTGTCTTCAGAGACTAAAATATATTGCCCTAATATTAGTTGGTGGTGTTACTTTTAAAACAGCTCAACAGCTGTTTTCCTATTAATATATGTGCAGTTTACTTTGTGTAGCCAGGCTTATGCCAAAAGATCTTACTGGAAGGGAGAATAGAGACCTCAGGGAAAAAGAAAGAGGAGACTTCCTTGGCTCCAAAAATCTTATTTTAATGTGTGCTCAAATTGCCTTCTGTCCCAGAAATCATATGAATACATTTAAAAAAATGTTTTTATTGATTTTAGAGAGAGAGGAAAGGAGAGGAGGAGAGAGAGAAAGAAACATTAATGTGGGAGGGAAACATCCATAAGCTGCCTCCTGCATGCTCCCCTTACTTGGGATTGAGCCTGCAACTCTGGCAAGTGCCTGACCTGTAATCAACCATCTGACCTTTTGGTGCATGGGAGGACACTCGATCAACTGAGCCACACCAGCCAGAGCCATGAATCCATTTAAAAAAAAAAAAAAAAAAAAAACTTCACCAGCATTTCACAGGTAATGTATGGGAGGACTTTTTCTTTACAAAAATTATCCTGAAAATTCCTCTTGACTGATAATAGCATGACTTTAGAAGGAAATGCCTGATAAGATATTGAGTATTTTAAACAATAACATAGCCTTGTTTTATTCAGATGTTTATTGGATCCTTACTACCCAACTCAGCTTGCGTTCCAAAGACCCTACCCAAAGATTAGAAGATTCTCTCTCCCAATAGTAGAATAAGACTGCCCTCTTGTATTCTATTACAGGCATTTACTCATTTAATAATTTTCTTCAACTATGAGAAGGCACCTTTCTAGGTATCAGTAACACAGCAGTGAACAACAAAAAAAACCCACAAAATGATAAACAACCTAGACTATGCTATATTCTAAAGAGCAAAATAACTCAAGATAAGGGGTTAAGGGCATGGAGGCGATGCTATTTATAATGTACTAGACAGAAAAATCTCTTTGATGATGTGAGCAGAGGTGACCTGAATGAAGTGAGCAGGCAAGTCCCTGGATATTTGGGAGAAGGCCATTTTATACAGAGCTACTAGTAAGTTCAAAGGGCCTGAGAAAGGAACATTCTTGGAGTACTAGCGGAACAAAAAAGGCAATGTGGCTGACAAACAGTAACTAAGGAGAAAGTGACAGGAAGTGAGTCAGACAGGAAATGAGGAACCAGGTCAATGTGGGTCAGTTTTATTCTGGGTGATGTTGAAAATCTTGGAGTGTTTTGATCAGAGAAGTGATATTACATAACTTACTTTTTAAAAGCTCATTTCAATTGCTATTTTGAGAATAGATGGTAGAGGGGCAAAGGTTGCAGCCGCGAAACCACTTAGAAGGCCACGGTTTTAATCCAGGAGACAGCAGACTATAGCTTGGACCAGGGGAGATGAGGATAAGAGTAGGATAAAAGTGGTGACAGAGGTCATGTTATGGATATACAGTTGACTCTTGAACAACATGAGTTTAAACTGTGTGGGCCCAATTATAAGGGATTTTTTTTTTTCAATGATCAACTATAGTATTGTAAATGTAATTTCTTTTCTTTATGATTTTTAATAACATTTTCTTTTCTTTAGCTTATTTTACAGGAAGAATGAAGTATATAGTACATAGAACTTGCAAAATTTGCATTGATCTACTGTTTGTGTTATCGCCAAGGCATTCCATCCACAGTAGTTAAGTTTTGAGGGAGTCAAAAGTTATACATGGATTTTCAACTGCATGAGGGTCAGTGGCTCTAACCCTTGCGCTGTACAAGGGTCAACTGTATTTGAAAATAAAACTAATAAACTATGTTGGTGGTTTATATTTAGGTTACAAGGGGAAAAAATACAAATCAAGGATGAATACAAGTTTTGGGACACGAGCAACTAAAAAATTGAGTTGTAATTTAATGAGTTAAGAAAGACTGGGAGCAGGGGTAGATATTATTTGGAGTAAAACTGTTTTCTTGAGTTGAATTTTAGATGCTGATTCTATTTACAAGTGGAAATGATGAGTGGATGGGTGGAGACAGGAATTTGCAGTTCTGGGGACAAGCCAGGGCTGAGATGTAAATATGAGTTATCAGGGGGATCATATATATTTGAAACACCTGGCTGGAGAAGTTCACCTACAAAATGAGTGCAGAATAAAGAAAGGAAGAATTCCAAGATAAGAGCCCTTAGGCAATCTATTACTTAGAGGTTGGAGTATAAAAAATAACCGTGCAAGGGAGACTGAGAAATCATAGTCAGAGAAACAGGAAAAAAAACCAACACAAGAAAAAAAGTTTCCTGGAAGCCAAGTAGATAAATTGTTTCTGGGAGGAGGATTCAGAAGAAGGTGAATAGCAGCTGTGGCTCCAAGAACAGACATGAAGAGGCAACTTCCCAGATTTGATGGCCCATGATTCAGTTACTTGCTCTGGAGTCTGACTGCCCAACAGGGGTTCCACTGAAAGTTACTTTATGTCAGGGCTCATCCCCCAGCCTTACTCCTGCTCTTACTGAATGTGGCAGCCCTTGCTTCTGTCTCACGGTTGACATCTTTTACTTCCTAATTATTTCTAACTCAAGAAGAATATCAAGGAACCATTTAAAATGAAGGGATGATTACACAACTTCACTTAATTGAGGTTTTCTTCCTACATCATCATTCTTATTATATTGTCGCGGTTGGCATCTTCATTATCTAATCATTTTTGTAAGGTATGCACTTGCTACTGAACTAAGATCTTTGCAAATACTCTGTGTTAACCCTGAAAACAATCTGAAAATTAGACAGTTCTGTTCCTATTTTAACACATGAGGAAATTAAGAAGATGGGCAAAGTGCTTGCTTGTAAATGACAGAGCTCAGGGTGTCTAAATCTAGACTCCATGCTCTTCATCACTCCTCTGCTTCTGATTTTGTAATTAGAATGTGCCTAGATTATATTCAGTAAAAAAAAAAAAAATCACTTAAGAAAGATCAAGAACTTAACAAAATTCTGAGGAAAATTATTTGTAAATCTTCCACAAAACCTTATCCCATTAACCTCTCAGAACATATTTTGTTTAACACCAAAATTTTTTAACTCCCTCTTAGATGTTTGCACACATTACACAGCACTACTGCTAGGCTTAACAAAATTTTCTCCTTGAGGTATAAGGTTGTTGCTGTTGTTTGTTTGTATTTTCTTGTTTTGTTTTGTTTTATTCTTTTGGTGAAGGGTAGGCATATGAGATAAACATATCTAGGTGTTCATTGCATAAGTAACATACATTACCTCATTTATTTCCTTTCTCTGAAGTCAGGTTTTCAATTACTTGTGTTTTAAGCTAAAATGTATTTATTTTACAAATGTATAAAAAGAAGCTGATTTCTGTCCATTATATTTGCAGAGTTTCAAATCCATGGATTCCTATGCTTAAATCATTTATTTATAGACTAGAGGTGTGGTGCACGAATTTGTGCACAGGTGGGGTCCAGCCTGCCTGCCCCTATGAGGACCGATTGGGGCCGGTGGGGGGAGGGGACATGGGAGGTTGGCCGGCTGGCCCCGCTCCTGATTGGGTCAGTTGACTGGCTGCAGTGGGCATCATAGCAACTGGTTGTTGTGCTTGTTCTGGCAGTCCAGTCGCTGGCTTTATATATATATATATAGAATAGAGGCCCAGTGCATGAATTTGTGCATGGGTGGGATCCCTCTGGGTGACCTGCAAGGATCGGGCCGAAACCTGCAGTCCAACACCACCTGCAGCTCCTACCTGCCGTTCCTGCTCATTCCAGCCCCACTGCCTGCTGTGGGCTGGCACCCAATCTGTCCTGATCGGGAGATGCTTGCACTGCAGCAGCAGTGCTCACCAGCTATGAGCCCTGTGTCTGGTGCACTTTCACAGGGAGTGGCCTGTGGGATTGGGCTGAAACTGGCTCTCCAAAATCCCCCTAGAGGTTCCGGATTGTGAGAGGGTGCAGGCCAGGCTGAGGGACCCCACTGGTGCACGATCAGGCCAGGGAGGGACTGTAGGAGGGCTCCAGGGCATATCTGGCCCATCTCACTCAGTCCCAATTGGCCGGACCCCAGCAACAAGCTAACCTACCAGTCAGAGCATCTGCCCCCTGGTGGTCAGTGCACATCATAGCAACTGGTTGACCAGTTGACTGTCTGCCCCCTGGTGGTCAGTGCATGCCATAGCAAGCAGTTGAGTTGCCTTAGCATATCATTAACATATTATGCTTTAATTGGTTGTTCAGTTTGTTCTGTTGTTTAGTCTATTTGCATATTACCCTTTTATTATATAGGATTACTATGAATATTGTGCTCTATTAGGACTTTGCTTATCATTTTCCCCCTATATTGCATTTATAGGATTAATATTCTTACTAGAGTTTTTAATAGTCTTGGGATTCAAATACTAGTAGTTCACTGTTTTAGATGTTAGAAAATGAAAAAGTGAGATTTGTGCTTCTTTTTAACCAATGTAACTGGGCTAAACTCCATATGCCTCTTTACAAGATATCTATTTCACTTCTCAGCTTAACAAAAACCAGAATAATATTTTAGTAGCCATGGAAATTGTATCCCACCATTATTTTTGGTTAATGTATGTTTTTTGTTCTAGCCCTGGGATTTTTATTTCATCGTAAAACTTTCATTAATATTCCAATGATTTTTTTAGAGACTGCCCCTTCAAAAACCAACAAGAACATGTTAATAACTTGATGGGGGTTTGAGCTTCACTGGACTTTTCATCATTTCCAACAGCTGAACAAATGTAAATTTAGAGCTGCCTTCTTAGAATTTTCTTTTCAACACAGCAAATACTTTTAGAAGCTAAATTTTCATTTTAAATTTCTCAATAACATGACAGCATATTTCCAATGCTCTATATGCCTGCTCTAAACATCACATGCTAATACCCATGAATAGATACAAAAAAGGCACAAACCAGCAACAGTTCTATGAACTAAAAACAACAAAACGAACAAACAAAACAAAAAAAAAACATGGGAAATTCTACAAGCTAAAAGCAAAAGTTCAGGGCAGCAGCAAGTTCTGTTATCGAACTTATGGGTATCTCTTGAATCTTAGGTCTCATCCCATCCCTCATTCTTCCTTAAATCTGTCGGCTTCATTTTTCCCAGTGAAAGTGGGCTCTATCATATTCACCTTCTTTCAGTTTCTTTCTCACCAGCCTAAATCGTCCTCACCTTAGAGGTCTACTCAAAAGTCCCTGTGTCTTCAGAGCCTGCCCTGATGCCCAGAGTAGGCACAGTGCTTGTCAATAAATTTTCTGGCACTTGGTAATTCTCTTATTATAACACTAGAGGCCCGGTGCACAAAATTCGTGCATGGGGGTGTGTGTCCCTCAGCCCAGCCTGCACCCTCTCCAATCTGGGGCCCCTCAAGGGATGTCCGACTGCCCGTTTAGGCCCGATCCCGGTGGGTGGGATCGGGCCTAAACGGGCAGTCGGACATCCCTCTCACAATCCAGGACTGCTGGCTCCCAACTGCTTGCCTGCCTGCCTTCCTGATTGCCCCTAACCGCTTCTGCCTGCCAGCCTGATCACCCCCTAACCACCCCCCTGCCAGCCTGATTGATGCCTAACTGCTCCCCTTCCAGCCTGTTTGCCCCTAACTGCCCTCCCCTGCAGGTCTGGTCACCCCTAACTGCCCTCCCCTGCAGGCCTGGTCACCCCTAACTGCCCTCCCCTGCAGGCCTGGTCCCCCCCAACTGCTCTCTCCTGCAGGCCTGGTCTCCCCCTACTTCCCTCCTTGGCTGGCTTGGTCACCTCTAACTGCCCTCCCCTGCAGGCTTGATCGCCCCCAACTGCCCTCCCTTGCAGGCCTGGTCCCTCCCAACTGCCCTCCCCTGCTGGGCATCTTGTGGTGGCCATCTTGTGTCCACATGGGGGCAGGATCTTTGACCACATGGGGGCAGCCATGTTGTGTGTTGGAGTGATGGTCAATCTAATGAAAGAGCATATTAGATAGGATAGAGGCCTGGTGCACGGGTGGGGGCCAGCTGGTTTGCCCTGAAAGGTGTCCTGGATCAGGGTGGGGGTTCCCTTGGGGTGTGAGGTGGCCTGGGAGAGGGGCCTGTGGTGGTTTGCAGGCCGGCCACACCCCCTGGTGACCCAAGCGGAGGCCCTGGTATCTGGGGTTTATTTATCTTCTACAATTGAAACTTTGTAGTCTGGAGCGGAGCCAAGCCTTTTGCTTGCTGCGTGGTGGCAGCCATTTCTATTGGGATTTATGTATCTTCTATAATTGAAACTTTGTAGCCTTAAGCGGAGGCCTGGGCCAGCCAGGGTGTGCAGAAAGCTTGGCTTCCTCCATCGCTGCAGGCAACCCTAGCCTCCTGCTCTTTCCAGCTCCGTGGCTGCCGCCATTTCTGTTTGGGTTTATGTATCTTCTATCATTGAAACTTTGTAGCCTTGAGTGGAGGCCTAGGCCGGCAAGGGCAGGTGGAGAGCTTGGCTTCCTCCATTGCCCGGGAAACCCAAGCCTCTCTCCTGCTCTCTGTGGCTATAGCCATCTTGGTTGGGTTCATTTGCATATTTGCTCCTGATTGGCTGGTGGGCGTGGCTTGTGGGTGTAGCAGAGTGATGGTTAATTTGCATATTGCTCTTTTATTAGATAGGATTTATTACACTTGAACACCATGACTTCTTTAGTTGAATCTCTTCAACATCTGATTTGGGGCAATAAGGGCAAGGAAAGACTCACACTTTTATTCAACAGATTGTCTATTACATATTACCTACTTCATAACTATACGCTGAAAAAAATGAAGTGTAACATTAGAGGAGGTATCTAAAGAAAGCATTCTTCTTGCCCTAACCGGTTTGGCTCAGTGGATAGATCATCAGCCTGCAGACTGAAAGTTCCCAGGTTCGATTCCGGTCAAGGCCATGTACCTTGGTTGTGGGCACATCCCCAATAGGAGGTGTGCAGAAGGCAGCTGATCAATATTTCTCTCTCATCGATGTTTCTAACTCTCTATCCCTCTCTCTTCCTCTCTGTAAAAAATCAATAAAATATATTTTAAAAAAGCATTCTTATGGTGTGCTGTGGTTTATAAGCATTCAGTCTTCTTTGGACTAAGTGCTGTATTCAAATCTCAACTTGGGCACTTTCAGCTTTATTTACTGACCTTGAATAAATTGTCTAATCTCTTTGAATTTTAGTTCTTTCACTATGAGAACAGAAATGCAAACAGATACTGCCTCAGAGAATTATAGGGAATATGCAGGGTGGGGCAAAAGTAGGTTTACAGTTGTGAGTATGCAAAACAAAGTATATTCTTATACTATTATTTATTAACTAGAGGTCTGATGCACAAAGATTCATGCAAGAATGGGCCTTCCTTCCCATGGCTGCTGGCACGGCCTTCACTCCGGCCAGAGCCACCTTTTCGCTCTAGCCCGGAGCTGCCTTTCCGCCTTCCCACACTGCCCAGAGGCCTGGAGCAGCTGGGGCAGTGCGGAACACCTGTGTCATCTCTTACGGCCGCTCGGCGCCTGCGTAAGCAAATTAACCCACCATCTTTGTTAGGTTAATTTGCATACTCACTCCTGATTGGCTGGTGGGTGTCGCAAAGGTATGATCAATTTGCATCTTACTCTTTTATTAGTGTAGATTATTGTATTCTTTTCTATACAAATGAATGTAAACCTACTTTTGCCCTACCTGTAAAATGAATATTTATTTTGTTACTAAGTGCAATTAGTATGCTTATAGATCTGACTATGAATTACATTTGTAGTAGTGGTTATAAGTTTCAGTGGTAAACACAAAAACAAGTAATGGAAAAGGTTTATAGGATTAATATAATAACTATATAACAATGTGTTGAATCTATAACCCCCAACAATTAACAAAGATTAGAAAGTGGCATAAAATTGGCCAACCCGCTAAATTCTCTATTAAGCATCAGGGATAATGAAGGTCATTCTTTTCTGCTTATCTTTAAAAATTAAAGAAATATAGATTGAATTATGTCTGTCATAAACAAAAGGTAACCCTTAGAATTAAAAATAAAATGTCCATCTTCTAAATATGTTTAGAAGTTTTAAAAAAATGAAAATATAGTCCCTAAAATAAAACACAGAAAACTTAGGAAATAGCAAACTAGAAAAAGTAAAACCAAAAAAAATCCTGTATAATAAAAGACTAATATGCAAATCGACCAAACAGCAGAACGACCAGTCGCTATGACATGCACTGACCACCAGGAGCCATACCCTCAATGCAGGAGTTGCCCCCTGGTGGTCAGTGCACTCCCACAGGGGGAGCACCACTCAGCCAGTTCACAGCTGGCGAGCGCAGCAGCAGTGGCGGGAGCCTCACCCGCCTCCACTGCAGGCGGGCAGTAAAGAGCGAGGGGTCCTGGACTGCAAGAGCCCTTGACTGCAAGAGGGATGTCTGACTGCCAGCTTAGGCCCGATCGGGAATCAGGCCTAAGCTGGCAAGTGAACATCCCTCAAGGGGTCCCAGACTGTGAGAGGGTGCAGGCCGGGCTGAAGGA
Organism: Plecotus auritus; assembly: GCF_963455305.1. NCBI lineage: Eukaryota > Metazoa > Chordata > Mammalia > Chiroptera > Vespertilionidae > Plecotus > Plecotus auritus. Next base: position 67,992,283 of record NC_137771.1, read on the forward strand.
CCCCTCTCCCCCAGTTCACAAATGTCATGCACCAGGCCTCTAGTAAATAAATTTAAAAAAACAACATTCATATAACATGGTAAAAGCAAAGCCAAATATATTAGATATGAAAATATATATAATTATATTATGCATCATCTCAGTTGATATTTTAAAAAATTTGATGTAACCCTCCAAGGACTAAATAACTTTACAAGTATTAAAATGAAAGACTCACTAAGAAATTCACTCAGAAATTCATTCTTTTGTAATTTCAATTTTTCTACAATAAGTAGGTATTACCTATCTTATTAGGAAAATGTATTAAGTTAATACATGTGAAGACCTCAGATGAGTGTCTGGCATAAACTAAGCTTTACTTAAGGGTTGTTTCAGAGTATTGGACATTACTATGGCTATGCCAGTGCCTCTAAGTAATCAAAGCCAGGACATGGCAATAGTATCACATTCATGCACCTCCTTAGCTTTAGGAGTTGTCACATTTGTGAGAAGTCCCCAGGGTGAAATTCCTTGTGGTGACTTCAGTTATTTGTGGTGCAGGTCATTCATTATCATCATACATTTTATTTGCAGACTAATTAATTAATAAGTGGCATATAGTGTACACTTGCTTTCATTATTTTCATAAAAGAGCAATAATGATGTATAAAGTGGCTTTATCTCTATTTTCTGAGAAAAAGAATTAAGCAACATTTTATTTAAAAAATTTTACTCTCCCCCATCATGTAAATTCACCTATTGTATTTATTTCATTCATTGATTCATTTGTCAATTACTTACTAGGCTTCGTGCACATATAAAGATGAGTGAAATTATTCATGGTCCCTGCCCTCTTAAAGCTTATTGCCTATCAAGAGACAACAATTAATTTATTATCCAATGTGCATTAGAAAGCACAGTTCCAAGGAAGCACATCAGCATATAACCAAGAATTCTATGCCTATTGACTGAGGAAGGTAGGCCAGTGTTTGCCCAAAGGAAGTGTTCTAGCCAAGGGTTACCATTAATATACCTTCTCTGCCATTGTCCATGGTTCAATCCATTTAACATCCAATATACTGATTCACCAAAATGAGGACATTTATATTTCATGGATCCTTTGTCCCAGTCTTCCAAATTAGCTCTGTAATATATTAGTCTATACCTTGTTTTATGAAATCCTATATGTCCTCTGAAAAATATATGTTTTACTTTCATTAGTCAGTAAGAACCACCTTAACCACTGGGCTGGAAAAAAAACAACAGACACACCCAGGTGAACTGTTACATATCCAGGGTGAAACTCATTCAAACTGGTTCATATTTGGTGAGAAAACATGTCATTCCTTGGCCAGCATACTCAGTTGCATCAATGAGTGGAAGGTTTTGCATAAGGTGAGTTACCTTGTCATGTGCCTAGAGATGGGGTCATATTTGAAGGAAATATCTTGGGCATGTAGGGGGAAAACCACATAGTATGTTGCCAAATACTCCCTACCCTTGCCTTTGTTTCCAATATCCCTGATAAGTTTATATAAAAATTAATTAAATGATACCTGATAAATGAAGGTAATTTGTCCTATAAAAATGAAGATACTGAAAATAAGATTAAAGTTCCTTTTCACAATCAGCCCTGCATCCAGGTATTATGTAGCATCAATGACAGTAATCACTGTCATTGGTTTAATGTGTTTCTTCCAGGACCATTGTCTTTGAATTTACATATACATATGGGGGTACTAATTTCTTAGATTTTGTTTTTTTACCCTAATAATATTATTCTGCAGCTATTTTTGAAACTTTTTTTCAATAAAGAATCTTATAAATTTTATATGAGAATATAAATAGATCTACCTCATTCATTTTTTAAAATTTTTATTTTTTTTAATTTTATTTTTATTGTTGAGCGTGTTTTTATTGTTGCACAGTGTTAATTATTCTATTGGTGGGCATTTACATTGTAACTATTGTTTCTCCCCAAACAAACAATGCTGCAGTAAATGAATATTCATGCGAATTTGCAGTAGGTCTTTTTCTAGGTTATCATACATGGAAGTAACTTGTGAATACTTCTTAAGTGTTGTCTGTCACTTTATAATTTTATATATCACCATGAATGACATTAAAAAATGTCCAAAATCAAATGACATAGTTACTGACCAATCAGAAAGGATGTACAAAGGAGCCAGGCCAGACATCAACCAGAACCATTCAGTATGCTAAACTTATTCCTTCTGCCGAAATGCCTGCCCTGGGATTTGGGTTTTCAGTGTTGGCATTCAAGGAACATTTTTACCCTCTTACATATTTTCTTATGATCATATTTGGCTCTTCATAATAGCAGTGGTGCTTAGCCGTAGCCAAAAATCTCAGAAGCCAAAGGCTGTGCCTGTGTGTGCATCCGAGTGTGTGTGTGTATGTGCTTGTGCCATGGTTCATTATAACTAGTATAAAAATAAATATGGATTATTATTTTAATAAATATTATAAATCCATTTAAATATTTAGAACAAGTAAATGGTAAACTGTTAAGCACATAACTGTAAAAGAAAATTTCAAAGGATTATGATACTCAAAACTGGGTTGGTGTCTTTCCCAGTACTAGTAAATATTAACCATTTTTTATCCATTCCAGTCCTAATGATTCATACAAAGTTTGAGCAGATGTTTCTTTCTTAATTATTCAAATTTTTAATTTAGACCTTTCCTAGAAATTTTTATGCTACTGGTACTTTAGGTCAGTTACCCTCGAAAGATTCTCCAACTTCTTAAATGGTAACTATGCATTCTTAAGGAACTAGTTCTGTGACTACTCAGCTGTCATATTTGCTTTAAAAATGTCAAAAGTTTCAGTAGTCTTCTTAAGGGCATTTTTTGCTTGTTTTTTAATTTTAATTAAATTTATTGGGGTGACATTGGTCGACAAGACCATATAGATTTCAGGTATGGGTTTCTGTGTTACAAGATCTGTATATTGCACCATGTGCCTACCACGCAAAGTTAAATCTTCTCTTGTCACCATATATTAGGACCCCCTCTTCATCCCCACCCCCTTCCCTCTGGCAACCATCACTGCTGTTTGTGTTCATGAGTTTTAGTTTTATATCCCATATATGAGTGAAATCATATGGTTCTTAGCTTTTTCTAACTGACTTATTTCACTTAGCATAATATTCTCAAGGTCCATCCATGTTGTTGCAAATGGCAGTATTTCATCTTTTCTTATGGCTGAGTAGTATTCTATTCTCTCTCTCTCTCTCTCTCTCTCTCTCTCTCTCTCTCTCTCTCTCTTCATATATATATCACATTTTCTTATTTAGTCCTCTATTGCAGGACACTTTAGTTGTTTTCATGTCTTGGCCACAAGCCACAGTGAAAAATGCTACAATGAATATAGTGGTGCATATATCTTTGTGAATAGATATTTTCGAATTTTTCAGAGAGGGATTGCTGGGTAGTATGATAGCTCTATTCTTAATTTTTTGAGGAATCACCAGACTGCTTTCCATAGTGGTTGTATCAGTCTACATTCTCATCAGCAGTGAAAAAAATTTCTCTTTTCTCCACAACCTCTCCAACTCTTGTTATTGCTTCTCTTGTTGATAATGGCCACTCTAACAGGTATGAGGTGGTATTTCATGAAAACATGTTCAACCACACTAGCAATTAGGGAAATATAAATTAAGAGCATTTCTTTTATCCTTTACATGACATATATTCAGAAAAAGAAGGAAAAGAAATACATGGGAAAGAAGGAAAATAAATAGCTTGTTGTAGTCTGTAAATTACATCACCATTGAAAAAATGGAGGCTCCTAGAAATGTGAACAATACATCACAGAATATCTTTTTTTTTTTTGAAAAACCATAGTGATGCTCCCTACTCTTACACATGAACCTTTCCTTGCCCAAATTTTCATGCTATTAGAAAAACTTAAAATAAAATAAATTATACAAGTATTTCAGAACTGGTTATCTGATTGCACCCAAGAGAAAGGAGTATGGGTCAATCTTATTTTCAATGTCCTTCCGTGCAAGCACTCAGAAATATAATTGTTTTGTACCTTCGTGATCCAAAAGCAAATCAAAGCCATATTTCATTCAAAGTGCTCATGGCAGATGGGTCCTGGGCTGCAATTTCTAATTCCATGATTTTAGAATCTATTAAGCCTCTTGTTCTTATAATTATCTTCAAATTTTCTCCATTACTTCACCTGGATAGAAGAATAAAGAAGCTACAATTTTGATTATGGGATTGTTTTATTCTCATTATTTTTTCATATCCACTATTTCTCTTTAATTTCTAATTTGAAACACATTAAAATAATAAAAAATGTTTCAATGATTCTAACACTAATTATTTGACAGGTCTAAGATCCTAATCCCTCAAACATCTTACTTATTTCAATGAAACACATATAATTTTAAGCATTAAGAAAAAAATTAATTTTAATTTATTCTGTAAATGAAGACCATTATATTTAATTTGATAGCATATCTGTCTATTCAAACTGAATTTGAAGGGTGGAAATAGTATACTGTGGGAAATCTAAAATCAAACTAGCCTTTTCTAATCTGTACAGATGAACCTGACATTTTTATTCAAAAATATATTTATTTTACAAACTATAAATAGGTGTGTTTAATTGTCACATATAAATTTGAACCAGGCACTGTATCAGGTTCTTGGGTCAAAGATGAAGAGGAGTCTGGCTTAAGAAGTTTACAATATACTGTAATAAAATGCAATGTGGCTAACTCTAAGCCATGTGGCAATGACATTCTGGTGGAACATTATAAGCAGAATGATTTCTTCCCTCCAAGAGAAAAATTGGAAGGAAGGTTTTACCAGGATGGCAGATTATCAGAATGAGTAGAAATTTCAATGAGCAGATATTAAGATATATATTAAACAAACTCAATATCCTGCTATTAAAAACAACTGTGAGAATTGTTTTTCCTGGATAGATATGTCTACATTCCCTCCTACTTTATTTATTTTTAAGAGATTTCCAGATTTTTATTTCTGGAACTGTACAGATATTAAAGTACAAGAATACAAAATAATGCTCAAAAATCAATGTTTATGTACAAATATTAAAATCAATGCAACAAGAGCAACTTTCTCTGGAATATCTGTTACTAAGACTTGTTCTGATTGTCACTAATTCATTTCATACTCACAGTGTACTTAGTTCAAACTGGGATCATTGGATCACTGGTTTTCTAAGAGGAATTTTAATAACTACCATATTTAATAGTAAAACTAATAGCTTCCTCCTTTTGGTGAAAAATTAAGAACTTTTTAAAAAACATAGTAATGTCAATATTCTTATAAATTATTTCAATTTCCATTTGTAGACAATGTGCTTTGAAACTGGGCAAACAATCTCCTTGGTGGTCAGGTTCCTCCATTCGTTTACGTTCAGTGTTGAAAGAGTCACTGGAGACTTTGGTTAAATTCAATAGTTAAAGTCACTATGCTTTCTGAGAGCTGACGTCCTCAAACACTTGAAACCCTCAATCATACAAATTAATAGGAAACAATTGCACAATGCTTTGACCTAATTGTACACACTTCAGTATCGTTGAAAAATTATTCTACATCCTTCAAGTAAATTCAGCAGCTGACCGAGAGGAGAGCCGTCGCTGAGAAGCGCAAGCTCGGATGCCAGGGAAGTATTGTTCTAGTTGCAACACCATCACACTCACCGCTGTCCCCAAGTCTCCACAGAAAAGATGCATCAGTCCACACTGCAACCACTCACCATGGATTTTTGGTTTGTTCATATGAAAATAATGCAGTGAAGGAAAAAAACAAAAAGAATTCATCACAGTTTGTTATAAGAATTGTGTTTAACACTTGATAATGAAGGCATTGTTGTATCTTCATATGATTGCAAATCCATTATCTTCATGCTCTCAAATGCAATTCTTCCAATAAACAGTAACAAATTCTGTGTTAAGATGCTTAAATGGAGAGGGGGGAAACAGTCAGTCCAGATTTTAAAAGAAAATTCAATAAAAAAACTATTTTACATGGACAGTCAAAGTGGTATAGTTTATGTATGTCACATCAAGCAGCACAAAAATGGTATTATACATGGCAGATGCAGTCAAAAAAATACAGAATCAGATCTAAAAAATATTCGAAGAATTTTCACATATACACAAAAATCTTGCAGATTATTGTCCCATTTAACAAGGAATTAAAAGTAAACATTGCCAACCCATCAGCACTCTCTAAGAGGCTGAACTAGCTTGGCATTTAAATATTTATGAAACTAGCTGGAGTTTATGTTTCTCTCACATCATTTTCTGAATTTTGGTCAAAAATCTTTATTCAGATAACTAATGTGTCCATTACACTTGCTAATAATCAAAACTTGAGATAAGAAACACTGTTTCCAACTGATTATTTCCGCCTACTTTAGTAATTTCAAAGTTGTATTTACAAGAGGCTGCCACATGGGGCAAGAGGCAGGCCAAGAAAATTTCTACTTTCCTCCTCCATCTTTTCTCCTAAATGCATGATCCCCCTTTAGCCAGAAAACTCTGCTTTCAGCTGCATTATATATACACTAGAGGCCTGGTGCACAAAACTTGAGTATGGGGCGGGGCGGGGGGAAGTTGTCCTTCAGCCCAGCCTGCACCTTCTCCAATCTGGGACCCCTTGAGGGATGTCTGACTGCCCATTTAGGCCCGATTCTAAACGGGCAGTTGGACATCCCTCTCACAATCCAGGACTGCTGGCTCCCATCTGCTCACCTGCCTGCCTTCCTGATTGCCCCTAACCACTTCTGCTTGCCAGCCTGATCACCCCCTAACCACTCCCCTGCCAGCCTGATTGATGCCTAACTGCTCCCCTGCCAACCTGATTGCTCCTAACTGCCCTTCCCTGCAGGCCTGGTCACCCCTAACTGCCCTCCCCTGCAGGCCTGGCCCCCCCAACTGCTCTCCCCTGCAGGCTTAATCCCCCCAACTGCCCTCCCCTACAGGCTTAATTCCCCCAACTGCTCTCCCCTGCAGGCCTGGGTCTCCCCCAACTGCTCTTCCCTGCAGGCCCAGTTGCCCCCAACTTACCTCCTCTGCCGGCCTGGTTGCCCCTAACTGCCCTCCCCTGCAGGCTTGATTGTCCCCAACTGCCCTCCCTTGCAGGCCTGGTCCCTCCCAACTGCCCTCCCCTGCTGGGCATCTTGTGGTAGCCATCTTGTGTCCACATGGGGGCAGGATCTTTGACCACATGGGGGCAGCCATGTTGTGTGTTGGAGTGATGGTCAATCTGCATATTACTCCTTTATTAGATAGGATAGAGGCCTGGTGCATGGGTGGGGGCCAGCTGGTTTGCCCTGAAAGGTGTCCCGGATCAGGGTGGGGGTTCCCTTGGGGCATGTGGCGGCCTGGGCGAGGGGCCTGTGGTGGTTTGCAGGCCAGCCACGCCCCCCAGTGACCCAAGCGGAGGCCCCGGTATCTGGGATTTATTTATCTTCTATAATTGAAACTTTGTAGCATGGAGTGGAGTCCAGGGCAGGCCAGGGCAGGCGGGAAGCTTGGCTTCCTCCATCACCAAGGGCAACCCAAACCTCCTGTTCTCTCCAACTCCATGGCTGCCACCATTTTTGTTGGGATTTACTTATCTTCTATAATTGAAACTTTGTAGCCTTGAGCGGAGGCCAGGGCTGGCCAGGGCGGGCAGGAAGCTTGGCTTCCTCCATCACTGGGGGCAACCCAAGCCTTCTGCTTCCTCCAGCTCTGTGGCTGCCACCATATTTGTTGGATTAATTTGCATACTTGCTCCTGATTGCTAGTGGGCATGGCTTGTGGGTGTAGTGGAGGTATGGTCAATTTGCATGTTTCTCTTTTATTAGATAGGATAAGTGTGCCATGAAAAGAAAGTACTTTCTCAATTTTTCCGTTTCATAAATTGAGGCATTTATATATTTGTATATGAATATATTTAAAATTAAGCCCACCTTAGTAATAGACACTCAGACAATTACACTGAGTGGCCCGATTATTATAACCACCCCATCAGTACTTCATTGAACCACCTTTTGCCTTCAATACTGTGGTGATTCTTCTTGGCATTGACTACACGAGGTGTTGAAAGGTGATGTGAGGAATCTGACAGCATGCCTGATGAATAGCACTGTCCAGTTCTGTGAGATTTGATGGTTGTGGAACCAGCTGCCTGATGGCTCTTTTAACTTCATCCCACAAATGCTCAACTGGATTGAGATCTGGTGAATGTGGGGGCCACCTAAGCAAGGTAAAGTCTCCCTCATGTTCTTGAAACCACTCCTGCACAATAAGAGCACGGTGGCATGGCTCATTGTCTTGTTGAAAGAAGCCATCTCCATTGGGATACGCTGTCAACATGACAGGATGAACTTGATCAGCAACGATACTTAGGTATGTTGTGCTATTCAGATGTTGTTCCACACGAACTAAAAGGCCCAAATCATGCCAGGAAAACATGCCTGAAACCATAACACTGCCTCCACCAGCTTGAAGGGTTGTACTCATGCATGTGGGGTGCATGCTTTCATGCTGTTTCCTCAAAATTCTCACTCTGCCATCTGCATGATGCAACTGGAAACGTGATTCATCAGACCACATGACTTTTTTCCAATGTTCAACTGTCCAATCCTTGTGTTCCTGTGCAAATTGGAGACGTTTTATCTTGGTAACTGCAGATAGCAAAGGTGTTCGAACAGGCCTTCAGTCTCCATATCCCATACGATGCAGTGTATGGCTATTTTGCCTACAAACGTAAGGTGGTCATAATAATCTGGCCATTCAGTGTGTATTTATGTATATGTATATGTATATGTATATGTATATGTATATGTATATGTATATGTATATGTATGTGTATATGTATATATCTACATATACATGTATATGTATATACAAACAAATGAAAGTTCAGGCCTTGAAAATAAGCATAATAGAATCTCCAACAAACACAGTTATATTAACAAGGCCACTTCAATCAGGGAATTTGCATATAATGGAAATGATAAGGCCAAGTATAAGTGGAGTGTATGATACCCTTTACAATAATCCAGTGAGTTGTTAAGACTGCACCATTTTACAGTGGAAGTTATTCTGTATAATTTCAGATTTAAATTTATCTACCTTTATTTTTTTCATGAATTCTTCAGCATATCACACTATTTTAAAAACAAATTCCAATGTCTATAGAACACTTCTAAACTTTGAAATCTACCAGTGCACAATCTTTTTCATTTGCCATGCAAAACATTTCCTCATTGTAAGGTAGGAGAATAAAAACAGTTCCTCTGGATTTACAACATATAAGTTATCTTTGGGGGAATGGGGAAAGAGGAGGAATAAAAGGGCAAGTTTCCTTTATTTTTCGACTTCAGGGTTTCACATCACAATATAGAGATGGTCAACGGGTTGAAAATAATCAAAATTTGAGAAAATTAGTTGTTCGATTGACTGACAGTGTTTCCTTTTTAAATATAAGAATGACCCTTTCAAACTGAATCACATTTTCTCTATATGCTCACACACATATATCCCTGCACCTCCCAAGCTCCCAATTTGTTTTGACAAATGAAAGAAAAAAAAAAAAAACACAACACCAATAACTAGTGATAAGTAAGAAATTTTCTATACTTAGGAAAAGATGAATACATTTAATAGTTTGGAATAGGGGAGAGAACTCTATTTGGCAGAACTCTTATATGTCTTTTGATTTTGGATAATGTAATGATTAATTTTATGTATCAACTTGTCTGGGCCAGATATTTGGACAGACATTATTTTAGGTGTTTCTGTGATAGTGTTTTTGGGTAATATGTACATTTAAAGTAGAAGACTTTGAATAAAGCAGATTGCCCTTCATAATCTCTGTGGGCCTCATCCAATCAACCAAAAGCCTGAATACAACCAAAGGCTACCCTCTCCCAGGAAGAGGAAATTCCCCAGCAGACTGCCTTCAGACTTTATTTGAAACACCTGCTTTTTCTGATTCCCCAATGAACATTTTGGATGCAAACTACAACTCTTTCCTGAGTCTCCAGCCTGCTGGCCTCCCCCATCATATTTTTGACTCATCAAGCCTCCACAGTCACATGAACCAATTCCCTAAAATAAGTATCTTTCCACTGATATACACATTCTATTGGTTGTGTCTCTGGAGAACCCTAACTAATACAGAGAGTTGTTAGAGCTTGTCTTGTTTGAATTGCGAATGAATCAAGAAAATAAATAAATTGCTCTGCCTTTGTAGAGAGGGATAAACAAGCTTAGGGGGAGGATGTGAAAAGTAGAAAGGAAGGGTATCTTCAACATAGTGAGGGAATGAAACTGGATTGAGAAAACAAATGAAGATTTTCCAGAAGTGATAATGACTGAGGCTTTGAAGAAAGTTATCTAATCTTCTTGAATAGCTTGGCAGTGCCATATTGTGATCTATCCACTTTTCAATCATTTCATGATCCCTTCCATTTATTGACTCCAAATCCTCAATAAAATTCATTACATACATATCCTTCATTAAGTGGTATTTTGGAAAATAAAGAGTTTACACCAATGTCTAGCAGTGTGATATGGCATGAAAACTAAAGTGTATACAGCTGATTACATACAGAGCTATGATAGAGAATTTAGCAGAAGTAACAATGTGTACAGAAAAGATAAGTTCAAGATTCTTTAGGGCAATGAAGAGAGAAAGAAGCTAAGTGTCCCATCACCAGAGGGAAAAGGACAAGGTAATACTAGAAAACTGGGAACTTGTAGACCCATGCATTACATTCCCCATTGTATCAGGTGGTTCACTAAAGCCTATACTTATAATGCAATAGAAAAGAAAAAAGAGGAAGAGAAAAATGGCGGCGGAATAGACAGACGTGTTCTGAGCCTTGTCCCGGAGCAGAAAGAAAGAACAGCTGAGGGTCGCACGAGGAGTATTTGTTGGCAAGTTAAGGGAAAGCTAAACTCCAGGAGAAGGTGGGGAACTGCTAGACAGGGTTCCCCTGACCGGGCAGCCCCCACTGCGGCTGGTTCCCCTCCCGGAGCTACGGGCTCAGATGCGAAGACTGTGCCATCTTGAAAGGGAAAGTGGAGGTTATCGGAAGCCTGAAAATCCACAACTGCTGCACCCAACAAACAACTGCGAGCCCCAGAACACCGGTCCCCAATTGGCGCAAACACGCAGATTCAGAAGAGCTCTACACTCCACCACGGAAAGGTCAGATTTCACCTAGGATAAGGTGAGGTCTCTGGTCCTGGCGGGAGAAAGAAATGTGCATTTTGTGGGAGCTGGAGGACCAGGGAAGTCTGCACCTAGAAAAATCCGTGGCTGTTAGCGCTGGTGTGATCCGTGAATGTGGAAGGGGGTCCTCAGAGCTGCTAACAGGAGGGATCTCTAAAAAGCAACCCATTTTGATCTGACGTGCAGGGATAGCCTAAGAATTTCAAAGGTGTGCTGGATGCTTAGACTTGCACGCAGACCCATTGTTCGCACACTTGGGCCTTTTCCTCTTGAAATCCTTGCTTCTGATTACTAAGCCTAATACATAGGATCACCCAGTTGGAGACACCCTGGGAGACTGCAGGGGAAAGTTGTTTTTCTGTAACCTGGGGATCGGGATCGTAGCCGGGAGTGACCATCGGAGAGCCAGCTCTGAGGCAGTCCACTTCCACAAACTGGTATTGAGTGCCACAGAGAAAGAAGGATCTAAATGCAAGCTAGAGAAGCCAAATAGATCCAGAAGTAAATCCAGAAACACTGCCACCCACGGGCTGAATCACAAACTGACTCTTGTGTAATAAAAAATAAAGGAATACAAGAAATTAAGACACCCCACCTGCTTAAAAATCAGGACCAGCTTACAACACTGAGGAGCAGTGGAATGCAGGGAACTGAAATACTGTCTGGACTGAGAAACAGGCATGCCAAACAGAACAATAGAGGAAGTGAATGACCTTCACTACTGCACATTTTATTTATTTTATTTTTTATTTTTATTTTTTTATTTTCATTTTTTTGCATCTTTTACTCAAGAAACTAATTTTTTTCCTCACTTAATTTTACCTTTTTAATTATTACATTTTTATTTTCAATCAGTATTATTACTACTACTATTTTACCTTTTTTTAAGTATCATTTTATTTTCTCTTTATTTTACTTCGGGATTAGTGTTCTATATTCTATTTTCATCTTTCCTTTAGCATCGTTTTATTCTATCTCAACTCTACCTATATGCCATCACTCTCTTCCTAACCTTTCCCCTTTCGGTGTCCTGTTTATCTTACCCCTTTCCTGCTTTAGATTTTCCCTATTCTTTCTGTTTACCCCCTGTTAAAATGTCACCCTACTTATATATCTAATCTCCAATCCCCTTCTCTAAGTCCATACACACCTCTCTCTTCACTGTCTTAACTATCAAAAAATTGTTTAACTCTCTGTCCTTTTGTTGTTGTTTGCTTGAATGTTGATTTTATCGAATTTTTATGCTTTTTTGTGAGATTGTTTTGCTTATTATTTTGTTTGTTTGTTTTTTTTGTTTGATTTGTTTTTGTTTGTTTTTTGCTTCTGTTTTCCTTTGCCTCGCTTGATATTAGTTGGTGTTGTAGTTTGTATTAATCCCCAGGTACTTGTTGCTGGCATTTGCTGGGATTAGTGGTTGTTCTATTGGAGTTTTCTCCCAATGTATATAGTTTGTTCCCCTTTCTCTCTTAGTCTCTTTCTGGTCTCTCTTACTTTTCTTTTCCTTTTCCCAATTTCATTTTGACAATCCTTTTTTTTCTTCCTTTTTCCTCTTCTTTCTCTCCTATCCCATAATTTGCCTTTCTCTGGAGGTCACCTTTATTGGAGGTTATTAATATCGTGAATACATTTCTGTTCAGTGCCTTGTGTGTTATACCTGGTTGTGTTGTATTTTGTGCCTTTAAATCAACGCAGGAGAGAGAGAACTACATAACCAGACATCTGGAGAAGAGAGACCATGGGGAGACAAAAAAACAGCCCACATATGAAAGAAAGGAGGCATCACCAGAAAAGGAAGTAAACGAAATGGAAGCAAGCAACCTTCCAGTGAAAGAATTCAGAGAAATGGTCATAAGGTGGCTGAAAAGAATGGAAGACAAATTCAACGATATGAATAAGAACCAAAATGAAATGAAGAAGAACCAAGAAGAAATGAAAAATGACATCGCTGCTGTAAAGAACTCAATAGAAAGCATCAAGAGTAGACTAGAAGAAGCAGAGGACCGCATCAGTGAGCTAGAAGACAAGATGGGAAAAAATACCCAAGTAGAGCAACTCATAGAAAAAAAAAAATTAAAAGGCAGGAGGAGAGCCTAAGGGAACTTTGGGACAATACTAAACAAAACAACATCCGCATAATAGGAGTTCCAGAAGGAAAGGAAACTGAGAAAGGAATAGAAAACCTGTTTGAAGAAATAATGAAAGAAAACTTCCCTGATGTAGAGAAGAAGAAACCCACACAAATCCAAGAAGGTCACAGAGTCCCAAGCAAAATGAACCCCAAAAGACCAACGCCAAGGCACATTATAATTAAATTGGCAAACACCAACGACAAAGTAAGAATCTTAAAAGCGGCAAGAGAGAGACAAAAAGTTACATACAAAGGAACCCCCATTACACAAGCAACTGATTTCTCAACAGAAACTCATCAGGCAAGAAGGGAATGGAATGAAATATACAAAGTCATGCAAAGGAAGGGTCTGAATCCAAGAATACTGTACCCAGCAAGGCTATCAATCAAAATTGAAGGTGAAATCAGGAGCTACACAGACAAAAAAGGACTAAGGGAATTTATTACCACCAAACCAGCAATGCAAGAAATGCTAAAGGGTCTTCTGTCAAAAAAAGAAATAGGAAGCGAAGAAGGAACATAGGGGTAAAGAATAAAAATGGCAACAAATAAGTACCGATCAATAATAACTATAAATGTAAATGGATTAAATGCCCCAATCAAAAGACATAGGGTAATGGATTGGATAAGAAAACAAGACCCATATATCTGCTGTCTACAAGAAACCCACCTCAGAAAAAAAGACGCACACAGACTGAGGGTGAAGGGATGGAAAATGGTTTTCCAGGCAAATGGAAATGAAAAAAAGCAGGGGTAGCAATACTTATATCTGACAAATTAGATCTCAAAGTGAAGGGCATAACAAGAGATAAGGAAGGCCACTTCATAATACAAAAGGGAGCAATCCAACAAGAAGAAATAACTCTGGTAAACATATATGCACCCAATACAGGAGCACCCAAATACATAAAAAAACTCCTAGAGGATATCAAGGGAGAGATTGACAGCAATACAATCATAGTAGGAGTCTTTAATACCCCACTATCACCATTGGACAAATCCTCTAAACAAACAAAAAAAAAAAGCAAAGAAACATCAATCCTAACTGACTCACCAGACCACATAAAATTTATTGACATCTTCAGAACATTTCACCCCAAAGCCACAGAATATACATTCTTCTCAAGTGCACATGGGTCATTTTCAAAGATAGACCATATGTTGGGACATAAGCAAAGTTTCTTCAAATTCAAGAAGATAGAAATCATATCAAGCATCTTCTCAGGCCACAGTGGCATAAAACTGGAAATCAACTACAATAAAAACAATCCTAAGAAATCAAACACATGGAGACTAAACAGCATGCTATTAAACAATGACTGGGTTACTAGAGAGATCAAGGAAGAAATAAAAAACATCATGGCAACAAATGACAATGAAAACTCAACAATCCAAAATCTATGGGACATAGCAAAAGCAGTCTTGAGAGGGAAGTTCATAGCTCTACAAGCCTACTGCAAAAAACAAGAAACAATCGTAATAAATTACCTTACCCTACACCTCAAAGAGTTAGAAAATGAGCAACAAGAAAAACCCAGTGTAAGCAGAAGGAAGAAAATAATAAAGATCAGAGTGGAGATAAATGACATAGAGACCAAAGGAACAACACAAAAGATCAACAAAACCAAGAGCTGATTCTTTGAAAGGATAAACAAGATTGATGAACCTCTAGCCAGGCTCACTAAGAAGCAAAGAGAGAGGACCCAAATAAACAAAATCAGAAATGAAAGAGGTGAAATAACAACAGATCCCGCTGAAATACAAAGGATTGTTAAAAAAAATACTATGAACAACTCTATTCCAAGAAACTGGACAACCTGGAGGAAATTGACATATTCCTAGAAAAATATAACCTTCCAAAACTCAATCAGGAACAATCTAAACAGCTCAATATGCCAGTACCTATGGAAGAAATTGAAGCAGCCATCAAAAAGCTTCCATCAAACAAAAGCCCGGTGCCAGATGGCTTCACAGGAGAGTTTTACCAAACATTCAAGGAAGAACTAAAACCTATCCTCCTCAGACTATTCCAAAAAATCCAAGAGGAAGGAACACTTCCAAGCTCCTTCTATGATGCTAGCATCACCCTAATACCAAAACCAGATAAAGACAACACAATGAAAGAGAATTACAGGCCAATATCCCTCATGAACGTAGATGCCAAAATCCTCAAAATTCTAGCAAATCGGATCCAGCAGTACATCTGAAAGATCATACACCATGACCAAGTAGGATTTATCCCAGGAATGCAAGGATGGTACAATATCTGCAAATCAATAAACGTGATGCATCATATAAACAAATTGAGAGATAAAAATCACATAGTCAGATCAATTGATGCAGAAAAAGCATTTGAAAAAATCCAATACCCTTTCTTGATAAAAACTCTCAATAAGGTTGGAATAGAAGGATCATACCTCAACATAATAAAAGCCATATATGTTAAACCCATAGCTAACATCATACTCAATGGGCAAAAACTAAAACCATTTCCCCTAAGAACAAGAACAAGACAGGGATGCCCATTCTTACCACTCCTGTTTGACATAGTACTGGAAGTATTAGCCATTGCAATTAGACAAGAAGAAGAAATAAAAGGCATCCAAATTGGAAAAGAAGAAGTAAAGCTGTCCTTATTTGCCGATGACATGATATTGTACATAAAAAACCTGAAAGACTCCATCAAAAAACTAAGACTTAATAAATTAATTCGGCAATGTAGCAGGATACAAAATTAATGCCAAGAAATCTATGGCATTTCTATACACCAATAGTGAACTTACAGAAAGAGAGACTAAAAAAGCAATCCCATTTACCATCGCACCAAAAAAATTAAGATATCTAGGAATAAACTTAACCAAGGCGGTAAAAGTCCTATATACGGAAAACTACAGGACACTGAAAAAAGAGATAGAAGAAGATATAAACAGATGAAAGAACATACCATGTTCATGGATTGGTAGAATCAACATCATTAAAATGTCCATACTACCCAAAGCAATCTATAGATTCAATGCACTCCCCATTTAAATACCAACGGCATATTTGACAGACCTAGAAAGAACTCTCCAAAAAATCATCTGGAATAAAAAAAGACCCTGAATAGCCACAGCAATCCTGAGAAAGAAGAATAAAGTAGGAGGGATCTCAATACCAGATTTCAAGCTGTATTACAAAGCCACTGTTCTCAAAACAGCCTGGTACTGGCACAAGAACAGACATATAGATTAATGGAATAGAATAGAGAATCCAGATATCAACCCAAACCACTATGCTCAATTAATATTTGACAAAGGAGGCATGAACATACAATGGAGTCAAGACAGTCTCTTCAATAAATGGTGTTGGGAAAATTGGACAGATACATGCAAAAAAATGAAACTAGATCATCAACTTACACCATACACAAAAATAAACTCAAAATGCATAAAGGACTTAAACATAAGACGGGAAACCATAAAAATACTAGAGGAATCCACAGGCAGAAAAATCTCAGACATATGCCGAAAGAACTTCTTCACTGATACTGCCCCTAGGGCAATGGAAGCCAAAGAGAAAATAAACAAATGGGACTACATCAAAATAAAAAGCTTTTGCACAGCAAAAGAAACCACCAACAAAACAAAAAGAAACCCCACTGTATGGGAGAACATATTTGCAAATATTATCACTGATAAAGGTTTAATCTCCAACATCTACAGGCAGCTTATACAACTTAATAAAAGGAAGATAAATGATCCAATAAAAAATGGGCAAGGGACGTAAATAGAATCTTTTTGAAAGAAGACAGAAGGAAAGCCAAGAGACACATGAAAACATGCTCAAAGTCACTAATTATCAGAGAGATGCAAATCTAAACGACAATGTGATACCATCTCACACCTGTCAGAATGGCTATCATCAACAAATCAACAAACGACAAGTGCTGGCGAGGATGCGGAGAAAAAGGATCCCTCATGCATTGCTGGTGGGAATGCAGACTGGTGCAGCCACTGTGGAGAACAGTATGGAGTTTCCTCAAAAAACTGAAAATGGAACTCCCATTTGACCCAGTAATCCCACTCCTAGGAATATATCCTAAGAAACTAGAAACACCAATCAGAAAGGATATATGCACCCCTATGTTCATAGCAGCACAATTTGCAATAGCTAAGATTTGGACACAGCCTAGATGCCTGTCAGAAGATGACTGGATCAGAAAACTATGGTACATCTACACAATGGAATACTATGCTGCCATAAAAAAGAAGGAATTCTTACCATTTGTAGCAACCTGGATGGAATTGGAGAATATTATGCTAAGTGAAATAAGCCAGTCAATGAAAGAAAAATACCACATGATCTCACTCATTTGTGGATAATAAAAAACATTATAAACTGATGATCAAAAAGATAGATACAGAGGCAGTAAAGCATCAAACAGACTGTCAAATTATAGCGGGAAGGTTAGGGAGAGGTGGGGGAAATAAGAGATCAACCGAAGGACTTATATGCATGCATATAAGAGTAACCAACGGATGCAAAACATTGGGGTGTGAGGGCATGTATGGGAGTGGGGTGGGAGGGGCAATGGTAAGATATGTACACATATAATACCTTAATAAAAAAAAAAAAGAAAAGAAAAGAAGTAAGAAAACGAGAACAAAAAGGAGAGAGGTGGAGGTTAATTTTTTTTTAAAGGAAAAGAACATGGAGTTGCTATTTCAATCTCTTCCATTGACTTAGTCTCTGATATTTCGGTAACTGTTCTAAAATCAAACACTCAATATGTCATTTAACATTATTCTCTAAGTCTATCCCTATCTGGCTCCAAAATGTCTTTTAAGCCACATCTCCCACTAAATCTAAGTGTTATAATTTAGGCCACTGGTTGGTGACCCCTGGGACTATTAGAGATGGGACACAGTTTGAAGTGGGCAGACCCTCACTTCCTAGCGAAGGAGTAACACGTGGAGAGTGTTTGGCAAAAGACTTGCAGCTCCAAAGACAGCCGCTGGTGAGATCAGGCTTCTATCTTCCCTTTCCTGCACTCAGTCCCAGTTGAAAAAGGGGAAACTAAACTGCAGACATTTTCCATCTATCCAACTAGGGGGATCTTAGCATAATCATGAGGAGAAAATCCAAGCATGTGCTTTATTATGTATTATTTCAATTACGTCCTGCCTTTCACTAAATTAAAAAAACAAGAAAGTCACTTCTTTGTTCTCTGTGATTTCTCTTCATTGTTACACTGGAGACTCACATGTAGTAGCATGAAAAGGGAAGGGTTACAGATTTAAAAGGAAATGTGTGTGCAAGGGAGATACATTGGTCACAACCGAACAAACTTATCCTACTCCTTCCAGTAACTAAGAATTGTGATGATACCGTCATTGGGATGAAATTCCTGTTTAGTAATTGAGAAGAGTTTGATAAGCAAAAGAAAGAAACAACATGATTTGGTCCCTGGCCAGACTTGGCTCTTTTCTCCTCCTATTCTCATATATTACTAGGCTGCCAACACATGAGATTTCAGCACACCAAGCTTGTTCCCACCTTGCTTATCCACTACCTTGGAAGGCTTGGATCTTAACATAGCTGGTTCTTTCTTAATATTAGTCTCTGCTCTATTGTCCCTTCCCTAAATGATTTATCTGATCCCTCTGAAAATAGCGCCTAACATCATCCAAAGCATTCCCAGTCACTTTCTATTTTCTGCCTAGCACTTTTCATTATGTGACATCCTTCTATATCTTTCTCTCTATCTATTACCTATCTAATCTATCTAACAATTATTGTTCTTTATCTTTATAAAATAGTTCCACTAGGACCTAAATTTCAATACAGCAAGGATGTTTTCTGTCAGTTCTCTGCTCTATCCCTAGCATTTAGAACAGTATATCTCACACATAGTAGGTGATCATAAATGAATAATAGTATTTAAAGAGATTTTTAGGGAACGTGTCCATCTATTACTCTTTGTTTTAATACATATGTTAAGAACAAATGATTCTTAGTTATTCCTCAAAATTAGACCATTAAGATGTCTACCTAAGATATTTTTTCACTGTCTAATAAAATTCTGCCTAGAATGTAATACATTTATATATATTTTTTGAAAAGTTGCTATCATTCAGACTTTGTCACTAAATGTGATCAACCCTTCTCCAAATTAATGTTATTAAGATTTTAGTAACATAGTGATGTATACTTCACCAAATATTTCAAAATCCCTTTTCCTTTGGTAAATAAAATCTAAAGGAAATGACTAATTAGTCAATTTGAATGATTTCCAAATAACACCACCAGCCTGTGTTTGTCTATACTACCAAGGTGAATTATTCATTAGCATTTATGAGAAGTGCCTGAAGAACACTAGCAGTGGGAGTAAAACAACCTGGAATGGTTTTTAAATGACCTTCCAAGCAACTTGGATTAATACTGGCATTATTCTCTCTGTACAAATCGAGTTAAAATTTCCCATGTGTCAGGTCTCTGAAGAAGGCAGTGAAGGAGTGCTGTCTTAGAGAGGAAATGACCTTCTGCACTTAACACAATTAGATTCTGCTGTTTTCCATGTGTGAAGTGTCGGTGAAAGGGAGGGGAGGAGAGAGAGAGAGAAAAGAGAGAGAGAGAGAGAAAGAAAGAGAGAGAGAGAGGGAGAGGGAGAGAACAGGAAGAAAGAGGAGTCAGAGAGAAAGATATATGAGAAGAGAAGGAAAAACAGGGGTGAGAGACAGAAATAGGAAGAGAAAATGGGGAGATAGGACATGAAGAAAAGAAGTAAAAAATAAAATCTAGAAAGCAGAAAGAAAAAAAGGAGGGGTGGAAGACAGGCGAAAGGGAGAGAGGAGGGAGGGGGAAAACTTACCATAGAAATGACAGAGTCAGAGGCAGGCTTCCTCTGAGTTGGCACACCAGGTTGCCAGGCTCCCAGGAGCTCTCCCAGGTGTGCAGGGTCACCTGACTTAATACTGATTAAAAGTATAAATTGCAACACAAAAAGAAAAAAAAGCAATTTTCATGTTTTTCTCCCCTGTGAGGTCACACTCCCTGGTTGTAGCTGAGCCTGCTGCTAGGCACACCCCTCTTGTTTAATAAAATTGTATTAACTTTATCCCTGCCCTTGATTTGTGGCTTTCTCATGTTGTGAGGAATAAATAATAAATGATTGTAAAGCACTTGTACATATGAAATGCCACATAAATGCTAAATAATAATCAGCTTAGGCCAGGAAGCCAGGGGGGTAGAATAGAAATCATTGCACCCAGACATTCCTCTTTATGTGGCTAAAATCATCCAGTGTGCTGTCTCCACTTCAAACCATCCTGCAGATTTAATTTTCACGCATTCAAGAACACACTTCTCTGCAAAGTAAAAACCTTTGTTCCTCCATCCCTACAGCAATGTCATTTATAATGGTAAAATATCACGCCAACAACTCATCTTTGCCTTTTCATGTCAGCTCGGTTTTTGCCACACTCCTTCCCTTCTGTTACCCCTTCCAAATTCCCATGTGCACTATTTTGACTCATCATTTCTTACTCCCCGGTGATGCCTATTCTACTCTGTTTACCTTTGGGAAGTAATCTGTTTCCCAATCTTGAATTTCATTGCCTATGCATTTTGGGAATCCAACATACCTAAGGTGGTCATTCCTTGAAGCGCTTCGTTCAGGCATCTACTTAATCATTTATTCACTCGACACTTATTGATGGAGAATTGTGTTAGTATTGGAGATACAGTAGAAATTAAGGCAGAGAGAGTATGCATTATCTAAAATAGGCAGGCATGGCAACTCTAATATAGTTTGGAAAATGCTATGATCAGAGTAAGTACAGGGAGCTAAAGGAAGTCACTATGTAAACAGCAGAAAGTTATGGTTTGAGCTGATGTTTTCCCTTATATTTTCAACTGTCTGTAAAAGCCTTTCTATGTACCATTTAACATAACTAAAGCTCTCTTGGATTAACCTGGTTGTGCATAGAAGGGAGTGGTTCAGACCCAGGGAAGTAGCCCAGGCCAACTTCTCTGCTTCATTTGGAAGGAGGAAAGGTACTCTCCATCGCCTCTGTCTGCTTGGGTTTCTGATGGGTGAAACCCAACTTTTGGGAGCTGGCAACAGTTTGTCCTTTGCTAATCTGACTTTCTATTTTTGACCTGTAGTCTATAATTTCAAAAGAAGATAGGGTCTAAGTTCATATTAGTACATTTAATGACATAAAAGTATCTTCTTAATGGAGAAAACAAAATGAAAATAGAGATAAGCAAAAATAATTGTTATCACATGACCCATTGGGGACCATTTTTTTCAGTTAATGTATATTATATTGGGTTTTGTCTAAGCTTATATGATATAAAAATGTAATTGAGGCACATATCCCTCAATCCCATTGTATTATATTTGTCATTAATGTAGAGTATACTTTACTCTGTATACATACATATTGGTTTATTGCCTTTTTTATGCAAAGTATTAAAAACATAGTTTCATATCAAAAAAGTATTTAATCATGATTTCTAATGACCCATTCATATTCTATTACACATCCACATTATTTCAAATATGCATTTCTGAAACAAACCTTCTGAAATTAGGATTACTGAGTAGAGGTATGCCTGCATTAAAGGTTTGGTTCCATTGCCAAAATGCACTTCAGAGAGCTTGAACAGGCTTACACTCCCATCTCTCATATATCAGACCCCTGCCCAAGCCCCTTGTCCTCCCTTATCCTCTCATATGCCTGTTAGCCAAAAGAAAGTACTCTCAAGAAAGAAATGTTTGAAGCTCAACAATTTTAATTTTTCCTCTATTTTCCCCTTTGTTCCCTTGTGGCATGAGATTAGTGGGCCTTGGGTTTTCAAACAGGTGGAGGAGGCTGTAGGGTGTATAATTGCTTTTGGTGAAAACATCAACGTCCACATTTAGTTCTTCCTGCTCCACTTCCTCCAATTCAATTAGGCTGTTCTTACCAGGGGGAGAGTTTTCAAAGCATCAGATGAAGTGTTACCTCATGATTAATAATTCATGACAAGAAATGAAGACTGGGAAAGGTAATAATGCCCTCCAAGCTGTTTTTTTCCACCAGCCCCTTGTTCTCATTCACGTAAAATGTTGTCTCAATCGTTAAAGCAAACACACAAAGTTTCACTGCCCCATAAACCAAAGATCCAAAGCAGGAATCATAAGCTTTTGAAGTTCTAAGTCCCTTTAAGAATCTTGTGAAAACTTTAGTCTCTGCTAATAGGAAAGAAAAAAAGAACATTGTAGCATGCACAAATACTGTGCTTCTAATTCTCATGGGTCAGGAGCCCCTGGAAGGTCACTCATGGAATCTTCTAGGTAAAAATTTCTGGTCAAATAAACAGACAGACAAAAATCAAAATAAAACAACAACAAAAAAACAGGACCATCCTCACCCTCAACCCCCAAAATCAAAAGTAAGATGGACAAGAAACTCCATGTGCTTCGCCTTTACTTTCTTTCTGTGCTCAAATTTGCAAGGAAACAAAGAAAGTTCTCAAGTTTTATTTATTTAGTTATGTAGGTATTTTGCAATGGGACTGGTGAGGTAGCTGGAAATTAGAAAAGTAGATAAGTATTTCTGGACAAATCAAATAGGGGTGTGGGGGCATGGTTGAGTTTGAGATCTACATGCAAGGCTACTATAGAGGATACAGGATTTTTTCCTTGCCAAATGCTATCAGCCATAAAATGTCCAACATGGTGGGTCAAACCCATGTTTCATGCTCTGCTACTTGGCATTCCTTAAGTTCTTTCTCAATTGTCATATCTCCACAGGCCATAACAAGGGACAACAGTCAGAAGCAATTCAATTTCAACCTCCATCTGCTGGCAATAAGAACATAAGGGGAAAATTAATGTACACTCACACTTGTCATTATACTAGCCCGAATTTGTTTTTATAGTATGAATTTCTTCCAAGGAAATCAGAAAACAATTTATATTCAGATTCCCAAATAGTAACTCTTCTGGGAGGTGGATAAAATAATTATCTCCATTTTTTTGAAGGCACAGAGATGCTAAAAATTTGTTCAAGGCCACATAGCACTTTCATGGCTATCAGAAAAGCTCTCTGGAAATCATTTAGGCATTTCCTAAAAGTCTAACATCTAATGTGCAAGCATAAAAGCAGGTGATATTAACATTTAATCAGATTATATAAACATATAGCAAAATATGTGTGTTCTACTAACTAACATACTTTTTCTTTATTCATTTTTCTCTCTTTAATTTATTTTATTTTTCAAAACCCATAATTTTCCATTTATCAGCTCTGTAATCTTGGACACATTGCTTAATTTCCTTCTGCCTCCAATTCTTCCTCATAAATTGAAGTAATAATAGAAGCCAACTCATGGATTTGTTATTTGGGTAAAACAAAAATTTCTTAGAAGATTTCCCAATATATACAGCATGACTATAAAATAGAAACACAAATATCATCTATACTAATAAAAGGGTAATATGCTAATTAGACTGGGAGACCTTCCGAATGTCCTTCCAGACAAAGCCATGGTGGTGGGGCTGAGGCAGAGGCAATTAGGGCTGATCAGGCCAGGAGGGGAGGGCAGTTGGGGCTGATCAGGCTGGCGGGGGTGGCAGTTGGGGGTGAGAAAGCCAGCAGGGGAGGCCAGTTGGGGGTGAGCAGGCCCGTGGCAGGGGCAGTTGGGGCGAGCAGGCCGGCAGTGGGGGGCAGTTGGGGGCAAGCAGGCCATCCGAGGGGGGGAGTTAGGGGTGATCAGGCTGGCAGGGGGGGCAGTTGGGGGTGAGAAGGCCAGCCAGGGGGCAGTTGGGGGCGAGCAGGCTGGCAGGCAGAGTGGTTAGGGGTGATCAGGCAGGCAGGCAGGTGAGCGGTTAGGAACCAGCAGTCCCAGATTGCGAGAGGGATGTCCACCTGATGGTTTATCGGGGTTAAACCAGCAGTCAGACATCCCCTGACGGGTCCCAGATTGGAGAGGGTGCAGGCCAGGCTGAGGGACACCCCCCCTCTGTGCATGAATTTTGTACAACGGGCCACTAGTAATTTTATATTTTTTACAGATTGATGAAAGTTTAATACATTGAGAAGATAGTGCTCAGTGGATGAAAGGGCTGCTTGTAACAATGAATAGCAGAGCCCTTTAATAAAAATCATCTTGAAAGAGCTGCCATTTTCTATAGCACAGTTGGAAAGCTAGTGCAAAAATTCAAAGATATAGTCAGTGAGTTGGACAAACTCTTTTGTGGACTATCATTCATTTCCAACAAGTTGAAGGAAATAGTTATTGCCAAGGTTGCAGACCAGCTGCAGAGGTCAGCATGCCAAGCATTCAAGGAATTGGAAATGCCTTGCAAACTGTTCAAGTGATTTCCAAAATACATGTCTTTCAACCATATAAGATGTAAGTTCTACAAAGTTTATCTGAGGATTATTCTGATTGGCATGATGAGAGACAATGCATTGACTATATCAGGCAAGGTCACTGAACAAGTCATCTATATTAATAAAAGCATAATATGCTAATTAGACCAGATGTCCTTCCCGACGTCCTTTCTTCTGGACAAAGCCGCAGCAGGCAGGGGCAAGGCAGAGGCGGCAGAGGCCCATGGCTGCCACAGCGGGTGGGGGCTGAGGCAGAGGTGGCCATCGCTGTGGTGGGGATCAAGGCCCTTGCATGAATTTAGTGCATTGGGCCTCTAGTATATTGTAAAATCAATAACTGTTTATTATGCAGGTTTGCCTATATTTCCAGGCTTTTGGTTACCTATAGTAAGTGATTATCAAATATATATTATTATTGTTTATTACTACTTAAGGAAAAAATTAAAGACAAAAAAGATGTTTCACTATCCATTATGTTTTCATTTTGATATAATCACATTTTGCCATCAGCAAAGCAAGGGTAGAGGAGTCACTAGCCAGTACTAATGGTTCTGACTTATTCAATTGTGATCCCATATTAACCTCTTTCTTCATTAGCTTAACAATGTGCCTCAATTGTTTAAGAAAATACAAGCAGTGAAATATTTTCTTCACATGTCTTGGTTTTTCTTTCATAGAATAAAAACTGAAATTTGAAATGTCTACCTACATATTTTTCTTGATTTCCTACTGTCAGTGTTCTTCTCATAAATTGGTATTAGTCTTAAAGCTGACTTTAATTTATAAAAATACCCTACTTAGAAGCTGAAAATAATTATACAAATAAGAACAATATTTCCATACACACACAATAATAACATATATTTCTGATCTTTGTATTGTGCTCTCTAGATATTTAATGACATATTTCTGATGAGCAATTTCACTTAAAATTTTATGAGCAAATTATATATGGGAAAATTTAGAAAAACCTGCTTTTGCTTATGTTCTTCCTCAGTAAAGATATAGAGAACTTTCCAAACAGAATATATACATGTATTATGTAATTTAAATAATATGTAGCATGCTGTCATGTCAAATGAACCTGTTTATCCAGGTACCTTGGGTTGATCTTAATTCTCTAGCTTAGTATATTCAGTGTGATAGTCTGGCCAAAAGAGAAAATTCAAGAAATGCCTCAAGGTCAATAGGTGTGATCAAGTGTAAAGAGGAAAGTGTCACAAGAGCATCAACAGTGTCACAGAGCAAAGCTTTCTTACAGGATCTTTCAAAGGAAAACCAAGTTTGAAAAAATGGAAATACTTCATTAGGCTGCCATTTTTCAAGTATATCTGAATTTTTTTTTTCTGCCACTTGACAGAAACTGGAGATCAGAGGATGGAGAGAGACTATATATGTGTAACCACTGAAATCAAATTGAAGAATATGAGATTTGGGGGAATTAGAGGACATGGTTTTGAAAGGATGATCCAGTCTGAGGAACACAGAAAATAAAAATGACCAGAAATTCAGAGACCTGTGGGGTGCCATCAAGGTTGGCAACATATGCATAATAGGAGCCCCAGAAGGGGGAGGGGGGAGGAGAGAGGGGGAGAGAGAGAGAGAGAGAGAGAGAGAGAGAAGAATGATATCTGAATAAGAAATGGCTAAAAACATCCCAAATTTAATGAACATTAATCTATACATCCAATAATTTTAAAAGATTCTTAATAGGACAAACTGAAAGAGATCCACACCTAGACATATTATGGTCAAACTGTCAAAAGACAAAGAGAATTCTGAAAGCAGTTAGAGAAAACAAAGCAATAAACAAATTCATAATGTACAAGAAATCTTCAAAAATTGTAGCAAGTAGTTTATCAGAAGCCAAGAAACCCAGGAGGCTGTGGATTGAGGTACTTAAAATGCTGAAAGAGAAAACTGTCAACCAAGAACTCTACATCTAGACAAACTATCATTCAAAACTAAAGGAAGACATTACAAGATAAACATAACTGAGAGAACTGACAACTAGAAAACCTGCTCTATAAAAAAATGCAAAGGGAAATCCTTCAGGCTGGAATAAAAGGACATTAAACAGTAACTTTAGTCCACATGAAGACATAAAGGGGATGAGTAGAGGTACCTACTTTGCCTATACTTATATAATAAATATATAATAAATATACAATAATAATAATATATATTTGATAATCACTTACTATAGCTAACCAAAAGCCTGGAAATATAGGCAAAGTAGGTAAATACAGAAGAGAATACAAATATATTTTTGCTTGTAACTTATTCTATCCAATTTAAAAAAACAACTGCATAAAATAATATTTATAAAACAGTGTTGATAGACTTAAAATGTATAAAGATATAATTTGTATGTCAATAAGCACACAAAAGTGTGGGAAAGCAATCTTATATAATAAAAGGCTAATATGCAAATTGTCCCCTCGGGTGTTCAACCAATAGGAAGTTCAACTGACTGGGAGTTTGACTGCTGGCTATGACATGCACTGAACACAGGGGGCAGTGCGGAATGAAGGCAGGCCTAGCCAGCAGCTGGCAGCCAGGGGAAGGAAGGCCCCAATTGTCCCTAATCATTGGCCAGGCCTAGGGACCAACCCTACCTGTGCATGAATTTCATGCTCTGGGCCTCTAGTAGTGCTATATTAGAGGAAATCTTTTTATACTATTCAAGTTAATTTTGTACCAATCTGAATTAGATTGCTATAAATATGTTCATTGTAAACCCAAGGGAAGTAAATAGAAAATACCTAGTTAATACAAACAAAGCAGTAATGAAGAACTAGAGGAACAAAAATAGCTAAGATATATAAAAAAAATTAAAGCTAAATCCTATTAATCCTAATTCATTGCTGGTGGTAATGTAAAATGGTGCAGTCTCTTTGGAAAATATTTTTCCAGTTCTTCCAAAAATTAAACATAGAGTTACTATATGACCTAGTTATCCCATTCCTAGGTAAATATTAAGAGAAGTTGAAAAATATATTCACACAAAAACTTGTATAAGATGTTTATAGTACTATTATTCATAATAGCCAAAAGCTGGAAACAACCCAAATGGCCATCAACTGATAAATGTAAAAACAAGGTTTAGTATATCTATACAATAAAAAGTATGAAGTACTGATATATGTACAACATGAATAAAGCTTGAAAACATTACATGCTAAGTAAAAGAAACCAGTCATAATATAATACATATTCTATAATTATATTTACATCACATGTCCAGAACAGGTAAATTCATAAAGTAGGTTAGTGGTTGTTAAGACTACAAGGAGGGCAAATGGAGAATGACTGCTAATGGGTATAGGGTTGTTGTTAGTTGTGTGTTTATTTGTGTGTGTGTATGTGTGTGTGTGTGTGTGTGTATTTTCTTCAGGGGATAAAAATGTTATAAAATTAGTGTTGTTTTTTGAAGAATTCTGTAAATATATTTAAAAACCCTAAATTGTGACAACTGTGGCACCCACGGAACAGCTGCGAGCCCCAGAACACCGGTCCCCAGTTGGTGCAAACACGCATATTCAGAGGAGCTCTACACTCCACCAGGGAAAGGTCAGATTTCGCCTGGGATAAGGAGAGAGAGAAGTACATAACCAGACATCCAGAGAAGAGAGACCATGGGGAGACAAAGAAACAGCCCGCATATGAAAGAAAAGCAGGCATCACCAGAAAAGGAAGTAAACAAAATGGAGGCAAGCAACCTTCCAGAGAAAGAATTCAGAGAAATGGTCATAAGGTGGCTGAAAAGAATGGAAGACAAATTCGACAATATGAGCAAGAACGAAGAGGAAATGAAGAAGAACCAAGAAGAAATGAAAAATGACATCGCTGCTGTAAAGAACTCAATAGAAAACATCAAGAGTAGACTAGAAGAAGCAGAGAACTGCATCAGTGAGCTAGAAGACAAGATGGGAAAAAATACCCAAGTAAAGCAACTTCTAGAAAGAAAAATTAAAAGGCAGGAGGAAAACCCAAGGGAACTTTGGGACAACACGAAACAAAACAACATCTGCATAATAGGGGTTCCAGAAGGAAAGGAAGCTGAGCAAGGAATAGAAAACCTGTTTGAAGAAATAATGACAGAAAATTTCCCTGATATAGAGAAGAAGAAACCCACACAAATCCAAGAAGGTCACAGAGTCCCAAGCAAAAGGAACCCCAAAAGACCAACGCCAAGGCACATCATAATTAAACTGGCAAACACCAACGACAAAGTAAGAATCTTAAAAGCGGCAAGAGAGAGACAGAAAGTTACATACAAAGGAACCCCCATCAGAGTAGCAACTGACTTCTCAACAGAAATTCATCAGGCCAGAAGGGAATGGAATGAAATATACAAAGTCATGCAAAGGAAGGGTCTGAATCCAAGAATACTGTACCCAGCAAGGCTAGCAATCAAAATTGAAGGTGAAATCAGGAGCTTCACAGACAAAAAAGGACTAAGGGAATTTATTACCACCAAACCAGCAATGCAAGAAATGCTAAAGGGTCTGCTGTAAAAAAAAAAAGAAATAGGAAGCGAAGAAGGAACACAGGGGTAAAGAATAAAAATGGCGACAAATAAGTACCTATCAATAATAACTTTAAATGTAAATGGATTAAATGCCCCAATCAAAAGACATAGGGTAACGGATTGGATAAGAAAACAAGACCCATATATCTGCTGTCTATAAGAAACCCACCTCAAAAAAAAGGACGCATGCAGACTGAGGGTGAAGGGATGGAAAAAGGTTTTCCAGGCAAATGGAAATGAAAAAAAGCAGGGGTAGCAATACTTATATCTGACAAATTAGATCTCAAAGTGAAGGACATAACAAGAGATAAGGAAGGCCACTTCATAATACAAAAGGGAGCAATCCAACAAGAAGAAATAACTCTGGTAAACATATATGCACCCAATACAGGAGCACCCAAATACATAAAAAAACTCCTGGAGGATATCAAGGGAGAGATTGACAGCAATACAATCATAGTAGGAGACTTTAATACCCCATTATCACCATTGGACAAATCCTCTAAACAAAAAATCAGCAAAGAAACATCAATCCTAAATGACTCACTAGACCAGATGGAATTAATTGACATCTTCAGTACATTTCACCCCAAAGCCACAGAATATACATTCTTCTCAAGTGCACATGGGTCATTTTCAAAGATAGATCATATGTTGGGACATAGGCAAAGTTTCTTCAAATTCAAGAAGATAGAAATCATATCAAGAATCTTCTCAGACCACAGTGGCATAAAACTGGAAATCAACTACAATAAAAACAACCCAAAGAAATCAAACACATAGAGACTAAACAGCATGCTATTAAACAATGATTGGGTTACCAGAGAGATCAAGGAAGAAATAAAAAACATCATGGCAACAAATGACAATGAAAACACTACAATCCAAAATCTATGGGACATAGCAAAAGCAGTCTTGAGAGGGAAGTTCATAGCTCCATAAGCCTACTGCAAAAAACAAGAAACAATGGTAATAAATTACCTAACTCAACAATTTAAAGAGTTAGAAAACGAGCAACAAGAAAAGCCCAGTGTAAGCAGAAGGAAGGAAATAATAAAGATCAGGGCAGAGATAAATGACATAGAGACCAAAGAAACAATACAAAAGATCAACAAAACCAATAGCTGGTTCTTTGAAAGGATAAACAAGATTGATGAACTTCTAGCCAGACTCACTAAGAAGCAAAGAGAGAGGACCCAAATAAACAAAATCAGAAATGAAAGAGGTGAAATAACAACAGATCCCGCTGAAATACAAAGGATTGTTAAAAAATACTACGAACCACTCTATTCCAACAAACTGGACAACCTGGAGGAAATGGACATATTCCTAGAAAAATATAACCTTCCAAAACTCAATCAGGAAGAATCTAAACAGCTCAATATGCGAGTAACTATGGAAGAAATTGAAGCAGCCATCAAAAAGCTTCCATCAAACAAAAGCCCGGTGCCAGATGGCTTCACAGGAGAGTTTTACCAAACATTCAAGGAAGAACTAAAACCTATCCTCCTCAAACTATTCCAAAAAATCCAAGAGGAAGGAACACTTCCAAGCTCCTTCTATGATGCTAGCATCACCCTAATACCAAAACCAGATAAAGACAACACAATGAAGGAGAATTACAGGCCAATATACCTCATGAATGTAGATGCCAAAATCCTCAACAAAATTCTAACAAATCGGATCCAGCAGTACATCAGAAAGATCATACACCATGACCAAGTAGGGTTTATCCCAGGAATGCAAGGATGGTACAATATCCGCAAATCAATAAATGTGATACATCACATAAACAAATTGAGAGATAAAAATTACATAGTCATATCAATTGATGCAGAAAAAGCATTTGACAAAATCCAACACCCTTTCTTGATAAAAACTCTAAACAAGGTGGGAATAGAAGTATCATACCTCAACATAATAAAAGCTATATATGATAAACCCACAGCTAACATCATACTCAATGGGCAAAAACTAAAACCATTTCCCCTAAGAACAGGAACAAGACAGGGATGCCCACTCTCACCACTCCTGTTCAACATAGTACTGGAAGTATTAGCCACTGCAATTAGACAAGAAGAAGAAATAAAAGGCATCCAAATTGGAAATGAAGAAGTAAAGCTGTCCTTATTTGCAGATGACATGATATTGTACATAAAAATCCTGAAAGACTTCATCAAAAAACTAACAGACTTAATAAATTAATTCGGCAATGTAGCAGGATACAAAATTAACGCCAAGAAATCTATGGCATTTCTATAAACCAATAGTGAACTTACAGAAAGAGAGACTAAAAAAGCAATCCCATTTACCATCGCACCAAAAAAATTAAGATACTTAGGAATAAACCTAACCAAGGAGGTAAAAGACCTATATGTGGAAAACTATAAGACACTGAAAAAAGAGATAGAAGAAGATGTAAACAGATGGAAGAACATACCATGTTCATGGATTGGTAGAATCAACATCATTAAAATGTCCATACTACCCAAAGCAATCTATAGATTCAATGCACTCCCCATTAAAATACCAACAGCATATTTGACAGACCTAGAAAGAACTCTCCAAAAATTCATCTGGAATAAAAAAAGACCCCGAATAGCCACAGCAATCCTGAGAAAGAAGAATAAAGTAGGACGGATCTCAATACCAGATTTCAAGCTGTATTACAAAGCCACTGTTCTCAAAACAGCCTGGTACTGGCACAAGAACAGACATATAGATTAATGGAATAGAATAGAGAATCCAGATATCGACCCAAACCACTATGCACAATTAATATTTGACAAAGGAGGCATGAACATACAATGGAGTCAAGACAGTCTCTTCAATAAATGGTGTTGGGAAAATTGGACAGATACATGCAAAAAAATGAAACTAGATCACCAACTTACACCATACACAAAAATAAACTCAAAATGGATACAGGACTTAAATATAAGATGGGAAACCATAAAAATACTAGAGGAATCCACAGGCAGCAAAATCTCAGACATATGCCGAAGGAATTTCTTCACTGATACTGCCCCTAGGGCAATGGAAGCCAAAGAGAAAATAAACCAATGGGACTACATCAAAATAAAAAGCTTTTGCACAGCAAAAGAAACCACCAACAAAACAAAAAGAAATCCCACTGTATGGGAGAACCTATTTGCAAATGTTATCACTGATAAAGGTTTAATCTCCAACATCTACAGGCAGCTTATACAACTTAATAAAAGGAAGATAAATGATCCATTAAAAAAATGGGCAAGGGACCTAAATAGAATCTTTTCAAAAGAAGACAGAAGGAAGGCCAAGAGACACATGAAAACATGCTCAAAGTCACTAATTATCAGAGAGATGCAAATCAAAATGACAATGCCATACCATCTCACACCTGTCAGAATGGCTATCATCAACAAATCAACAAACGACAAATGTTTGCGAGGATGCGGAGAAAAAGGAACCCTCGTGCACTGCTGGTGGGAATGCAGACTGGTGCAGCCACTGTGGAGAACAGTATGGAGTTTCCTCAAAAAACTGAAAATGGAACTCCCATTTGACCCAGTAATCCCACTCCTAGGAATATATCCTAAGAAACTAGAAACACCAATCAGAAAGGATATATGCACCCCTATGTTCATAGCAGCACAATTTGCAGTAGCTAAGATTTGGAAACAGCCTAGGTGCCCGTCAGCAGATGACTGGATCAGAAAACTATGGTACATCTACACAATGGAATACTATGCTTCCATAAAAAAGAAGGAATTCTTACCATTTGTAGGCACCTGGATGGAATTAGAGAACATTATGCTAAGTGAAATAAGCCAGTCAATGAAAGAAAAATACCACATGATCTCACTCATTTGGGGATAATGAAATACAGTATAAACTGATGATCAAAAAGATAGATACAGAGGCAGTAAAGCATCAAACAGACTGTCAAATTATAGCGGGAAGGCTAGGGAGAGGTGGGGGATATAAGAGATCAACTGAAGGACTTATATGCATGCATATAAGAGTAACCAACGGATGCAAAACATTGGGGGGTGAGGGCACGTATGGGAGTGGGGTTGGGGGGGCAATGGTAAGATATGTACACATATAATACCTTAATAAAAAAATAAAATAAATAAAAAAATAAAAACCCTAAATTGTACACTTTAAATGGGTATGCAAATTATATCTAAATAAAGGTTTTATTTTTTTTAAATTATTAGAATATAAGCTCTTCATTTTTTAAATTGATCACATGTAGGATTAAATACCTTGAAGTGATTTCTGGTTCCTGAAATATTAATCAAACTTCTATCAGATTAACATTCTCAAATATATCAATTACAATTCTACACAAACACAAAAGCTAATAACTTGGAAACACGTGAACAAAATTAAAGAGATTGTGAAGTGAGTCTTAGAAAAAGGGACTCACGTGATATGAATTTTCTGTTTTATGGATTTTAATCTGAGAATAAGCTAAAGTTGAATAGAAAACTTACTTTCTCTGTCATGAATGTCCAGAGTTCAGAGTTGCTGAAGAGTAAGGGGCAAATTTTGCATAGGAGAAAGGTAGGATGGTAAAGAGGCCCAAAGTTCTGCGATAAACCTGGCTCAGCCTGAGCCTTGAACAATGCATGCATCAGACAGATTCAAAGCAGCATAGGTAAAAAACAAACAAAAAGAAAAAACACAAAACCTTCACTGGTATTTGAGTTGCTGCTTAAAAAGGAACATTTCCATTTTCAGTACAACCAATGTAATTGTCTGCTAAAATAAAAATACTAACACTCTTCAGAGGAATAAAGTAGAATCTAGAGTTCTGTAACATAAAAAAATCACAGTTTAGACTGCAATCCAAACTTACTTGTTATAACAAGAAACAAAAATATTTGACCAATTCTCTAGACAAAAGGCAATCAATGTTAACCTATCTGAAAATGATATAGGTAACAGATTAGCAGATTTGAAGGAATTAGTATGATTTTAGAGGAGTTGGTATACCTCTGTTCACACTTAATGAAATAAATAAGATAGGGTATCTCAGCAGGGAAATATAAGCAATATAAAACACAGAAAAGTCTAGAGATTAAAATAGCTGATGTATAAATATTTTTTTTATATAAAAATGCACTGGTGAATTTTAAAGGAGAATGGGTAGAGGTGGGCAAAAGGGGAGGATTGGGACATTTGTAATAGTGTCAACAATAAAAACAAAGTTTTTTTTTTTTAAAAAAAAAAAAAAAGAATGATGAACACAGAAACTTTTTTCAGTGACCTTAAAGACAGTTCAATAGGAATTATCCAATTTATGGAATAAAGAGAGTAAAGATTGAAAAATAGATTAACAGACCTTTATTAGCCTGTAAAATAAAATCCAAAGATCTATTTATATATGCAAATGGAGTCTCAGAACAAAAAAGAGAGAAAATGAAAAAAAAACAAACACAAATTTTGATGAAATAATGGCTGAAATTCTTCAAAATTTTGTGGAAGAAATTAATTTAAAGATTTAATAGCCTCAGCAATCCCTAATCAGGAAAAATGTGAAGAGAACCATACCTCGATATTACTACACAACCAAAAATAAAGAGAAATATTTGAAATTGGTGAAATAAAAATTACATCCAGAAGGAAAACAATGAATTATGATACAATTTACCTATCAGAAACCTTGAAGCCCCCAAAACAGCACAAAAAATACAATTCAGTTGATAGAAGCAAATTATCAAACAAATAAAAATTGTCAACTAATAATTTTATATCCAGCAATAATATCATTCTAGAATGTAGAAAAAAATCATTTTCAGATTTGAAAAAGGAGAGAATTTGTTGCCAGCAGACATAAATTAAAAGAATTGCCAAAGGAAGTTCAGAGGCTGAAGAAAAATTATACCAATTGGAAACTCATATCCTCAGAAAGAATGAAAAATATTGAAAATGGTAAATACAAACTAATAACAAATGACTTCTCTTTTCCATTCTTAAAATGCATATGACGTCTTAAAGTAAAAATTATGACATTGTCTTATGGGGTTTGTAACTTAAATGAAAATGATACATATGTCCATGAGAACATAAAGTAAGGGGTATTACATGGACCTACACAGTTGCAAAGTTTCTGCATTTTATTATGAAATGCCACAATATTAACTCATATTTCATTGTGAAAAGTTAAAAATGTATGTTTTAATCCCTAGGACAACTACTAAAAAATAATTCAAATAGGTATTTATAAATAGTCAATAGATAAAATGAAATTATGAAAATATTAAAACATTTAAAGAAGATAGCAATTTAGACACAGAGGAACAAAATACAAAGGGGATAAATGTAAAACATATTATAAAATAGAAAAAATAAGCCCTACCCTACCAACAATTATTAAATATAAATTATTAAACTCTCCTATTAAAAGTCAATTATCAAAATTTATAAATAATCAAGGCTCAAGTATTTGTTATCTTCAAGATACTTTAAATATAAAGGTAGGAAAAGGTAAAGTAAGTGGGTAAAAAATATACCATATAAAATATAATAAACATAACTAGGATAGAGTAATTAAAATAACATCAGATAAAATATCTCCAAGACAAAAAATTGCCACAATAAATAGAGGTGAATTTTATAATGATAAAATAATCAAATCATCTGAAAGACATAATAGTCATTAATGTGTGCAATCTTACTAACAGAACTTTAAAATACATAAAACAGATATAAAGAAATTTTAAGGGAGAAATAAATCCCAAATACAATATTGGAAATTTTAAGAACAATCTCTTAATAATTGATAGAGCAATCAGACAAAAATTCAATAGAGAGATGAGCTAAAAAATATGTTAAGTATCATGATCTAATGACTATTCATAGAATATTATACCCAATCACCAGAGAACAAACATTTTAAGTGCAAATTCAACATGATAGATGATGCATTGTCAAACAGGCTACAGAATATATTAAACAGAATTACAATTGTACAAAGGATATTCTTTGATCACAATGGAATTCAATTAGAAAGGTTTAAAAATAAAATACTATGGAAAAAATAACCCAAATATTTGAAATTTAAACAATATACTTCCAAATAATCCATGAGTCAAAAAACAAATAACAGGAGAAATTAAGGAATATGTCAAATTAAATAAAAATAAAATTTTAAAATATCAAAATGTGTGGGTTACCCTTAAAACAACGCTTAAGGGAAATTTTAGCAATAAATGTTCTATTAAAAAAGAAGAAAGTCTAAAGTCAGTAGCCTAACTGTCTATTTTTAGAAGCTAGGGGAAAAAAAGGAATTAAGTCAAATTAAGTAAAATATAGGAAATAATCAGGGTAAAAATCAGTTATCAATAAAAATTTAAAAAACAGAAAAATTAATAAAGACAAATGTGGTTTTTTGAGATCAACAAAATAGTAAATCTCTAGTTAGACTGACCAAGAAAAAAGTATCAAAAACAAGAAATACGCATATTTTTCCACGTATAAGACGCTATTTTTTTCTAAAATCATTAGACTGAAAATCAAGGGGCATCTTAAACACAGAAGTCAGCTGAGGAGGGAGCCAAGTGGGTGTGTAGCTGCCCATACCTTGTCAAACAGGCTTCCTCCAATCACGAGCTTTATTGTTACTGACCTCAGCTGATGTGTAATTGGAGGTGGAGTGGAGAGTGCACAGATGCAATAGGGACCAGAGCATTCTGAGCTCATAAAGATGTCAAAAAATAAAAAGACAAATACCGGTAAGCTATTGTCTTCCTCTGCAAAATTCAAACTGAAGGTAATCAGCTATACAAAACAGCATGGAAATAGAGTTGCAAAGAGACAATTTGGACCGCCTTCCACTGAGTCTATGATCAGACAGTGGAGAAAATAGGAAGAACAACTCCTTAAGATGCCAAAAAAGAAGGTCTTAAGAGGAAAACCAGCAAAATGTTTAAAATATTGATTTCTTACTTTTGGGTTAGAAAAGTGGGAGAGGGCATCTTATACATGGGGGCATCTTATACATGTGGGTGTCTTATTCACGGAAAAATATGGAAGTCTCTAGATATCATTATTAAAACAATAATGAGCAAAACAAGAAGAAAAAGAAAAAAGAAAGAGCACAAATTACAAATAAGAGGAATGTAATTATTATAATCACAGCAGATCTTACAGACATTAAAATGATATTAAAGCAATATTATAATCAACTTTATGTGCAAAAAATGATTAACAATGTAGATGAAATAGATAAATCTTGGGGGGAGAAAGGGACATTTCACTAAAACTGATATTAAATAAAATTAAAATTCTGCAATGTCCTATTTAATAAATAAATTAACTCAATCATTAAAAGCCTTTCCACAAAGAATATTCCAGGCCCATTTATAAATTCTTTTAAACAGAAGGAGAAATAGCACCAAAATTAAACAAAGCCTTACAGAAATTAGAGCCACACTGGCCAGGGCTCTCTGTACCATTATTCCAACAGAATTTGCTTACTTTGTGTCTCTGTGTCACATTTTGGTAATTCTCACAATATTTCAAGCTTTTCCATTATGATTTTGTTTGTTATGGTGATCTGTGATCAGTGATCTTTGGTAATATTGTAATTGTTTTCAGTTGCACATACTAGTATATGATAGTGAACTTAACAAATGCATGTGTTCTGACTGCTTCACCGACAGCCATTTCCTAGTCTCTCTCCATCTCCTCAGGCCTCTATTCCATGAGACAGCAATATTGGAATTAAGCCAATTTAATGCTACAGTAGCCTCTAAGTGTTCAAGTAAAAGAAAGAGTCACAGATCTCTCACTTTAAATCAAAAGCTAGAAATGATTAAGCTTAGAGGGGAAATTAGTCAAAAGCTAAGATAGACTAAAAGTTATGCCTCTTGTGTCAGTTAGCCAAGTTGAGAATGCAGAGGAAAAGTTCTTGAAGGAAATTAAAGGTGCTACTTCATGCCCTGGCCAGGTGGCTTAGTTGACTGGAGATCATCCAGTACACCAAAAAGGTTGTGGGTTCAATTCTCAGACAGGGCACATACCTAGGTTCCCAGTTTGATTCCCCGTCTGGGTACATACAGAGGCAACTGATCAATGTTTCTCTCCTTTCTTTTCTCTAAAATCAGTAACAACATACCCTCAGGTGAGGATTAAAAAAAAAAAAAAAAACAACAACAAAACAAAACAGAGTGCTACTCCAGTGAACACAAAGAGAAACAGCCTTATTGCTGATATGAAGAAGGCCACAACATTCCTAAACCAAAGCCTAATCAAGAGCAAGGTCTTTGCTTCCATTTTAGGAAGACTAAAAGAGAGAAAGCTGCAGAAGAAAGGTTTGAAGCTAACAGAGATTGGTCCATCAGATTCATATGAAGAAGCCATCTCTATACCATAAAAGTCCAAGGTGAAGCAGCAAGTGCAATGTAGAAGCTACTTACTCAATGTCTAGCTAAGGTAATTAATGAAGGTGGCTACACTAAACAACAGATTTTAAATGTAGACAAAATAGCTTTATATTGGAAGAAGATGCCATCTAAGACTTTCATAGCTAGAGATAAATAAATGGCTGGCTTCAAAGACTCAAAGGACAGGCTGACTCTCTTGTTAGGGACTAACATAGTTGGTGACTTTAAGTTTAGGCCAATGCTCTGCCATTTCAAATTTTGCTAAGTCTACTCTGCCTGTGTTCTGTAAATATAACAACAAAGCCTGAATAACATCATTTATAACATTGTTTTCTGAATATTTTAAGCCCACTATTGATAACTACTGCTCAGAAAAAAAAATCCCTTTAAAAATATTACTGCTTATTGACACTACACCTGGTCACTGAAGAGCTCTCATGAAGATGTATGAGATGAATGTTTTTATGCCTGCTAACACAACATCCATTCCACAACTAATAGATCGAGCAGTAATTTCAACTTTGAAGTCTTATTATTTAAGAAATACATTTCTTAAGGCTACAGTTGCCATAGCTAGTGATTCCTCTGATAAATCTAGGCAAAATAAATGGACAACCTTCTGAAAAGAAGTCTCCATTATAAATATCATTAAGATCATCATGGAAAAAGGTCAAGACATCAACATTAAAGGAAGTTTGGAGGAACTGATTCCAACCCCCATAAATAACATTGATTGGTTCAAAACTTCTGTGGAGGAGGAAATAACTACAGATGTGGTGGAAATAGCAAGGGAACTATAATTAGAAGTGGAACCTGAAAACGTGAAGGAATTGCTACATTCTCATAACAAAACTTGAATGGATGAGGTTGCTTCTTATAGATGAGCACAGAAAGTGTTTTGTTTGTTTGTTTGTTTTTGTTTTAGATGAAATATATTCCTGGGGAAATTGCTGTGGAGATTGTTAAAACAACAACAAAGGATGAAGAATATTACATAAACTTAGTTGATCAAGCAATGACAGGGTTTGAGAAAATTGATTCCAATTTTGAAAGAGGTTCTATTGTGAGAAAATGCTATTAAACAGAATCACATGCTAGAGAGAAATAGTTCATGAAAGGTAGAGTCAATCAAATGATGTGGTAAATCTCAGTGCTATGTTATTTTAAGAAATTGCCACAATGACCCTAACCTTCAGCAGTCACCACCCCGATCATTCAGCAGCCATTAATAGTGAGGCAAGACCACCAAAAGGATTATAATTCATTGGAGGCTCAGATGACAGTTAGCATTAGTTAGCAGTGAAATATTTTAAATTATGGTGTGTACAGTACATTTTTAGAGATAATGCTATTGCACACTTATTAGGATAGAATAGTGTAAACATAACTTTTATAAGTCCTGAGAAACAAAAACTTTGCTTTATTGCTTGCAATATTTGCTTTACTGCAGTAGTCTGGAACCAAACCTGAAATATCTTTGAGGTATAACCGTATAACTATGAAACTATTGATAAGATAAAAATAGAAGTAGAGAGATATAATGTAATACCCCTATGAAGCAAAAAGCCAGTATTTTGGTTCTGGAAGAAATTTTTTCAAATCTCTTTTCAGAGGTATCCAGACTAATAATTGGTTTATATTTGGAGACTTTTTTTTTTTTTTATCACTTCAATTTGAGACACAGATACAGGTTGTTCTCTTCTGTGCCAGCATCACAAACTTCCTCTAAGCAAATGTTAACTTTTAAAGATAACAACATAACCAAAATGGTCTGCTCAACTTTCCACTAATTCTCAAGCTCATGTGCTTCAAAGTCCCACCATCAACTCGATAAGCCTTTAGCAACTTTTTCTTGTTCTTCTAATTGAACTCCACTACAAAAATTGGTTGGATGAACCAATAAGTAAAGGAAATGAGCAAGTCAATGCATAGATATAATTTAGCCAAAGCCAGAAATTTGGTCCTCTGAGAACTCAGCTGCCCTTCAGGGTCAATGAGCAGTAGGGTGGCCTCCAGTGTCTCAGCCTATTGTGAGGAAGTTAGTTTAATCTTTACATACTGACTGTGCTCAAACCCATAGACTAAATAGAAGTCTTCCTGTTCAAATGAAAGTATTATTATGTAACTTATAATAAAGAAATATGTAGTAAAGAAATGTAAATTCTTCCCATGATTAGAATTAAATCATCACAGAAGGGGAAAATTGCTTAAAAAATGTTTTGCTTTCCATTGTCAATATAATAGGATATTACTCCAACTATTTTCATCTTAGCATTCTTTCCAGCATATGGCACAATATAAATTTAAATATATTTTGAATGGATGATTGAATAAATGAGTTTCTCTTATTAAAAAAGATGACTTTAAGATGATATGAAAATGAATATAAACAAATTGAATCACTGTTGGAATTTGGAAGTCGCTAATTGATACTACAGAAAATAAAATAAACAATTTAAAGAACATTCTTGAAATGTATTTGTAAAATAAAGAAAAGTAAACAGAAATTTAAAAATCAAGAGAGAATATAATGGATTAGTTTCCATATTTTATAAAATTTTAAGATTAAAACAAAAAGCAGCATTAAAGATAGATCAATAAAAGGGGACTTATATTTAAAATATTTTGGTAATATAATTAATAAATAAATATTCAGAAATTATCAACATATAAGATATCACATATATTTACATATATTATATATTGTCCTTTTTTCTTCAGAATTTAAGCTGCAAGAAAGCTAAAATGTTTGTGTTCCACTGCTATATTCCCACCACCAAAAATAATATCTGATAGATATGTGATATGAGTGAAATAATTTAATTTTATATTAAATTATTAAAAAACATCCAAACTAGGGTTGAGGAATGGTGGGGGTGGTGTATGGAACAGTAGGGAGCCAAGTATATTTTGAAAAAGCAATTAGCCCTGTCAGCGTGGCTCAGTGGTTGAGCATCAACCTATAAACCAGGAGGTCATGGTTCCATTCCCAGTCAAGGCACATGCCTGGATTGCGGGCTTGATCCCCAGTGTGCAGGAGGCAGCCAATTGATGATTCTCTCTCATCATTGATATTTCTATCTCTCTCTCCCTCTCTCCTCCCCTCTGAAATCAATAAAAATAAATATATTTTTTTAAAAAGCAATTAAAACCAAGTTGGTCTCAGTTTCTCCTCTGCCACAAATGCTATTAAAAAACAACAATAATATAGCTTAAACTTTTTATGACCCTAAAATTGCACTAATAATAAGCTGCCCTTTGTGCATAAAGATAACAGGAACAAATGTCAAGTTTTGGCAAAGTTTATGAAATTATATTTTTAAAAAATGTTGAAGGAAATGCTGATTGGTGCAGCCACTGTAGAGAGCAGTATGGAGTTGCCTCAAAAAAATTTAATATAGAACTGCCTATGACCCAGTGATTCCACTTTGGGAACTTTATACAATGAAACCTGAAACACTAATTCAAAAGAATTCATG
This sequence comes from Plecotus auritus, assembly GCF_963455305.1. Taxonomy (NCBI): domain Eukaryota; kingdom Metazoa; phylum Chordata; class Mammalia; order Chiroptera; family Vespertilionidae; genus Plecotus; species Plecotus auritus. The sequence continues at coordinate 68,034,393 of NC_137771.1, forward strand.
CATCCTCATGTTCATTATAATATTATTTACAATAGCCAGGATTTGAAAGCAGACCAAGTTTCCATCAGTAGATGAATGGATTAAAAGCAGTGGTACATTTACACAAGGGAATATTACTTGGCTGTAAAAAAAAGAAGGAAATCTTACCTTTTTTGACCACATGAATGGACCTGGAGAGTATTATGCTAAGTGAATAGGCCAGTCAGAGAAAGACAAGTACCATATGATTTCACTTATATGTGGAATGTAATGAACAAAATAAACTAACAAACAAAATAGAAATGATGCATAGATATGGAGAACAGACTGACAATTCTCAGAGAGTGAGGGGCTTCGGGGGTGTGGGTGAAAAAGATGAAGGGATTAAGCAAAGAAAACCCAAAAACTCATAAACACAGACAACAATATGGTGATTGCCAAAGGGAAAGGGTTGTGGGGGAAGGTAGAAGAGGGTAAAAGGGGGATAAATGGTGATGAAAGGAGACTTGACTTGGGTTGTTGAACACAAATTACAATATGTGGATGATGTATTATATAGAATTGCATAATTGAAACCTATATAATTTCATTAACCAATGTCATCCCAATACAGTCAATAAAAATTAAAAAGAATAAAAATAATTAGAGCTCGGGATAAAAAAAAAAAGGCAGCTAACAAAACTTAACTGGTAATTTTGAAATCAACCAAAGTCATAGAATTATGTGAATAAGAGGACAACCACCATGGATAAAAAGAGTTGGGGTTGAATAATCTAAATAGTGTGTGGAAATCCACTAAGTGAAATAGTTAATGTAAAAGTAGCCCAGAATAAAAGATACACTCACATACATATGTTTATACTATACTAGAGACCCAGTGCACGGATTTGTGCACCAGTGGGTTCCCTCGCCCTGGCCTGTGGGAATCAGGTCAAAACTGGCTCTCTGACACCCCCTGAGGGATTCCAGATTGTGACAGGGCACAAGCCAGGCTGAGGGACCCCACCAGTGCACGATGGGGCCTGGGGAGGGACCACAGGAGGGCTCCAGGGCATGTCCAGACCGTCTCTCCCAGTTCCCATTGGCTGGACCCCAGAAGAAAGCTAACCTACTGGTGGTCAGTGCACACATAGAGACTGGTCAAACAGTCAAACGAATGCTTGGACACTTAGCATATTAGGCTTTTATTATATAGGATATCTAATATGTATATTGTGGATATATACATATACATATGTATATAGCATGCTTATAAATATAAAGATGATAGAGTGTCATTGTTTTTAGTTTCAGAATACTCAATCAAGACTTTAGCAGAAGGAAGAGAATAGAATTTTTTAAACCCTGTTAGTAGCTCTCCTGCTTTTGATAGGAAAGGTGTCAGGCAACCTAGAAAAGTTTTGGCACATCCCATTTTCTCTACCCTATTCCAAATCCATTAGCCATTTCTTTTCTTACTTGGTATCTAATGAGGCATTTCTTCTTTTTTCCCAGATTCTTCACAATGGTGCTCAGATGGATCTCTGTTATGAATTTGAGTGGATTTCCTTGGCAAGTAAAATCTAAAACAATTATATGGGTAGAACTAGTTTATTTAGGAGGTAATGAGGGATGGGAGCAATATATGGGTACATTGTTTAGAACTTCATAGTGCTGATATTCTTTTGGTAGATATATGATTAATTCACTTCCATCCTCTCCCCAACCCAATTGACCAGAACCATCTTTGGAAATAGTGATTTATTTTTCTGCTTATGTAGAAGGAGAGTTTGGACAAAAAAAAATTACTTAACAGGCAATAAAGATATTTAGGATAAATAAATGTGTATGTAATTTGCCTCGTTTGTACACCAGCCATAAAGGATTCTGGTTCTTTTAAAAACATATAATTATATGCTAAATCACAAAAAAAACTCATTATTATGAAAAATAACAACCATAGGGGAAAATTTGATTACAATTCAATAGACCTAGAAATTCTTTATGTAATTTTAATTGTACTTCTTTTTCATTCTGCAACTTCCATATTTTTTTAAAAAATATTTTTATTGACTTTAGAAAGTAAGGGAGAGGGAGAAAGAGGTAGAAACATCAATGATGAGAGATAAATCATTGACCGGCTGCCTCCTGCACGCCACTATTGGAGATCAACCTGGGCATGTGCCCTGACCGGGAATTGAACCGTGAACTCCTGGTTCATAAGTCAATGCTCAACCAGCTGGGTACAACTTTCATATTCTTGAGATCAGTATTGACTAGCATATATAATATAGCAGTCATTTGTCTACTTGCCCTCAGGCCTGCTACCACCCTTCTGTGTTTCTCTGCATGCTAAAGAAGGCTACGAGTCTAATGGTTACAGCAAGTTCTACTAACAGAAGGTACTGGTGGAAGATAACAAGACAACAGGAAGGGCAAAGTTTCCTCCTCTGACTCCAACGGTGTGGCAGTTGCTGGCAGAAGCTGTAGCAGCAGCAGCAGGGATGGATAGATAATAGACTCTTTTCCTTGGCTTCAGCCTTGGTACAGGCAGTACTCCTTTGTCAGATTTAGAGCCCACTGCAACAGCATCTCACACAGGCAGCAGACCCTGTAGGTTCATTGACTCCAGCTCAAGGGTCTTACCAGCTTTTGATCTCTTAGTATTACTCCCTTTGTATCTTTTTCCTTCCAACCCTCTTTCCTTCTGTTTGTAGTCCAACTCTTCCAACACTCATCAATTACTTATATAAAATTATCTCTCTTGGATGGACCTTTTTTGGTCCATAGTGCATTTTGTGTTTTGTTTTTTACAAATGGATCCTGAATAATACATATATTTTTGGCTAATTCTAATTTAAATAGCTTTTTTTTTCCTGCCTCAGAACTCTGTAGATGTTATTCTAGATTCTAGAATCTAGAATATGTAGCCATTTAGTTTTATAGAAACAGAGATCTGAAACTAGCATGACTTCTATTACATTGCATGTATTCTGTTTGTTTGTTTTTTTGCATCAGGTAGCCTAAGACTTTTCCTGTTCACTCCCCTCTCATTCCCCTTCTTCTTCCACAAGTGCCAGTCTTGCATCTCAGTGTGAAGACTCTCACTGTCTTCTCCAGCTTCCTTCACTTTATCTTTACAGGCAAACAGGAAATAACCCTAATAATTCTCTTGTACTTTAGTTAGGTTTTGCCATCTGTTTATCTAAGAGCCTGAATGAACACAGTTGAAAATGCAGTTTAGATAAATTATTCCAGTGATACATACAAAATGGGACTCTGGTTTTATTGTGCTAGGATCAATAAACATAGGTTACAAGGAGACAAATTTGAACTTGCTAGGATATAACCTTCTACAATATACAGGATGTACCCCCAAAATGTATACACACTTTTTTTTTTACTGATAGCTCAATTGATGTTTCTTTCTTTTCAGATTTAACCCATTGGAATCAATGATTAATTAAAGTGTGTATACATTTTGGGGATCCCTTATATATACAGAGCAAATAACCTATTTGTGGGATATTCACACAAAGATTTGACCACCTGCTAAGAGTGTGGCAGAAGCATTGGGTGCATGGATAAAGTCTAATACTTTGAGATTTTTCTAATGCTGAGTTAGTTGCATCTATTGCAATTTCAATAAAATAAAAGAATAAACTCTTACATCCCATACTTTTCAATTTTTTTTCCTAAGATCATTTTTGTATGCATGGCAATGTCAACAAAACATGCCCGAAAGAAAGCACACTCTATGAATATGGCTGTTTACTGTGTCTCAGTGAGGGCATAAATCCATATCTCGGTGGAAAAGAACATATGGAGCCCAAAGAAAGGAAGAAAATATATTGGTTTAAAAACAACTAATTAAAGCTGGTGACTGGACCAGAAATATCTTCCACCTTTACAATGAAACATTTCAAATTAGTTTCTAATTGATATAAAGTAGAAAACTTAAAAATAGTTTTATTTCTCTAGGAGTTGCTTTGGTGTTGTTGCTGTGAAAATGAGGGCCTAGATAAAAATGGTGCAGAACATATTGGCATATCCTGGCAAGGTTTTATTAATGCATTTTTCAAGTTTAGTGCTCATGTCCTAGGACTCCTCTTATATGTCTCAAAATTACATGAATTGCCCTGGCCAATGTGGCCCAGTGGTTGAGCGTTGTCCCAGGCACCAGAAGGTTGCTGGTTTGATTCTGGGTCAGGGTCTGGGCACATACCCAATTGTGGGCTCAATCCCCAGTAGAGGGCCTGCAGGAGGCAGCCAATTGGTGTTTTTCTCTCTCTCTAATCAATAAAAACATATTTTTAAAAAAACTGCATGAAACTAATAAATAACTATTAATCTAAACTCAGGTTCCTCTAGAGAAGACACAAATATAAGTTTTTAACAAGTTGATATTTATTAACAGCTCACAGTGTGGTGAAATTGTGGACAAGCATTTGATAGCTTATTTCAAGCAATGGCATCGCCTATAGTACCTATCTCAGAAAACTCAATTATATTTTACTCCTACCTTCCCCCTCACCCCCACCATAATCAATCTCATTCTAATATGTCCAACTTCTTTTTAAAAAAATATATTTTATTGATTTTTTTACAGAGAGGAAGGGAGAGGGATAGAGAGTTAGAAACATCGATGAGAGAGAAACATTGATCAGTTGCCTCCTGCTCACTCCCCACTGGGTATGTGCCTGCAACCAAGGTACATGCCCTTGACTGAATCGAACCTGGGACCCTTGAGTCTGTCGGCCGACGCTCTATCCACTGAGCCAAACTGGTTAGGGCGTCCATTCAACTTCTTAAATACAAGTTCCAAAACCTCATCAGCCTTCCAGCACCACTACCACTTTCCCAATTCAGGGTTTTTATTACTTTGTCCCTGGGTTATTCAAATAGCCTTCTATCTGGATGTCCTGTCCCTCAACTATTACCTTGCTAGTCAACCATCCACATTATCACCAAAATTATCTAATCATCTCACTTTTGTATTTGAAAGCTTCCAAGTGCATCACAATGAAAACACATTTTCACAAAGCCCACTTGTAAAATGAGTGTTTGGGCTATATCATTTCTCATATCTCATATGTTATGGATTCAAGCCTCTCAGAAAATATTGAATAAATGATGAGCAATTCCTAGAAAAAAAAAACTATAGTTAAATAAACATGTCTATCGCCACGTGGTAATTTCCCTAAATTACTGGGTTGATTTTGATATTTGTGCCTGTTATCTATTATATATGCATATAAAATATATAACACACACAAAGAAAAATAGGTGAATTTGAAAGAATGCCCAACATTGATGAAAGAGCATTAAGATAAATTGCTTTGAATAATTGCCTCTGATTTTAAAAATCTTTATGCTTCACTTCAGAAATTTAAGAATAAAGAACAGTATTGATAGCAAAAATTACCAATAATCCCATCATTCATAGAAAAATCAATATTGATATTTCAGGTTCTTTCTATCTCCTTATTTTTGAATGCACAAGTAAACGCTTTAAAAATCAAATTTCTATGGCATATAGAGCTTGTCACTTATTTGGCATAAGTATTATCTTATATCATTAAAGTTGTTTTGAAATATATTTTTACTGACTTTAGAGAGGGAGAGGAAGGGAGAAGGAAAGAGAGAGAAACATCTATGTGAGAGATAAACATCGATTGGCTGCCACCTCAACCACCCTAACCAGGATTGAACACATAACCTGAGTATGAGCTCAGATCGGGAATGAAACCAGTGACCTTTTGGTGCACAGGACAATGCCCAAATAACTGAGCCACAGAAGCCAGGGCTGAAAAGGGTGCTTTTAATAAATATACAATTTACTTAACCATTATCTTACAGTTGTTAATCTTAAACATTAATTAATTAATCCTTACCCAACTATTTCCTTAATATAAACATAGGGAAATGGGATTTCTGGAATGGGAGAATAGTTTTAATGTTCTACTCATGTAGCGATAAATTTTTCTAGAAAGCATAGTAACCATGTAAGAAAATGTTCATCTCACCAATATTCTGCCAGCATTAGATATTATCTTTTTTAGAGATTATCTTTTGCCATTTTGAAACTAGATTTACTTTTCATTACTGAGGTAATTGAACATTTTTTTCTTATGGGATCCATCATTTATTTTGTTTCTATTATAAATTGTCTATTCATGTACTTGGCCTATTTTTCTACAGGGGTATAAAATAACACATATTTTGCCAGCAGGTTTCAACACACATGGGAAAAAGATATATTCATGGAATGTGCTTTTGAACCTGCATTCAAAAGAACTCAGACAGAGGTTAGTGGTAAATAAAGCAATTGCCTTTGCTTAATAACACAGGCGGGGAAAGAGTTTGTAGAACATGGTTTCTTTTTTTTTTTAATAAAATATCTGTGGCTCACAGTGTAGGTGTATGTACAAATCAGCTTCAAAAGTGCTTTCATGGAAGGAACTGCTGGAAATACAGTATAAATATCTGTCTTTTGTATCACAACATTGCTCTAACGGGCATATATAATGGTTTCTTCAAGCTTAAATGTAGGAATTAATACACAAAATATCAGAGAAGCTAGAACCTTCAGAGTCATCCTTGACATGTCTCCTCTTTAAATGCTAACCAATTCCTAGTCATTTTTCCTGAGTGCCAATATAATAGAGCCTCCTGGATCCACCCCTTCTGCCACTGTCTTCATTCAAGCCTTTTCACCAACACTGTTGCAGCATCTTCTGAGTGTTTAAAATTGCTCTCAGTTGGTATATAGTCTTGGAGTTCTATTAGAGTTAAGTCAACAGTTAAGTATCTATTTTTTTTCTTCTTAAAAAAGTTTGCTAAACTTCCCAGAGCTATAAATAGAAAAAATATATCTTTTAGGTAATTTTCTTCTAATCATGCTTGAATAACCTGTCCTCACAAACAGGCTGTTAGGAATCCATGTATGTCATATCCACACATAGGATAGCTTGTCATAGGATAAACTCATCTCTTTCCTACATCTATATTAGCTCTTAGAATGGTGTTGCCTTTATTCTTTGCTGGGCTCTAACTCAAATATTCTCTACTACAGTCCTGGTGCATGAAATTGTTCATTGGGTGGGGGGAGGGGTCCCTCAGCCTGGCGTGTGCTCTCTTGCAGTCCAGGAGCCCTCAGGAGATGTCTGCCGCAGAAGTGGAAGAGGTTCCCACCACCATGAGCCTGGCTTCTGGCTGAGCAGCGCTCCCCCTGTGGGAGGGCACTGACCACCAGGGGGCAGCTCCTGTATTGAGTGTCTGCCCCCTGGTGGTCAATGAACATCTTAGTGACTGGTGGTTCCACCCTTAGGTCAATTTGCATATTAGCCTTTTATAACTGGTATATACTAGAGGCTCAATGCACAAAACTCATGCAAAGGGCTTGGCCCTCACAGCTGTGATGGCTTGCCTCAGCCCTTGCAGCCCCAGCTTCATCCCGAATGTTGTCTGGAAGGACGTCCAGAAGGTCGTTCAGCTGTCTGGTCTAATTAGCATATTACATTTTTATTATTATAGAGGATTATGTGGAACCCACCCAAAATACCCTAGAGTTAGCCTCACCATTTCTTTGTAGTGGTTCTATGGTATATTGTTCATATCTTCATTTTATAGCATGGTGTATTTTAATTATTTACCTTTATGCACCCCTAAGCTGTGAAGTTATTTTGCATAGAGACTGTCTTAATCATCTTTTCATTTCAGAGTTTTGTGACTGGCACCATGGAAGATGATCAATCAATGTTTGTAGAACCAATGAGTGAATTTTCAAATAACTAACTGAACCTGAACTAAATATGCAAAACACAATTTAAGCACTTTTGTTCAGTCTTTAAAAACACTTTTATTATGCCTCCACATTATAGATGAGAAAACTAAATCTTAGATAGAGCTTAGATTTGAATCCCCATCTAATTCAGAGATGAGAATTAAGGCAGCATAACTAAAATCCCCAAGGGAAAGAAGTCTGGGGGAAAAAAGCTCCTACTCATCAGGTAAAGCAAGACTTAACCACTAGGATCTTATGGTTCCTGTTGGTTTTGAGTTTTGATGAATGTGTGTGGAGAAAAATCAGGGAAAATATTTGATAAAGATTATTCTTTGTGAAGTCACTGTTTCTAACCTAATGTAATCCAATGTTTGAGAGCGAGCACCTTCAATATTCAGGTGTTTGAAAATAAAGCTGTAACTATACCAGGTTAGGATTAAAATATGTCCACTGTGAGAAATAATTTCTTTTCATAATAATCTTTCTGAGAAACTATTAAAAGAATAGACTTGAGCTCAGATTGTGTGGTTAAGTGGTTGACCCATTACCCAGGAGGTCAAGGTTTGATTCCTGGCCAGGGCATATGCCCAGATTGTGGGCTCAATCCCTAGCAGGGGGACATACAAAAGGCAGCTGATCGATGACTCTCTCTCACCATTGACGTTTCTATCTCTCTCTCCCTCTCCCTTCCTCTTTGAAATCAACATAGATATATTTAAAGAACAGACTTGAAAACATTCATCAGCCTTCATGTGACACAATCCATATCTTTATACACCTATTCACCCTCAGAATCCTTCTAAGAATACATAGTCTTTTACTAGTATTTCCTGATGATAAGGGAATGGGTAGGGAAAGAATCCTACCTAATAAAAGAGTAATATGCAAATTGACTTACCTCCACTACACCCACAAGCCACGCCCACCAGCCAATCAGGAGCAAGTATGCAAATTAACCCAACCAAGATGGCTGCAGCCATGGAGAGAGCAGGACGCTTGGGTTTCCCCGGCAATGGAGGAAGCCAAGCTTTCCACCTGCCCTGGCCTGCCTTGGCCTCCACTTAAGGCTACAAAGTTCAATTATAGAAGTTAAATAAATCCCAACAAAAATGTCTGTGGCCACTGAGTGAGCAGGAGGCTTGGCTCTACTCAAGGCTACACAATTATAGAAAATAAATAAATCCCAGATACCAGGGCCTCTGCTTGGGTCGCCGGGGGGCATGGCCAGCCTGGAAACCACCACAGGCCCCTTTCCCAGGCCGCCCCATGCCCCAAGGGAACCCCCACCCTGATCCGGGACACCCTTCAGGGCAAACCAGCCGGCCCCCACCTGTGCACCAGGCCTCTATCCTATCTAATCCTATCTAATAATAATATGCAAATTGACCATCACTCCAACACACAAGATGGCTGCCCCCATGTGGACACAAGCTGGCCACCACAAGATGTCCAGCAGGGGAGGGCAGTTGGGAGGGACCAGACCTGCAAAGGAGGGCAGTTGTGGGCAATAAGGCCAGCAGGGGAGGGCAGTTGGGAGGGACCAGGCCTGCAAGGGAGGGCAGTTGGGGGCAATCAAGCCTGCAGGGGAGGGCAGTTAGGGGCAACCAGGCCGGCAGAGGAGGAAAGTTGGGGGTGACCGGGCCTGCGGGAAAGGGCAGTTGGGGGACCCATGCCTGCAGGGGAGAGCAGTTGGGGGGGACCAAGCCTGTAGGGGAGGGCAGTTAGGGGTGACCAGGCCTGCAGCAGGGGGGCAGTTAGGGGTGACCAGGCCTGCAGGGGAGGGCTGTTAGGAGCAAACAGGCTGGCAGGGGAGCAGTTAGGCATCAATCAGGCTGGCAGGGGAGTGGTTAGGGGGTAATCAGGCTGGCAGGCAGAAGCGGTTAGGGGCAATCAGGAAGGCAGGCAGGCGAGCAGTTGGGAGCCAGCAGTCCTGGATTGTGAGAGGGATGTCCGACTGCCCGTTTAGGCCCGATCCTACTGGGATCAGGCCTAAACGGGCAGTCGGACATCCCTCAAGGGCTCCCAGATTGGAGAGGATGCAGGCTGGGCTGAGGGACACCCCCGTGCCCCATGCACGAATTTCATGCAACGGGCCTCTAGTATAAGTATGATGCTGAAAGAGAAAAAAACGTTTTTTGAGGTGCTAAGCTAAACTATGGCTATGTGCTATTTAATTTCAAGAACTACCCTGAGAAATTTCAAACATATAATTAATGACATATAGATGAACTAGCTTACTGATTGATATTATCAACTTCATGAAAAACTCTATAGATGCATCCAGGAAACACATGTTGACTTACATAATTTTGATTGTGGTAGATACGCATGGTAAAAGGATGAGTATGTGATACAAGCTAGCCCTGCAAGGTCAAGTTTTAATCTGTCTTGATCATCTACTTCCTGGCACTGAACCATACTGAGGAGTTGGAATGGATGACCTCAATCCACTCTGACATGCTCTTGTTATTTTGGTCATGGAGACATAGTCCAAGGTAAATGTCACTGATATGTATTCCCCTAAAGCTGACTAAAAACAAAGGCAGAGCTTATTGATTTTTTAAAATTAATTTATTTCTGCCAGACTTCATTTAGGCCCATTGCCTACTTTCTTTGAGAACACCTGGGCAAGCAGAAATTTCTACTGCTGACTTAGAACATTGGAATAGTAAACTATAAAGAGCCAGATCTTGTTCTTCAATAAAAGGAAAAGGGGATATTCAGGAGGAGCCTGGTAATAACTCAAATTGTTAAGAGAAGTAAGAAACATATCCAGGAAAATTCCCCAGAGTTACAAAGGACTGAGACCACATTCTTTAAAAAAACAAAACAAAACAGAAAACAAACAAACATGTTTTTACTAGAGGCCCGGTGCTTGAAATATCATGCACTGGAGGGGGGTCCCTCAGCCTGATCTGCCCTCTCACATTCCAGGAGACCTTAGGGGTGGGAGGCAACCCAGCGATCAGAGGAAGGCAACGCCCCATCACACCTGCTCAACAGGTGGACTGTCTGCCCTCTGGTGGTCAGTGCATGTCGTAGTGAGTGGTTCAAAGGCCTTAGCATATCATTAGCATATTACACTTTGATTGGCTGAATGGCTGACTGGTCGACTGGACACTTAGCATATTAGGATTTTATTATATAGGATGGTTTTCACGTCACTTTAGCAAAGTATATGTCAGGATTCCCAAGTATGAGATATGGAATCCCATCATTTTGGAGTTCCTTGTCAAAAAGAGAGCATAATTTAATATTAAGCCCTGGAGGAATATGTCCCAACATGCTCTCTTACTATTATTAAACTTCCATAAGCTATAAAATACTTAAGATTTTATGAAAATAGTTTGTCAAGGGTGTTTTGACTTAGAAAAAAAAAAACTGTTTTTCAGGTCCTGAATGATCTAGATGCCAAGCCTGTCTCAACATGAAAGAAATGTGTGAAGGGTCACTTATGAAATAAAATAGTTGCAATTGAGGAGCCCTGTCACATTTTTCCATCTTTGTAAGCATTGTAAAATTAACCTTTTAAGCCCTCTCTCTTCCTGATGCTGAAAGGAGCATTTCTTTATTAGAAGCAATGAAAACAAAATGTAACAGGTGCAGATCATGTCAGTTTTGAATATAGGAGGATGTGATTTAGGTCTTCTCATATACAAATGACCCTGCAGACACTGCAATTCTTTTAACACCTGGGTCATGACCCTGAGAGTAAAAAAAAAAAACTGAATTATATGCAACTTGATAAACTGAGCACGATGACTTATGCCATACATATTATAAAATGGACTATGTAACTTTATTCAAGTCAAGACATTTATTTTATTAAAGTATTAGATCTCTCTCTCATTCTCTCACTCTCTCTCTCTCTCTCACACACACACACACAAATGCACTCACACACACAAACACTCATAACCTTTTTTCAATAACTAAGATTCAAAATTCAAGCCCATCTCACAGTACTCTAAAGATGACCCAGGTCTTGTTGCCACGCAGGCATCCCTATTGCTGTACAAACATACAGTAGACCGGAATTGTTTTGTGCTGAGGAACAGATAAATGACATGGATTGAAATTATGGTAAATTTAAATTGATTGTCTAATTAGTATTATCTCTTTTAGTATTCATTGTAAGAAAAATTATCCAGGAGGAACTCATTTTGCATTAATGTTGATATAAAGTGTAATTCTCCAAGATTTTCATTGTAATTTGGCATTAATTAATGCATCATTATTTTAAAGTGTTAATTAAATTGTTACAGAAAGGGACATCTGCAGTGGCTCAGAAAGGAAATCACATGAACAATTAGTTTTGTATAGGTCTGTGGCACAGAATCAGAGATCATGCACATGGCAGCAGCAGGAAGGCCAAGATGGATGGCAGACAGGTGGAACGTGGCTCCGCCCTGCTCAGTGCATTGTTGACAGTACACAACCACTTCTCTTACCTCTTCCATTGTGTTCATGTGAAGAATGAGCAGTCTCTAGAACCCTGAGTATTTATTCCATGCTCAGGACAGAAGGTATCAGTAAAGGACTTGGTTTTTTAGGGAACTTGGCAAAAGTCACTGACCATTCCCATGTCAATGAAAACAATAACAGACTTTTTTTTTTGTAGTTTTGTCTAAAGATCTCAGAAATAGGCTGCTGTAGGAGGCTAGGTTGATATTTCTACTGGTAATAAATTCCATACAAAACTGTGACAAATCAAAGAGGAGACAATCTGTGGTAACTCCTTATGCAGTGAACCATCATTGTTAAGGCATCTGGAATTCATTGAATGCTATCATGGCTTAAGATATATAATTCCAAGGAATTCCAACATGATTTCATATATCAAGCAATGTGGGTTGGCAATTCAATGGAAGTTGGGATTTGGAGGGAATATACAAAGTAGGCCCCAAACAATCTGTCATCATGGTCTCACAAAACACAGACATTTGGGGAGACTTATTCTATAAGGAATATTACCTTATATTTACCCTGTAGGGGCTCTACTGAATGAGCATTCTTTGTGAAGAGTTGTAAACCAAGATCCCCATAGGAAGAGCATAAAAAGATACTATGGCATCATACCATGTAAAACTACTGGTATGTAGCCCTTCAATTGGTTATACATATGTTTTTGGAGACCAACTTAATATTAAGGTTACATTTCCTTTAGCAGCCACAACGATAGTTGCTAATTACTTAGGTTCTGTGATGTTACAGATGTTTTATGGACATACAAGGCAAAGCCCAAATTCCTCCAGTCCAGTTGAAGCCAAATCATCCCTTTTTGCATCAAATAATAAATTGGTCAGAAAAGATGAGAATCACTTCATACTGTTTTGACAGTTCTCTTTAGATGAATGATCACTCTTCATGAAGATGCAAACTCACTGCTGATGGAGGTCTTTATTGGGTCTCTTGTCCAGCTTGTAGCCTGGTGCCAGGATCACTCAATAAAGAGTTAATTGCTTCATGTAACTCATAACTGCTTTCCTAAAAAGAGGTGACCACAAAGCTTCTATAAGTTCAATGGGTTCTACTTAAGAGTGATTGGTTTTACACAAGACTGGTATTCCCAAACCCATATTCCCAAACATTTGCATTGCCTGTACTGTTAATCACTAGAAAAGGCTATGCAATGAAGCCATCTGAAAACCCAATCCAATAGCAACTGAAGAGGAAGACTTGAAAAGTGAAAAAAAATTTTTTGACAGAGAAATAAAAGTTTTGTGTGGAAAAATAATAATAGAAGGAGAGAAAAAAAGGAGTAGAACAAGACTGTCTCTGATGTACTCGAAGAATCTATTCGTCCCCTGCGGAAGTGTTAGAATCACTCTATCTCCTGAGATTAAATTATATCAAGGTGACTTCTTATCTCTCATTGAGGATTCCTCCCTGTCTCCCCAAAGATTCTTGAAGTTAAAGTGTCAGTGTGACACTTCTGGTTAACTCTGGTTCTGCATTCCTACTTCAACCAAATTACTTCAGTTTACTGATTTTCACTGTGCTTTTACAAAGGAGTTTACATGGACTTGAGGACAGGCAAGAGGCTTACATTAAAACACAACAAAAAATTCTAACCTGAATAGGACACATGCCTGAGCTTTAAGGTCCTTTCCTAATGCTTTCTCTCTTCTTTCTACAATGAACTTCAGCCCCAAATCACTGCTCACTTCTCTTGGGGAACATTTAGCTACCTCTTTGTTTTATTGTCTACTTCCCTACCATACCCCCAGGCCCTACTCTCTGAACCAAAGTGGGTCTCCTCAAGTTAATTTTGCCATACAAAGGACTTTTTTAGTTTCGTTTAGGAACAGAAGTTGCATTCAATTGTGGTTTGAAATAACTTTTTGTTTTGTTCTGTTGAGTTTTTCATCAGATAGTTTCAATTGTTACCTTGGTCTCTTTAGCAAATTCTGGTTTCTTTGTTAAAGATCTTCAGCCCCTCACATCAGATGCCAATCCCCCCTGGGCAGGTAACATGTGTGGAGTTTCCTTTGCAGGTGCTTGTAAACTCTGAGTAGACTCTTCTGCCCACTCTGGGCACAAAAAGTGCTGCTGAGGAGCAAGGGCTGAAAAATTCAGAAATGACAAGGAAAGGGTCTCCAGACCCAGGGTTTAGAAGTGGGAAAGGAAATGTGCAGAGAAGCTTACTACCTTCCTAGTAATAAAGAAACTTGAGAAAGAACACAAAACTAGTTTAATTTTTAAGCTTAAGACTCTCAACATTTCTCCTTCTAAATTTAGTGCTGTGGCATTCAGTTAAAACCACCTTGTGCCCAATAATATACTTCCTGGTCTGCCCTGAGGTCTTCAGGAAGCATTTTATCTTTTATATAATTGCCAGGGTGAATCCCTAGTTATAACATACTCTACAGCATATAAAATAATTGTTGCAGCTGAACCCATCACATAAATATTAGTGATTGAAGAGATTGGTTGGGATAAATCAATGTGGGTGACATATTTAATAAACTTTGTATAAACATTGTTTGCAACAGCTATAAATAAAATTGTCTTTAGGAATTTTACATATTGCACATCCCTCTATTCATGGAGAGGCACAGACATGATTTCTAGCTGCGCTAAATGACAAGCAATGCGTTTTCAAGCCTGCCAAGATCAGACCAGGCAAGCAGAGTCAGGGCACGTGCCCAAACCAGGTACGCCTGTGCCGGGGCTTGCTCCAGTGTCCGAGCTCTCCACATCACTCACTTGCCAGTGGCAACGTGGTGCAGTCTGAGGAAAACTTCAAACCAACATGCTGCTTTTTTTTTCCCCCAAGAAAAAAGCCACACCATAAATAAAGCATGATGGAGATGGCATTTTACATTCACACAGATTTTGGCATAAATAAATAAAAGGAATTTTGTTCAGATTCTGTCATCCTTACAAGCCATTTTAAAATTATCTTTCCCTACCACTTCAGCATATTCAACTACACTGTGAGAGTCATATTGGCTCCCTCCAGTGGCTGACTTCTCTCAAATGAAACCACAGGGGCATCACTCAGGGCCCAACAACCTATTGGTTCAATGTAGAATCACTTACTTCTGAGATAATGGGTTCAAGTCTGATTGGGAAGTAGGCCTCACTCTTTCTTTCCAGGAAGAATCTTCCTGGAAAGATTTAAGGTAGGTGTTTTATTTGTTTGTTTGTTTATGGACTGATTTTATTTTTGAGAGAGAGAGAAACATCAATTTGTTGTTGCACTTGCTTATGCATTTATTGGTTGCTTCTTGTATATGCCCTGACTTGGATCGAACCCAAAACCTTGGAGTATCAGGACAATATGGAGCTCCCATCTAAGCACGGGACCATAGAGCTCACATGAGGGCTTTCTCTCGTCTTAGATCTGACCCTTTCACATTCTCACCTTATTATTGTTAGATTCCAGAGGATGACAAATTGTGGAAATATTTAGGTTCCTTTTTTAAAGAGGTCAGACATAATACAGTGTGTCTTCAGCTTTAAGCTTAATGAAATGTCACATACACATTTGGAAATTCAGGTATGAAATATGGGTCTTACATTGTTTAAAATTTACAACTTTCACATTTATTTTTATTAGTAATATTTTAGTCGCTCAATATATTTCCCTGGCATTAATGGAAAAAACATGGTGTCTTCCAGCAGCCAAAATAATCTCTCTAAATTCCCACTGAGTTTAAGTAAAGGCCATGCAATTTAATGACTAAAGATACATCTATACATTTCCAGTGTGCTGGGTTCAAATCCCATTAAAATAGGCTCTAATTAAATTTTATCTGAACTATATTTTTAATTATGTAATTATTTTTTTTAATTTTTAATGACTCACATTAACTTCCTTTTACTCAAGGGAGAAAAAATGAATTTTTTTAAAAAGCAAGGCAGGATAAAGAGCAGATAAATTAGAGGATGATGTGATGCCTTTTTAAAACTCAGCCCTGAGAACCGGGTATGCAACACAGATGATCAAGAGGAGACTTAATTAGGGCTCAACTGCTCAGTTCATAGTACTTGAGTCTTTATAAAAGCTGAGAGCAAAGCTAAATCATGTGTAATTTGCCATTATTTTCCCAAATAGTTCTTCCTGAAATGTTATTTTTCACTTCCCTTTTCTTTTTTTTTTTTTTTCATCTTGAGAGCATGGCATCAGACCTTGTATATACAACGTGCCACTTGCCTGCTATCAGAGAGAGAAGTGACAACACTTGTCACTACCAATCTCTTCAAGTCTGGTCTCATCTGAGCAATACCTACAGGCTGATTTCCAGGTGTTTGTTGAGGTTCTGAGTTATGTAACATGTCTTTGCAATTCTCAGAACTGAAAAAGAATCTCCACAGAGGCAATAAATTCTTAACTTTCTAAGAACTCTGAGTGCTCATAATACTGATCTTCACCCAATTCCACATTATTGAAGGGACAACTTTGGGGATAATGAAGGGAGATATCATAAAGCTGAAAAGGAATCAGGTAGATTCGGGGGCAGTCAAGTAGCAATGATGGGAAATTGAGACAAACTTCTTAAAAATCAAAGCAATATGACTACACAGTTGAAGAATTTAACCACTACTTAAAACACTATGTATTCAAAAAAAGAGGGAGCTTAGTCCCTCTGCTTGCTCTCCAGCACACATACAATCCAAGGGCAACAACTTTTTCAATGCTCTTACTATGTCCACTGCTATGCAGCTATATTATGACACAAATTTTAATCATTATCATTGATGTCTTATAATGGTAGGTGAAGATTTTAGCTTTTACCATATCTCTTTCTCTCTTCTCCTGACTCTTGCAATAGAGTTTTATCAATTCAGAGTTAAATCCATGTTTGTCATTTTTATTGTTGTTACTATACATATATTTACAGTGTGAGCAAAGTAGTTGGCTCTGCTTACATTTAATTTGTTGTACAAGTTTTCATTTATTAAATTAATAATAGCATCATTTTCCTTTTGCTTGGCTTGTTTTAATCTCTATCTAATAATTGGTTCACACATACCTCTTAATACAATTTCCCACTAAATCAAATCTGATAAGTAATAAATCTGTTTTCTCATCAAACTTCCTGAAGTTCTATATTTTCTGGTTTCAATCTGGACTGGTGACTTCTAGACTTGCTACATAGTAATTGCCTCCTGTCTTTTCTTTTGAGTCATTCTAGGAATTACCTTATCCTTTCTCCAATGTTCGTATATTGTTTTTTGTTTTGTTTTTTAATAAACACTTGGGGTTTTTTATTTGTTTGGTTTCTTTAAACATATTTTTATTGATCTCAGAGAGGTAGGGAGAGGGAGAGAGAGATAGAAACATCAATGACAGGAGAGGATCACTGATCAGCTGCCTCCTGCATGCCCCCCATTGGGAATCCAGCCCACCAGGGCATATGCCCTGACCAGGAATCAAACCTTGACCTCCTGGTTCATAGGTTGATGCTCAACCACTAATCCATGCTGGCTGGGCTAGATCTGTTTTTACACAACCATGTTTATATTCTCCAGCAGCTTCCAGAGAAAAGGTGAATTTAGAAATCTTTCTTCCCTCAGAACTTTAAAGCTAATCTTCTATTTTGCATTATTGCAGTCTAGAAGTTGAATTTTCTCTGTTCTGTCTTTCTAGAATGTGTATTAATTCTGTTAGGCTTCATTTTTGTTCATAATATGTTTAAAAATATTTCATTTGTTTATCTTTCTATTTTTGTTCCTTGTGGAATATTTTGAGTGCATCTTCTAAGACTTTTATTGAAATTGTGGCTGTTATATATTAATTTTAAGCTCACTTTATTTTTCTCAAGTTGTCCCCATTTTTATAGCATCCTGTAGATTTATTGGTGAAATATCTTCTCTACTCTCCAAAGATATTCATTCTTTCCATTGTCCAGATTTTCTATTATTTCTCTTCTTTTGTTTATTTATTTATTTTTATTAAATTGACTGATATTTCTTAGCTCTGTGTTCACAGGTATTAAAGAATTGATGAAAAGCATATGTTAGTGCAACTGTAAACTAATGGATGCCTCTGTAGCACAAAAGAGTGACCAGTTAGTTTCTTCACTGGGCTATGCAACTACAGTTATCTGTGGACCCATAGTGGTTCACTAGAAAAGGGTACTCCAATCCCCCCGCTGCTGTTAGCATTTTAAGCATAATAAAGAATATATGTGAGGGGTGTCTCAATATTCAGAATTGGATTCTCCCTAAATCACAAAATTTGCAGTTCCTACCACATCCCAGTTTCCTGCTGTGCCTACTATTCTGGATCTACTCAATGAGCATTTTTTTGTTTGGGTGTTTTTGATTTGGAAAAAATAAAAATCTGTTATCATTGTAGTTGTTTCAGGTCGGGTATACCAATTTGCAGTAGAACTAGTATAAAGAAAGTTATCATTCATTCATTCTTTAATAGTGAGTGCCATATCACTTTTCAGGGCCTGTTCACTTTAATGATATGTACTTCAATTTTTTTTTAAAGTTTCTTGTATTCTTTTAAAACAACTTCATTGCCAGCTATCTATTTATCTGTTTGCTCTTTCTTTTTTTTCTCAATCAACTGGAGAAGTCATGTGATATTTAATAGAGAGGGCTTTTTAATTTTGTTTTTATATTCTAAGGCAATATGGTATAATTAAAGCACAGGATTCAGAATCCAAAAGACCTGTGCTAGACTTGTATGATGTTAGACAAACTTTCTGCAATTCAAAGTCCTCATCATTTAAGTAAACTTCTCTGAGACTCTTCTTTCTCACCTGTGATATGGTATATAAACTTTTCTAGCTGTCAAAATTACATGAATTATTACATGTAGATTGCCTAGCACATAAACTTGCCTTAATTCAATTTATACTTGGAATGGTAGTAGGCAAGTATATCAGCTAGGATTAAGCTTAGCTGTATATAAAGAAAAAACTAATATAAATGTGGCTTAAGCAAGAGGGAGGTGTCAAGTCCTGTTTATAAGAGGGATATAGGCTCTTTTTAGCTTTCTATCCAACACTTAAAAGAGGGGATAATAATAATATTGCCATCATTTAGATATTAGAGGGGTGACATGTATGAAGTATTTAGCCCAGAATTTGTATAAAAAGTGCAATAAAGATATAGAATATTTAATCAGTCAGGTTACTCATAACCAATTATTCAACAAAGTATTTGGAAATATAGTATGTTTATCACAAGGTAGGAAGAGTGCACCCACTAAAAATCTGATAGTAAATTCTGACTCACCTACAAGTGTTTAGAGTGAAAACAAGCAACTTGGCAATCAAAATTGTACCTCTAGTAACAAATTCCCTGCTAATCCATCTTAGGGCACACAACAGCACTCTCCTAAGCTTATTTCCTGCCTCCTGCATTCTCAATCTAACTGGATAGAGATGATCATCATCCTCCTCCACATCATCATCATTCCACATGCTCTACACTAGGTCATCTGTTCAGACAATTTCATTCATCTTCTCTACATTAATGTCAGTTAACATTGGCTTTTGCCCATTTTAAGACACTTACTTTCTGTTTAAATTGATAATGAACTCAGTAAATCCTAGATAAAACTTTTGTAAGCATTCCATTGTTCTTTCAGTATCTTCCCTCTAGGGGCTGGCAGAAATGTTAAATTCTTCTTAAGACAAAATTATGATAACTTGATGAATAAAAATGTTTTACCTTTCCCATTAAATCTTCTTTAATAATTATCTGGAATGCTCTAATTATCATCTTCTAAGTAGTAAAGTGAAAGAATTTGCTAAAAATATCTCAGACGACTTTTGAATTTTTGCTTATTATTCTGGAGATTTGTATTTCCCCAAATATTTTCAGGACCCATAGGAGCCAAATAATTCCTTAATGAGCACCAATACTTTATTGTACTCCATGTAAATTGCAAAAATCAAGATTTTCCTTTTAATTCATGAATTCTGTTTGTTAACAAAATAGCATGTCTTTCCATCCCCCATGAGGATAGAGATAGCTTATTCCTTACAATCTCAACTGAAGAGAGCAGATCCAAACAACTGTAAAATGCAAGTAGATTTCCACCATAGAGCAGTCTCTTTCCTGATGGAGGTCTGTACTGTCTTCCCCAAATGATGGACAGATAGTGAAAAGTGTTACATAGGAAGATTGTGCCCAGTTCAGAATTTGGTTTCTTTTAAAATAATTCCCAAGTAAATAATGGGCTAACTCCATTTTGTTATACTAACACTTTTCTTTGTGTATTAGTGGTCGTGAAAATGTTCTGTTGTCAAATGTAGATTACTTCACCCCCAATGAATCTGTGATTTCCAAAACACAAAATCTAGGAAAGATGCACATTGGGCAGCACCAGCAAGGTCAGCTAATTCATCAAGAGCCAGGCAATAAAAGTCCACATGCTTCACTCTGCTAGGAAGCTTGTCTGCTTCTTGGAGTGCCAACAGCTCAATCCACTGAGCAGATGATATATTGAATAAAGGAATCTTTTCAAATTCATGGAGTACTTCAGTTCTCATCTTTCCAATGTATCATTTGCTACAAGGATTCATTCTATCATTTTAGAGTCAGCAATGGATTATTGTGCCAAGTCAGTATTCTGGAGGTGCTGAGGTAGAAATTCTCTTGAGCATCCTATCAGGATTATGGCAATTTTTTGGAGCCCATTTGCTGCATATCCTGGGGTTTCTAGAACTTCTCTTACACAGAAAATTCAATGTGACATTCTTAACTTTCCATTCTTTCTTAACAATTAATAGAGTAAAAAGACAATAGACTTATAATTAGACAAAAGAAAAATAAACTCAATTTAAGTGATTATATCTGGGAAATTCAATTCTGTATTCACAAAATATTTGACTAGGAAACCCACAACAGAATTCACTCTTTTTGATTTATTACTTAAGAGGAAGTTGTGGCACCATAATAACAGTAATATTGCATAATGGAAGTTTGTTTTCCATGGGTCTAAATTTGCCGGTAACCCTTTTCTGGAAGCCAATCAACCTTTATCAAACTTGTCAGGTTTATTTTTCACTCCTTTGTGCCAGATTGAAGGAATCATCACAATATCTGCTAAGGTTCTCGCATAATCATCATGGTCAAGAGGAAGGGGAGAATTTGCCCCTTTGCTCTCTGTATAAGCTGAGAAAACTGAATAGTGGCCACAAAGGGTGACTTGTGTTGATACAGCCAATGCTGATGCATGAGTGAAACAAGTCTTCCATTTTCTCAGTGATGAGCCTTGTTCTCTTCCGATGCGAAGACCTTACCCAGAAGACGGTGAGCATCTGTTGTACAGGCCAATAATAAATCTAAGAGGACAAAACAAGTTCACACTGAGTGGGAGGTATGGAGGCTGACAGTGTAATGTCTCTGAGTGAGAGGTGTTGAATGCTGAAGGGATCATGAAAGGAACTGATATGTTTAAATGTTTAACATGTTATTGTTTGGTGCAAGGCTCTTCACATGTGTTAAGATTATAATAATGTCACTTCTCTTAAAGATCTTTTCATATGAGAATTGACCAGATGATCTCTACAAATTCCTCCCTGTGCCATGTGTCTAAGTTCTGTGTGCTTGGTAAAGGTTTATTACTCTAAAGCCTTATATGTGGAAAAAGCAGATTTGGGCGATGGGTTCTTTGCTCTCAGGAGGCTTATGATCTATTGATAGGAAAAGAGCT
This sequence comes from Plecotus auritus, assembly GCF_963455305.1. Classification (NCBI taxonomy): domain Eukaryota; kingdom Metazoa; phylum Chordata; class Mammalia; order Chiroptera; family Vespertilionidae; genus Plecotus; species Plecotus auritus. Next base: position 68,056,268 of record NC_137771.1, read on the forward strand.
TAGACAGGAAATACCCCAAGAGCAGTATACATCACTAAAAATAAATACCCAAATATATGGCACAGACGTGTGTGTCAGTTTGATTTATCATTGTATCTCTAAGATCTCAAACAATATCTAGCATACTACACTTGGCCTACAAATTCTTTTGAATACATAAGTGGATGAGCTATTTCACACAAAATATACTCCAGTTTCAAGAACAGAAGTATCAAAGCTGAACAGGGTTACTCTCAGAATCTTAAATACTGTATGATGCTATGTATATAGCATTCTTGCAATGACAAAATTATGGAAGTGAAGAACAGATTAATAATTGCCAGGGGTTGGTAGTGAGAGGTAGGGAGGTGGTTGTGACTTATGAGGACAGTACAAGGGAACCTTGTGTTGGAACTGTTCTGTACCTTAATTGTGCTATCAATCATACAAATATATACATCAATAAAATTACATGGAACTAAAGATACACATATGCACGAATATAAAACTGTTGAAATCTAAACAAGCTCGGTGGCTTGTTATCAAAATTAAATATCCTGTTCTTGATATTTTACTTTAGTTATGTAACAAGTTACTAATGAGAAAAACTGAGTGAAAGAGATGCCTGATCTCTGCATTATTTCTTATAATGCATGTGAATCTATAATTATTGCAAAATAAAAATTTTAGAAAAAATATTTCAAAACTTGTATAGGCTTATTGGAGAAAGGGTTCACAAAGAAGCAGGACTGAGGTAGGATTTGGATAGGAAGAGGGAGAGTGCATGAATAATAAGATTGGAGAAAGGGTTCACAAAGAAGCAGGACTAAGGTAGGATTTGGATAGGAACAGAAGAGAGTGCATCAATAATACGACGAGTGGGCTCGAAAGTAGGTTTAGGCGAATCTCTATGAGAACAGTGGTCCATGGTAATATGGAAGAAGCTAGCAGCATAGTCTGACAGTTTGGTAGTATGGGTTTTAGTAGAGAATAGATAGTATGAATTTTGAAGTTCGACCTCCCTCAAATGTACAGGCCAATTTCCACAGTCTCATTTGCATAAGGGCAGCAAGCTCCCTAACCTCTGAATGCAGGGCTCCTCATTTGTATCACAGAGGGCATGATATATTCCTTCTAGAGATATATAAATATTAAATGAGCAAGTGTATGTTGAAAGCCTCATTCAGATTTTGGTACACGGCAAGTATTTAATAAATAGGGATTCCTTGCCCTTGAATACAGTCCTACATGTACACCAGGGGTTCTTAGGTCAAGTTCAAGGCAGGTTACCGCACACTATTACCACTGCTCAGTGTTGGGGAAGCTAAAGAAGAAGGCAGTGCCAAGAGCAGAGATCTGTCACCCATCAGCCCTTAGCTCTGGCATAAGCCCCGTTTGAGGAGAGAATGTGAGCAGGAGATGAAGAGTGTCTTGAGTCCCTTTACTGAAAAGCAGGCCTGGTCTAGTGCGAAAAAAAAGGCAAAGTTTTCAGAGCAACCCATCACAGCCAGCAACGGGACCACCATAGCCTCCTGCCTTTGCTGCCTTTGCTTATTCTGGACAAGACAAGGACATAAAGCCAGGATGCTTCTAGGTAGTGATGGCATGGTCCATGCTGAGCTCAGGCAGAACGTCATTCCTTGGGCCCCTGCACATGGTCAGCCAGGATCCAAGCTGCTGAGGAAACCAGCTGTCCTCATAAGGATTACCCCCTCTAGCAACCATTGCAGCAGCCACAAGAACAAAACTGAAAACTTTTGAAATGTTTGCTCACATACCAACAATTTTCTTAAATCTACATTGAAAATTAGTCCTAATTTGGAGACAGATGAAAGATCTAAAATAATAACTTTCCAAGGAGTGTTTCTCCCTCATTTCCTCTAATTTCAAAATTCTAAATGATTACTATTTTGAAATCTTGGTTTGTGCTTGTGTCTGTATGTGAGTGTGTTGGAGTGTATGTGTATGTGTGTGTTTTGTCTACAGTGAGCCTGGGTACATTTTCTGCTATTTTCCTCCAAAGGCAGAAAACAGATTGGGGAGATGAAACCCTAGGCTGACAATATATAGTTTTGTAAGTACAACATGTAACAAATACAAGCATTTACCAACAGACATTAGCTGTAACAACAAGCATTCCACGGCTGAGCGGTATAAACATATTTAGAGCTATCGCTGTACAGCATGCTACCGAGGTAGTAGGGTCGTGTTTGTTGAGATGTACAGTGAAACCTAAGGAGCTGATTGCACACAAGAAAGGAATATAAATAGACTTCTCCAAATTTCTGCTGCTTTCAGGTAATAAAATCCGAACACTCTGGACTCTAAACAAAATCTCCGTCAAAATGGACAGTTAGTTTGAGATCCACTCAGAAATGTCAGGTGGTAGCGCTTTTTGTTTTGTTTTTGTTGTGTGTGTGATGGGCTTTTGGGGGGTATGGTTCTATTTGTTATCTGTTTTTGCTGCTATTGATACATCAGGCATCCAATCATGAAAAACAATGTCCATGTCACTAAAATGGCCTCCAGGCATCCAGTATATCTACATTGGGGTTAAACATCTGTGTGATGATGTGACAGCACACCCTATAAAAGGTATTATTGAGTAATATAGACTTTCTGTAATAACCAAACAGTAAAGAATATAGCTTTTTAAAGGTCTCCCCATGGCTGATCTCATGACTCAAAGATAAGACACTGTGCTGCAAGCTAAGTAATAAAATCTGGTGGGTACTCTGGGCTAGCCTGTGACAAATCATATCAAAGTATTATTAAAGAAAGAACTTGAGACCCAAGACTATTATTGATTCTTGACAGAATTTCTTATAAATAAAGCGCTGCAATCAGGTCCCGGACTTGCCAAGGTCCTGGTAGAATTCTTCCTATTATAGGGGAGGCTGCGAAGTAGTAACGCTCCATTAATGAGGGCCGAAAGCCTCTGTGTGCAGCACCACAAGGATGGGTCATGGTCAAAAGAGAGCCAGCGAGAACACCATTTCCAAAGGCTTTTTAAGGAATTCTTTTTTGATCCCTTTTTGAAATTGGTAAAGCTGCCTCTGAGCTTCCGCATGAAGCAGCTTGTGCCCTGACTGTGTTAGCAGAATGAATCTGTGACCCTTCGGAGCACTAAGGACACACCTCCATTAGTGTCCACATTCTTACAGGGTAGAGGCTGATACAGTCAACTGAAATGACAGGGTGATAAATATAAAACCACTATCATCAATAAGACTGGAATGTAAAAGCACTTAGTTTCAGCCTAAGTAACTTGCAGAAAGTTTGGTTTCAAGACCCAATGCGTCATCCATCACTACTCTACCTTCTGTTGACAAAGTAATTGTAAGATATCTAGAATGGAGGTTCAATATGAGCTGACACTTTTGAAAGGGGGAATTGTGTGCCGTACGTACTCATTAAATGTATTTTTCCTCCACAAAAGACGTTTCCTTTTTTAGTTTATGTACGAATAACTTTAACTAAAGTTCCCTTGACACTCTCACTCTGCTCTGAATAGCACCTATGTTCATTAACATAAAACCTGAAAAAAAATAATTTTAATGTAGTTTTTAAACACTTCAAAAGCCTCTAACAAATTGATCAAGCACAATTATGCATTCTAAAGGGGATTATAAAGAGATCACAGAAGGTTGAAAAGTTCTAGTTTAAAAAATAAAGACTTTGGGGTGGAAAAGAAAAATAAGCAGCTAATGTGAAACTTTGCACACTGAATAAAAGTAAACAGAATTTTTAGACTTTTTTATGTGTGTTTTTTCAAGTTTCCTATAAATGCAGTGTTCACAGAGAATAAACAAGAAACCACAGCAAGATGAGGCTCAGAATTTGACAGAATGAGGTATATTTTACGCATGTGTGTGAACCTTAGAATCTGGCAGACCTGGGTTTGAATTTCTGCTCTGCCACTTATTACCTGATGATGAGGAGGAAATTACCTTTTTTTTTCTCTCAGACTCAGTTTCCCCATTTGTAGCTGATGTCAGAATTAAACAATACATTTTTAGGGCACTTAGTCTGTTCCATACACAAAAACATTTAATAATTTAGTTCTCTGATCTCCATTTCAAACAAATCATGAGATGATCAGTTCTCCCTTTCTTAAATCCTACAGCAAGAACTAATTGTCCTCATTGCAATTCCAGCGTAGGAATAGGACAATAAGGTGGGTACATTACCTCAGGCTAAAATCCCCACTCCTCTGTACCAGCAAGGGCGCATTCTTGGAATTTCTTCACTTCATATATTGCTCTCAATCCTATTGTTGTTGTTTTTGTTTTTGTTTTTTGCAAAGTTCAGTTAAATCCTACTTTCTCCAAAGAGCCATTTCAGATTCTTCCAGGCAGATACCCACTCTTCTAGTAGCATATTGTTGGACTTAATTTCCATTATATAGTGAGTTCCCTGGAGCACAGCGACTGTGTCTTGTTTGTCTTTGTACCGCACAGTTCGTAGCACCGGCCTGTGCTGATGGCAAGCATTCAAGAAAAGTACCTTGCATGTCTATTGGTTTGCTGACTATAAAATCAAGCCCAGGGTAAATTCTCAGAATTTGAAATAAAACCCTTGAGCAGCTTTACCATAGCCCCAGCCCTTTTACATTTTGTAATTGTGATGATTGTGACCACTACGCATAATTGCTAAAATTTAGGCTGCCCATCCAAACCAATTTACTGAACTCCAAAGCGTTGTAAGGGATATGCAAGAGAAATGAAAAGCTGTACACACACATATGAGAAACTTACTATCTCACTAAGAAAATATACGTGAGGGGGATGTTTCAAACACACCACCACCATATGTAGGTTATAAATCTCAGACTGCCAGGCAATAAACCTCAGCGGATATGTTCCCGGTTGCCCCGAGCCATTGTATACAAGTTATAGCACAGAGAGTGTATCAGTAAAACTATATTGGACCTGTTGCTCTGCATGAAGCTAGATTTATATTTAGCCAGAAAGTCCAGGCAACCAGAACAAGTCTCCTCTCTTTGTTTCAAATGATAGCACTTCCTAGTGGTTAAGTACAGGAACTCTGGAGACAGCTTCCCAGGTCTCTCTTTTTCACCTGTGTGACCTTGGACCAGTATGTAAAGTGAGAGAGAAAATAGGATCTTCCTCATAGCATTTGAGGAGGAGGGAGATCCGATTAGTAAATTCAAAGCTAGCACTTCTAATAGTACCTAGGCCAGAGTGAGCACTCAATAAGTACATCTATCATTAATTGTTTCCTGGAAAGCAGCATATTTTGGCAAGGGCATCATTCACTAAAGCTCTTGACTCTGTGGCAAAGTTCATTCTCCCAAATTGATAAGCTTACTTTATGTCTTATTTTTCACTGGATTTTCCTTGTTCTACCAATTACATTGGCCTCATAGATTAAACCTGCAAAAATATAAAGGGGAATGAGGGAGAAGGGGCTAGGAGTGGTGTCTCAAGCAACTCTTAGATATTTGATGAGAATTATGAAACAGAAGCTGTGGAAGAAGGGTGATATCATAGAGGATTTTAATTATTTACCTGAGAGAGTGGGGCAGGGAATAACAGACCTTAGGTATGCATTGATCTTTCAATAGTAACAGTTTGTCCCATACTTTGCATTCATATCTGTATACTTCCAAACATTCTTCGATACAACTTTTGATATCCCTATTTCAGAGTTGAGAACATCTAGATTTGGGGGTGTTGAGTGACTTGTCCATGAAGACAGTACATGTTGAATTGAGGATTAGAACTCAATTCTCTCTTTCATAACACCCTTCTCCCTATGAAATAGTTCTGAAAGTAGGGGAAAAACTGATTTGCAAGACCTCAAATGTAGGACCTTCTTTTCACCCCACACACAGGTTAGAGCCATCAGTAAGTCAACTCTAGAATCCAGAGAGTGACTGGCTTTAACCAAGATGCAATCTATGTGTCATTTGCACCTGGGACAGAACATCTGGTTCTTTACCTTGATACCTTTCCTGCCCCAGTGCAAAATTTGAAAGGCAAAACTCAAATACTCTTTTGCTGTTTAGATGCTCTGTTTCCCTTCTGCAGCAGCACTTGGGTCCCTAGAGCCCCTAAACCCATTTATTTTCCATCTGTTTCTTGCCTTCCTAAAGCAGTTATATGGTACCCCAGAAGGCTTTTCTTCTCTCAATTAGAGAGAGGAGATGCATTCAAAGACATACAGGCTGCACCAGAGGCTTTACAGGTAGGCAAGGAGGATAAACAGGTTCAAAAGTCCAGGAACATAGATATCTGATCCTGTAACACTTAGACACGTGTTGGCCTGGCTGACTTGGCTGCAGAATTACAATTCAAGAAGACCCATGCCTAGGAGTCCATTTTGTGGAGGGGAATTTGACTTTGTCATAGAAGAGTGAAGCTTAAGGTGCTACTACAAAATGGGAAAGCCATACAAATGAAATTGGTGGGAGATTGGATTTTCATGTATGGTGTTCAAATGTATTTCATGTATGGTGCTTGGAATGTTATAGGGCAGAGCACTCAGAAAGCTTGGCAAATCAACATTCTCCCTTAAGATGGCCTCAGGTTTATCCCTATGATGCAAAGAACATCTAAAGCCCTTTATTTTGTACCACTGATTGGCTACTCCTGGAGAAAGATTCCCTATGAAATCCTGGAAGGTGTTTACCTAGAGCCGTGCCAGGTTTCCTGGCTCCTGTTTGGATCCAGTTAGGACTGGCTTGGGAAACTGAGAGAACACAGAATCAGCAGGGGTGGGGAGATGCAGTGGAGGGCACAGGGGACTCAGTCATAGCTTTTCAAAGGGCAAAGGGGACTCATTCATAGCTTTCGGGTATCTGAAAACAGTGTTCGCTCATGACTTCTCCTACTCCAAATTGTTAGGAGAGCCAATTATTCCACCTATTAAGGTTTTAATGTGGCACCAATAAGTCAAAACTGGTTTAACAACTAAGAATTATAGTTGGTATAAAATGTTTGAATTTGGGCTAATAACATACACTAAGTTATTAGACAGATGAGATTTAAAATGACTAAGGTAAGAAATTGGGTTCATAATGGACACATTAATAGACCACTAAACTGACTTTAAAGGCTCTGGCAGGCATAGTCAAGACACCAAATATATCACAACTTCATCCGTCCTGAGATTCCTCATCATGTCACCTAATAGAATTTCAAACACTATTAGCACACTGATAAATGCTTATTATATATTACTCATGCATGCTGTCTTTAGAATTAAAAGAAAAGAACAGGCATCTGCTACTTTATTGGATTGGGTCATCATTCTTTATCTTGATGCTGAAATGCTCAGCTTACTTCTCTTGATTATTTGAGAAGTCATAAATTCCCTTTCAATCTCAGAAAAACTCTTCTGGCTAGAATGACCACAGGTAAGACTGGATAAATACCCAGCACAGCTTGAGAAAAAGTTATCTAGGACAGCTTCTGTATGACTGAGCTGACCGATATCTTAGCAACTAGAACTAATTCACCATCCCCATCTCTGCCAGTCAACTAGACCTAATTCACCATCCCCAATCTCTGCCAGGCCAAGAAACATCATCACTCATTTACTCACCACATATTTTTTGAGCAACTGCTTGCTTTAAGCTGGGCACTATTCCAATTACTGAGAACATAATAACAAACAAAATGTGTATGATCTGTGTCCTCATGGGGCTTAAGGTTTTATGGGAGAGATAACAATGAAACAAATAACCAAAAAATATTTAATTATAAGTATACTTACTAAGGAAGACAGAGAGAGAGAGTCCAATAATACTTCTCTGAGGAATAACAGTTAATCAGAAATCTGAGTCATACATAGATTTATTTAAGTAAGAAAAAAAATGTAAGAAAAGGATTCATAGAACGGGTCTGAAGCAGAAAAGAGCTCTTCTATTCCCCAAAGAAGAGTAGTATTATTAAAGATCACTCCATGGAGAGTATCCTAAGGATTTAGGGTTTTGTTCTAAGAGCAAAGAGAGGTCATTGAAGAGATGTAAGCTCATGAGCTTAAATTTGAGTTTTTAAAAACACTACTATTACTGTTATATGAAAAATGGACTGAAGGGATCAAGAGAGACAGCTAGAAGTGTAATTAGGAGGCTATTTCAGTGATCCATGTGCAAGATGATCGGGGTCTAAGTCAGGATCAAAATGCTGACAGTGGAAATAAAGAGCACTAGAAGGAATCAAGACCCATTTTGAAAGTAGGATCAATAAGACGTATGATGTATAGGATATAGGGATGGAGAGAAAGGCAGGTGTCAAGAATGACTCCCAGCTTTCTGGCATGAAAACTACATGGATAGCAATGCTGTTTTACTATGAGTGCTTATGGTAGAGGCATAAATCCATAAGGAAATTCTATTAAAAACACATCAATCCCTTGTCTGTTGCAATAGCTTAATTTCTGGAAGACTCATAGATGGAGAACTTAGTTAAGTATAAGATAAGACTTCCATGGGAGCCAAATAAATATTATCAAACCCATGAGATAAAACTATGAACTTTAATATAGAAAAGATCCCTAAGCTCTCAATCAAAAACCACCTTTTATTCTTCCTTTAAACATAATGAATTGGACTTTTTTTGTATAGCATTTAAGTGACCATAGAAATAATTACACAAAGCAATATACAAAAACAAGTGGATAATTCCACAAAGGAACATCCATTTACAATGTGAAAAGGCATACATGGGAGTTTTCATTGTTTTGATTATATTTGCTCATGAAGCATACTCTTCCTCTCAACTTTCCCTATGTAACTTCCCTATATGACTCATTAAAATAATTTCCATTTATGCTTTTATTTCTCTTTTGTCTTTGTCCTTTTTAGTTCCCTGCCTTTTCCTGTTTTCCTTATCTTTGCTTTAAACTTTTTTCTTGGAAAATACAAAATTAGATTTTCAATCATTATAATTAGATCTATGAGAAAAGGCCCACAGAAGGTTGGGGCGAGTTTCTTTTGATTGATTGATTGATTGATTGATTGATTGATTGATTTGAGAGAGAGAGAGATAAACATCAATTTGTTGTTTCACTTATTTATGCATTCATTGGTTGATTCTTTTATGTACCCTAACAGGGGACCAAACCAGCAACCTTGGTATATCAGGACAACACTCTAACCTACTGAACTTACCTGGCAAGGGCTTGGGAGAGTTTCTTAAAAGTCAGAAAATACACAAAGGAAGACTGTAAGAACCTCTACAAATTCCCTTTGAAGAATCACTGACTAGAGCCAGTGGTTCTCAACCTTTCGAATGCCACGACCCTTTAATACAGTTCCTCATGTTGTGGTGACCCCCAACCATAAAATTATTTTCGTTGCTACTTCATAACTGTAATTTTGCTACTGTTATGAATCATAATGTAAATATCTGTGTTTTCTGATGGTCTTAGGCGACCCTGCTAGCGGTTCGCGACCCACAGGTTGAGAACTGCTGCTGTAGAGCCTAAGACCATCGGAAAACACAGATATTTACATTACAATTCATTAACAAATTGAGTAGTAGCTGAGAAGTAGGAATCATACTATATATACAGTTAAGCATTTTGATTATTTTATGTAATATTATAAACTTTGTATGTAATTATCACAATTATGATTTTAATGGTTGATTAAAAATTCCATCAGTTTGAAAATGATGATCTGAGCACCTATGCACATTTTTAAAAATTTAGTAAAATGACAGTGAAAATAGATCAAAGTAATATATCAAAATATATTAATTCATTTGTTTTTTCATCTATTCATTTAACAAATATTCATTGAGTGCCAATCATGTGTCACATACTTTTGTAGATTCTAGGTACATGGTGGGACTAAGAGTGATCTCTGATCTCATACTGTTTACCATATAATGAGATGGGAGACATTCTTCCCAGGGAACCTCAGAAAGATTCAGTTCTGGAGTTGGCAGACATGAAGATCAGGAGTGGGTTTTGGTGCATGGTTCAGGCCAATTAAATGGAGGAATGGCTATAAAACAGCTGGGATTGATGATCCCTCCACCACCCACAAGGGTATACAGAGTAGCATTTGCCTCCATCTTAATTAAGTACTTGAAAACTTGTTTCTAAACCAAGTGTTAGATTTACTCCAGAGGATCCTTACTGGGTGATTGGGATTAAAGATAAGCAACAAAATCTAAAGATAACTTTAGACCCACATAAAGGTCCCATATATGAGTTGAGTTGGGGGATGGGGAGAAAATAACTACAGGCTTGAAGAAAAATGAAATAGCAAACTCACTTTATTTACTGTGGTCCCAGAGTGGATTCTCCCTATTAATGGCATTTCTAGGAGCATTGGACCTATCTGCCTATTTCCTGCCTACACACTCTACAGGACAGCCTGGTTGTCAGAAACACCACTCCCTGTCAGCCTTACTCAGGAGGAGTCCTTTGGTAAATCTAAGTAAAGGAGTGACAATAAAACTTTGCAACTTATGCCCATCACATGGTCCTCATTTACCTATGTTAATAGTTACCTAACCAGTAGCACTTTTTTAAAAAAGGATTAACAAAAGGAAAAAAGGAAAAAATAATGACCTTAAGTAAATAGACTAGTATAAGGAACAGAAAAGAATCCCCCAAAAATCTAATTGATATCTTGGGAGATATTCAAGAAGACATTACATCCCTGAACAAAATTAGGCCATTTTGAAAAAAGAGTAAGGAGAAAATAAGACAGATTTTTCAGAAATTAAATAAGATTTTTAAATTGAAGAAAAATCAATAGAAGAATTCAATAATGAATGAGCATGGCTGAAAATGAATTTGGGTGATTTGGCAGATAAAGTTGAGAAACATCTCCCAGAACTAAATACTAAGGAAATGGAAACTATGAGACAATGCAAAAGACATGAAAGTTCAATCCATAATTGACCATAATAACTAATTAGAATTCCTGAAGAAAATAATATTATACTTTCCCACAGATGGAAATATAATCAAATAAATTATACAAAAAAATTTATCTAAGCTAAAGACATAATTGGCTATGCAAACTGAAACAAAGACTTAGATGCATTTTTTTGTGTGTGAAATTTGAGATCTTAAGAGCAATGAGAAATTCTAATAAGTCCCAGAGATTAAAAAAAAATAGATTATCAACAAAGGACTAAAAACCAGACTGGCATCAAACCTTTAATCACGAATGAAAGCAAGCAGGTATATATCTATTTTATAGGAAAGCTCACACAGACTTTCTAAAAATAGTGTTTCCTTGAGGTTCTATTCTGACAAAACAAAACAGAAATTTTGAAAAGTGTAAGACATGTAAGTGGACCACAATGTTACTAAAACAAGGCCATGCAAAGAGAAGATAATTGTGCAGCCAGCCTAATAAGCAATGGGTAAAATTAATGAGAATGCTAGGTATAAAATATCTTTAATAAGCAAGTCAATTCTATCACTAGGTTCAGAAATTGATAAGATGAAGTCACTTGTCTTTTCCCTCTTTTAATCAGAAAAATAAAGGCATTTAACAATTCTAGGATAAAATAGATTCAGTGAAAGCCACAGTGCAAATAACAAACACACTACAAGAAAACACAACTAGGAAACAAGAATCTATTTTCTCTTAATGCTTAGAATAGATATTCTCCTTCAAGTTGTAGAAATTAAGTGACATAGATGAACATATTTTTCTCTCTGGACCCAAGCACTTCACTTAGATTTATGGAGAATAATATTTACATGACAATTCTATTACATATGTGTTTATTTTCAGTTTATAGAATCAACTTTTATATGAAGCATAGAAGACAATTATAATTACAGAATATGTAACAGTAACAGTGTGGTTAATAGGTTTTGGAATATGGCGAAAGAGTGAGAGAAAAATAGATGGAAAAACAATAGACTCACTAATTTTGTCACTTATCCAGTGAGAAATCAATAGATACTCTCTAAATTGATGGATAAAGGATAAGTAGATTATTATTTAACTAGAGGCTCGGTGCACGAAATTCGTGCACGGGGGGTGTGTCCCTCAGCCCAGCCTGCATCCTCTCCAATCTGGGACCCCTCCAGGGATGTCCGACTGCCCTTTTAGGCCTGATCCCAGTAGGATCAGACCAGGATCGGGCCTAAACGGGCAATCGGACATCCCTCTCATAATCTAGGACTGTTGGCTCCCAATTGCTCGCCTGCCTGCCTTCCTGACTGCCCCTAACCACTTCTGCCTGCCAGCCTGATCACCCCCTAACCACTCCCCTGACAGCCTGATTGATGCCTAACTGTTCCCCTGCCAGCCTGATTGCCCCTAACTGCCCTCCCCTGCTGTCCTGGTCCCCCCAACTGCTCTCCCCTGCAGGCCTGGGTCCCCCCCAACTGCCCTCCCCTGCTGGCCATCTTGTGGCAGCCATCTTGTGTCTACATGGGGTCAGTCATCTTTGACCACATGGGGACAGCCATCTTGTGTGTTGGAGTGATGGTCAATTTGCATATTATTATTTTACTAGAGGCCTGGTGCACGAAATTTGTGCACGGAGGTGTGTGTCCCTCAGCCCAGCCTACACCCTCTCCAATCTGGGATCCCTTGAGGGATGTCCGACTGCCCCTTTAGGCCTGATCCCAGTAGGATCAGACCAGGATCGGGCCTAAACGGGCAGTCGGACATCCCTCTCACAATCCAGGACTGCTGGCTCCCAACTGCTCGCCTGCCTGCCTTCCTGATTGCCCCTAACTGCTTCTGCCTACCAGCCTGATCACCCCCTAACCACTCCCCTGCCAGCCTGATTGATGCCTAACTGCTCCCCTGCCAGCCTGTTTGCCCCTAACTGCCTTCCCCTGCATGCCTGGTCACCCCTAACTGCCCTCACCTGCAGGCCTGGTCACCCCTAACTGCCCTCTCCTGTTGGCCTGATTGCCCACAACTGCCCTCCCTTGCAGGCCTGGTTCCTCCCAACTGCCCTCCCCTGCTGGCCATCTTGTGGTGGCCATCTTGTGTCCACATGGGGGCAGGATCTTTGACCACATGGGGCAGCCATCTTGTGTGTTGGAGTGATGGTCAATCTGCATATTACTCTTTTATTAGATAGGATAGAGGCCTGGTGCATGGGTGGGGGCCAGCTGGTTTGCCCTGAAGGGTGTCCTGGATCAGGGTGGGGGTTTCCTTGGGGTGTGGGGCAGCCTGGGCGAGGGGCCTGTGGTGGTTTGCAGGCCAGCCACGCCCCCTGGCAACCCAGGTGGATGCCCTGGTATCTGGGGTTTATTTATCTTCTACAATTGAAACTTTGTAGCCTGGAGTGGAGCCAAGCCTTCTGCTTGCTCCGTGGTGGCAGCCATTTCTGTTGGAATTTATGTATCTTCTATAATTTAAACTTTGTAGCCTTAATCGGAGGCCTGGGCCAGCCAGGGTGTGTGGAAAGCTTGGCTTCCTCCATTGCTGGGGAAACCCAAGCCTCCTGCTCTCTCTGTGGCTGCAGCCATCTTGGTTGGGTTAATTTGCATACTCGCTCCTGATTGGCTGGTGGGTGTGGCTTGTGGGTGTAGCAGAGGTACAGCCAATTTGCATATTACTCTTTTATTAGATAGGATTACAATGTAACTTCTGGAAATACTAATAACATAACCAATAAAATTGAGAGATAAAATTATATTGTTTTATAGTTTAGCATATATATAATATAAGTTGATAAATCAGAAATAGATAGGAAAGTACATTATTTAGAATTTACCTAGCAATCCATGGTAGACGAACCTTGACTGTCATTACAGCTTGCTATAACATTCATTTTCAACAGATGACTCAGGAAAACAGCTCTAAGTAATAAGTGATAAAAGGGCTCATAACTGACATTCAATTTTGTTTCTAATTTCTCCAGGAAAATATTTCCCATGGTTTTTGTGTCTGTGGTAGCCTGATTTTAATTCTCATGTGAAACAGAAACTGACAAAATGCCCAGCTCTGATGCAATGAGGACCAAAGGCAAACCTTCTTAATAAGAGGAAATAACTGGTTATTATAAGGATTTTTAAAGAAAACTTAACTACCAAAGCACTGTGAAGGCCATATATTCAAAGTCTTGATTTTTGGTAATGTATTTGAATATGGCAAAGAGGGAAGGATCTTGTTAAGATCTTTCAGAGTTCAAGCATTCTTCTCATGCTTTGGGACTTGAGTTTTGCAAGTTAGGCCTTTTTATTTTAATCCAAAGACACTTGATTTTGAGAAAATATTTCATAGGAAACAATTATTTTAATTGATCTTAGATATAAAAAGGGAGGGAGGGAGAGAGAGAGAAAAAAAAATATATTAATGTGAGAGAGAAACATAGATTCATTGTTTCCCATAGGTACCCCAATGGGGGATCAAACCTACAACCTGGGAATCGAACCTGAAACTTTTTGGTGTTTGGGATGACACTCCAACCAACTGAGCCACACTGGTTCTGGCCATTGGAGACAATTAATGATATTCACGGATCACGTTCAATATTGATTCACTCTGGACAATTTAAATGCCACTTTGAAGAAAATGCAATTCTGTTGTTACAGCCCTCTCAATTTTGAATATTTGGCAAAGAAAAGCTTAAAATAAGACTGTGCTCAGGTGCTCAAGGCACAGGGTATCAGGCACATATCACCAGTAGCTGCAGCTGCTTAGAGCTGTGATCTTGCTTGCTCACCTGTGTGGCATCCATATGCAGCAATGTGAAGCCAGACAGATTAGAGGACTGGTAATGTTTCCTTCCCAAACTATGTAACCTTTGGCAATTATAAACCCTATCCAAGTGTCATTTTCCTCAACTGAAAATTGAACATATTGAAGATAATTAGACATAATCTTCCTAATTCATCTATTTGTTATGGTAATTAAATTAGGATATTTGTTAAAAGTTCTTTGTCAGATTTAATGTGATCTATTTGTTATTATTACTATTAACATCCACATAATTATGGGGTAGATTTTAAGAAAACTCTTCTGTTAGAATGGGTGTTATCAAAGGACAAGTGATAAGTGTTGAAGATAGAGAAAAGGGAAATCTTGTGTACTGTTGGTGGAATGTAAATTAGTGGTCACTAAGGAAAACAGCATGAAAGTTCCTCAAAAATTTAAAATTAGAACCACAATGTGATCCAGCAATTCCACTTCTGGGTATTTACCAAAAGAAAACAAAGCACTAACTTGAAAAGTTATGTGCACCCTCATGTTCACTGCAGAATTATTTACAACTAGAGGCCCAGTGCATGAGATTCCTGCACTGGGGTGGGGGGATCGCTCAGCCCAACCTGTGCCCTCTTGCAGTCTGAGACACTTTGGGTTGTCCACCTGCTGGCTTAAGCCCGATCCCCCCAGGGATCAGACCTAAGCTGGCAGTCAGACATCCCTCTCACATTTCGGGGTTCTCACAGTCCAGGACATCCTCACTCCTTACCGCCTGCCTGCAGCAAGGGCAGGAGAGGCTCCTGCCACCACTGCTAGGCTCACAATTCATGAGCCTGGCTTCTGGTTGGGCAGCTCTCCTTGTGGGGAAGCACACTGATACCAGGGGTCAGTTCCTGTGTTGAGCATCCGCCCCCTGGTGGTCAGTGCATGTCATAGTGACTGATCATTCTGCCAATTGGTCAATTTGCATATTACTCTTTTATTATATAGGACCAGAGGCCCGGTGCACGAAATTCGTGCATGGAGTTGGGGGGTGTCCCTCAGCCCAGCCTGCACCATCTCCAATCTGGGACCCCTCGAGGGATGTCCGACTGCCCATTAAGGCCTGATACCGATACGATCGGGCCTAAACAGGCAGTCGGACATCCCTCTCACAATCCAGGACTGCTGGCTCCCAACTGCTCACCTGCCTGCCTTCCTGATTGCCCCTAACCACTTCTGCCTACCAGCCTGATCACCCCTTAACCACTCACCTGATTGATGCCTAACTGCTCCCCTGCCAGCCTGTTTGCCCCTAACTGCCCTCCCCTGCAGGCCTGGTCACCCCTAACTGCCCTCCCCTGCTGGCCTGATCACCCACAACTGCCCTCCCTTGCAGACCTGTCCCTCCCAACTGCCCTCCCCTGCTGGCCATCTTGTGGTGGCCATCTTGTGTCCACATCAGGGCAGCCATCTTTGACCACATGGGGGCAGCCATCTTGTGTGTTTGAGTAATGGTCAATTTGCATATTACTCTTATATTAGATAGGATAGAGGCCTGGTTCATGAGTGGGCCCAGCTGGTTTGCCCTGAAGGGTGTCCCGGATCTGGGTGGGCGTTCCCTTGGGGCATGGGGCAGCCTGGGCGAGGGGTCTGTGGTGGTTTGCAGGCCGGTCATGCCCCCCAGCGACCCAATTGGAGGCCCTGGGATCTGGGATTTATTTATCTTCTGTAATTGAAACTTTGTAGCCTTGAGTGGAGCCAAGCCTCCTGCTTGCTCTGTGGCAGCAGCCATTTTTGTTGGGATTTATTTATCTTCTATGATTGAAACTTTGTAGCCTTTAGTGGAGGAGGCCAAGGCAGGCCAGGATGTATGGGAGCTTGGCTTTCTCCATCACCGGGGGCAACCCAAGCCTCCTGCTCTCTTCAGCTCCATGGCTGCTGCCATTTTTGTTGGGATTTATTTATCTTCTATAATTGAAACTTTGTAGTGGAGGCCAAGGCAGGCCAGGGCTGCAGGAGCTTATCTTCTTCCATCACCAGGAGCAACCCAAACCTCCTGCTCTCTCCAGGTCCGTGGCTGCCACCATTTTTGTTGGGATTTATTTATCTTCTATAATTGAAACTTTGTAGCCTTGAGTGGAGGCCTGGGCTGGCCAGGGTGTGCGGAAAGCTTGGCTTCCTTCATTCCCGGGGTAATGCAAGCCTCCTGCTCTCTCTGTGGCTGTAGCCATCTTGGTTGAGTTAATTTGCATACTCGCTCCTGATTGGCTGGTGGGCGTGGCTTGTGGGTGTAGCAGAGTGATGGTTAATTTGCATATTACTCTTTTATTAGATAGGATAATAGCCAAGACCTGGAATCAACCTGTGTCCATGATTGGATGAATAGATAAAGAAAGTGTGACATAAATATAAAATATTATTCAGCCACAAAAAAGAAGGAAATTATTCCATTTGCACCAACATGGATGATCTTTGAGGGCACTATGCTAAGTGGAATTAGCTGGACAGAGAAATATAATTACCATATGATCTCATATACGGAATCTAAAAACCAAAAAATCTTTCTCTTTAGCCCGTTCTATCTTCTACTCTTGTCTAGCACTGAGTATACTAATGATACAGAATTTTAAAAGATTATTCCAGCTCATTGGCCTTCCTGCTCCCAGATCAAAGAGTTTCTTCAAATTGACCACACCAGCGAAATGGAATTTAAGTTTCATTGCTCAACTATCACATCAGAGTTCCAATTTGGAATCTTTGAAGTTGGCTACTTCCATAATTAGATACATTTGGTGGTTCCTTTCTCCACCTCTCATTCCAAAGTCCTTCATCTTGTGTTATTCTAAATGTGTCTCTCTTTCCAGTCAATGGCTTGATATCTTTTTGATTATTGGTCCCTCTGGCCCTTTGTCTCTTACCTGTCCTTTTGCATCATCAATAAACTGTCATTAGATGCTTAAGATATAATCAGAATCCCTTTCATGTAAAGCATTTGAAGTAACAATTACTGATTGGTATGTCCAGGGAAAAGTAATATTTTGATTAAATTGGGCTCATGACTATAGATACGAAATACACCTTTTGTGATAGGCAGATATCTGAATCAAATGGAGAATGTATCTCCAGGCACTTATCTCATTAGCCATTCAGAACTATGAGTTTTATAATAATTAATTTTCTATGCATTTTTCTAGTGAATGAATGAAGTAAAATGAGAGTTAGAGGTCTGTTACTATTTTCAGGTTGCAAAACTATACCAAGAACTGCAGAAAATGAATTACTTTAGAAGACAAAGAAAAATCTAAGTAGCCTAATTCCCCCATCATTGGTTCATTTTATGAAATGCAATTTTTAAAAAAATTTCCATAGTACAAAAAGGGTTAGATGTGCATGTGTGTAATTGTAATTTTGATACAATTATGAAAATGAATTAATTGCATAAAATATTATTTTGGATGCTGTATATCTATTGAACAAATAACTATAAGAGTACTCTGGGACTCAATGTGCAATTCTCTTCTTCATCTACACTACCTCCAGAAGTGATCGTATCTACTCCCTACCCTGTCAGATATATATTTAAAATATTTCTCAAATTGAACTATTTTTCACTGTATCTACACATTCACCCTTGTCCTAAACACCATCATCTTTTACCTGACAATAGCAATGGCTTCCTAACAGGTTTTCCTGCCTCTACTATGATTTTCTATTGTCTCTTCTCTGGCAGCAGCTAGATGACCTTTTAAACATTAATCAGATCAATGTCTTCCAAATGCTTCTTGGATTGTGTAAAATAACACCTGAAATCTTTGCAAGGCCTACAGGCTCTTAATGAACTGGCCTCCAACTATCTTTCTATTATTCTCTCACTGCCATTCCATCTCTTGTCTACTGAACCCTACACAGGCTAGTTTATACTTGCTTCTACCTGTGCTGAGAGTGACCAGATAGTCTAGTTTGCCCTGGGGCCCAACTGATTTCAGCTGAGCAGATGATTTATTTTGTTTAGTATCATGAATCCCTGGCTGCAGTTTAATTAAAATAAACTGGAATAGGTTCTGGAGGCCTTTACTTTGCAATAATGCCAGTTGGTGGCATGTTCTTGTTTAGTAGTATGAAAGTAGGGTATGCCGTGAACCAACTTCCACTTTAGCATATAGTGAAATATAACTTCTGCCCCCAACTTCTCTCCTTTGCCAAACTGGTCACCCCTAACTGCCCTCCCCTGCAGGCTTGATCGCCCCCGACTGCCCTCCCTTGTAGGCCTGGTCCCTCCCAACTGCCCTCCCCTGCTGGCCATCTTGTGGTGGCCATCTTGTGTCCACATGGGGGCAGCCATCTTTGACCACATGGGGGCAGCCATCTTGTGTGTTGGAGTGATGGTCAATTTGAATATTACTCTTTTATTAGATAGGATTATTTCTAAATGCAGTATAACTAAGGCCTTCATTTTAAGGGGGCATGTGGTGGACTTGCGATCAGATGGCTAATGACAACTCATTTCTAGTTTCAGCTAGTGGTGGAGAAAATACAGAATTCCTCCTACTCTGTCCACCACTGGTGTGCTCAAACCCTGTGGGATACATGAAGTCATCAGCTTGCCAGTCAGGGGTCAGTGAGTAATGAGGAAAATGATGGGTTAAGTGTATATGAAATCTATATAGACAATTAGACTAAGCAGTCTTATAGAATAGAGCATAGAAATTATAAACTTAATACTCTTAATACAGAGGTTCAGTTACTGTTTGCTATTGGCATACAGCTATTTATTTAATTTTTGATAAAGCATTTTTAATTTTTTAAATAAATATTTCAATCATAATGAACTAAAATGTATGTGAAATAAAAATGAAAGTGCTGATTTTTCATTTTCCATGTTGACTTGAATGCTTGTCTTGCCCATAATGCTTATCAACATTCAGTGTTTACTTTGGTGGCCATAAATGATATTACTGGCGTGTGAAAACCAGAAGGCATCAATCTGCTGATGAAACATCAGTGTCTATTTCAAAAGTTAGTGGTTATTTTAAAGCCTGAGACCAAAAAAGGTAATTTAACTGAGGCAGCTGCAGAACGTGTGTTTATGAATCACTCTGAAAGCCATGACTTTTCATTTAGATCAAAGGATTGTAGTTTTAAATTAATTGTGTTTATTTTCAATTCATGTTTTCTTTTATATGAATGAAAAGTGAAGCCATAGCTGTCAACATGTTGGACTTATTATCAGGAGAAGTGATGCCAGTTTCCTATCAGGCTCATCAGATGCTTGAGATAGAAAATCAATTAATTTCCAAATTGGGTCATTTTTAATATGATTCATGGAATCAAAGCAAAGCTTTGGAAGTTCATTTTGTTAAAGAAGAAACATTTGAAATTATTGAATGCTACTGTAAAATCAATTTCAAAGTAAAACACTAAAGCTACAATTATTTATTTATTTGTGATAAATTTAATGGAGCATATTATCATGGTAAAAATGTAATTTTCACAAAATTAAGAAATCTATGGAGCATACATATACTAGGAATGGATTGTGATGTATATGTAACTCACAACTGTGTCCAAATAAGTTGGTATATTTCACTAAAGACAATAGAAGCTGTGCTTGTAAACATGCATGCGCGCGTGCGCCCGCGCACACACACACATACACACACACACTGCAGCTGAACAACAAAATGTAATTACTCTGATACTGAATATCTAAAAAATACTTCAACATTGCAATATAAACTTTCTCTTTGAGATCCATTATCTAATGAATTTTAGAAATATTTACACTTGAAAAACTGCTTTTAAACAACTTCCTTGTCCCATATAGATATTGTGCATTTTTATAAGTGATCAAATATTTTGGTTATATTCTGCTTAAAATCAGTGGGAAATTTCTAATAAGATTATTAAAAAAAATTGAGTGCCTACAGACTTCAGCTTTTTTTTTAGACTTCAGCTTTTGAATCTTTTAGCATATTGTAATTGTGAACAGAAAGATTTTAAAAAAATGATCCTTACAAAAGCAAGGGAGGGACTCAACAAATCAAAGAATTAGAACACAAATATTGCACAAAAAGTAATTCTGAAATTCATAATTGTGCTTGGGAATATCTTGATCTGTAGAGAAATAAAGTTCCTATTTTTAATTGGATAAACCTCTATTATCTACTAGACTCAGATAAAATTGGGAAGGTTAGTATTTTGTAGCATCTGTATCTGGCAAAGCATTAAAAAATCATAGTGATAACTTATTTGAAGAGCTTTGTCTTATAAACATATTTGTCAAAAAACATGGGCAAAAAAAACAGTACCTGTGAAAATATTTGGCCTGAAATATTTTAATGTCTCAATATGAAAAAAAAATAGTTTTGAGAGTATTATCCATTCTGCAGAATATGCTCCAAAGTTACCTGGTACCTCAACATTTATAGAAAAAGTATTTTTCTCATTTCACAATATCGTACTGTAGAGAGAAAAATTAATTGAAGATGTCAAAGATTTTATATTTATTAACCTCAGAATGCAACTTGGAAAAAAATTGCTGGGAATTAATTTTTTTAAAGTAAAGGGAACATAATGGAAAAAAGCACCTTGTTTCATTCAAGGTTCTCCACAGAAACAGAACTATGATAATGGATCTGTATATACAGAAAGAAACTTCTCATTCGAAACTGACTCACATGATTTGGAGGCTGAGGCATCCCACCATCTGCCATCTGCAAGCTGGAGGAGATTCAAGAGATCTACTGGTGTAGTTCCAGCCTAAGGACAGGAGACTGATGCTTCATCTTAAAAGTAGTCAGGAAGAGATGGAATCTCAGGCCTCCAGCAGAATGGATGAGGCCCACCCACACTGGCGCGGACAATCACTTTACTTAGTCTGTCCATTCAAATCGTAAGCTCTTCCAAAACACCCTACAGAGGCAACCGGTATGAGGTTTCACAAAATATCTAGGCAGTCAACCCGATGAGCAACAAGTTTACATAAAATTAACCATTACAGGGCTGTAACATGGTGTTAAGATAGATTATGATGAAAAAAAACTGATTAAAATATATGACTATAAATGTAAAATAATTACCCAGCTTATATTTTTTAAATGTTCCAATAGCTAATATATTTTACTTTGCTTATGTTAGGTTTAAAATATCTGAGTAATAAATATCAATAGTTTTTTTTTCTCTCTATTTCCTAAATATATGAGCTATAGAAACATTTTTTCCTTCTATTTTTCTTTGTTTATAACAGTTTGAGTTGGATTCTCTTGCAAGTCAATGAATCCTAACACCATACTTAATAGTACCCTTGAAGAAATAGCGAGATAATGTTTGTGAAACATAGCATCATGTAGAACATACCATAAATTCTTCATAATGGTACCTATTCCTATAAATTTAGCAAAAATAAGTAAGTTCCAATAGAGTTTGTGTCCAAATGCCAAGGTAGCATCAAGTCCCAAAGGGTATTTTCAAAGCAATATGGCCCTTACTCCAACTTTTTCCCTATAGTTTGCTACTTTCACTGATTACTCAGCCCTCAGTTACAGCAGTAATCAATATTCACGGTTAAAGAGTTTGGAGCAGCTGGTGGAGGAGTAGGCTGAGAAGTTGCTAATCTTTATAGTGTAATTTAAGACCCCACCTAGAATACAGACTACTTAAATACTTTTCTGAATCATATTTGAATTTATGTAACTCTGAATAATGTCTGAATTTCTACTCTTTTTAACTGTTGCCTCCTCTAGCCTCTCTTAGGTTTTGATGCAAATGTTTGTGAAAAGGAAACTATCATGGGTAATTAGACATTTATTTTTTCATTCAACAAAGATTCATTGAGTGTTTACTATGTGCCAGGTATTGTTCTAATTACCTATTATGCATCAGCCTGAAAAATAAAATTTCAACCTTCATGGAGTTTATAATATAATAGGTGGTAACAGAAAATAAACAAGACTATTTTTAAGTAAATTAAATAGCATATTAGGAGGAAATACATACTATGGGGGAAAAAGAACAAAAAACATATATAGATCCCATTATGGTGGATAAAGTAAAAAGACAGACTGAATTTCAGTATTACATAAAGTAGTGAGAAGAAGCCTCAGGGATAAGGTGGGATTTAAGCAAAGATTTGAAGTAGATATTTGAGAAGAAAGTGTTCCAAATAGAGAAAATAGCTAAATTAAGGTCCTAAAGTGAGAGCGTGCCTGGCTTGAGTGAGCAAGGAACAAAATAGAGGTGATGGCATTGAAGCTGTGGCTTTTACTCTGAACACAGTGAATTAATTTACAAATTTCTCTTCTTCCTGGAAAGAAAGCATCCTATACTTAGATAGAAGCCTGGGATAATATGTAAAATAGGGGGGGGAGCACATATTTGATGGTAAAAGGTGAAATAACTCATTGTTTTCCCTAGGAACATATTTGGAAGTAGAATACATTTAAGCAAAAATTGACAAAACAAAGGGATTCTAGCTGGAGGAAGAGATGTGGCAATTCTTAACAGGAAAGTGACAAAACATCAAAGCCTTGGACTGTGTTATTTGATTGAATGAGTCTCAGACCATTTCCATGGTAGCTTTTGCAAAAAAAGTGATTCTCAGAACTTTAAGCTGGTATACTTTCCACACTGCTAGAAGTCCACTAGAAAGGAGGGCCCGATGTAGTGTTTCTTAATATGTGTCCATGGACCACCAGCATAGTATCTTTTGGGGACACCTGTGAAAATGTAGACTGCTGGACCCTCCTCAGATGTACTGGATTATGCTGTCCAATAATTATGCTGTAATTTCTATGCATCTAAAGTTTGAGAACAATGAATAGAAAAGACAATATCTAAAGGGTCTTTCTGACTCTGGATTTCTATGGATAGAGTTTCCCATACCACGTCCCCAAAATGTTCCATCCTGTTGTGTTTTGTTTATGGTTTTCATAGCCACCAATCTGTGAATTGGGTGAAGGGGAAATAGTCTAGTAAAATGCCTTAAGATATTGTAACAGGGAAAGGGAGATAATTTAAATGCATTTTTAATCATTGTTAATATCTATGACTGTACAATCATTAAAATATGTATAGTTACTGGGTGGAGGTCACCTTTTCCTCATGATGTTTACATTTGAACAGATCTTAATTCCTCTGAGTGTGCAGTTGTTGATTGTGATGATTTGAGCCAATAAGAAGTAATGATGGCTAAATACCTAAGATCTATTGCCTTGTTAGCTATGCTAACAGCCAATGACAACATAATCTAAAGAGATTTACTGTTTGGCTTTAGAAGAAGTATCAAGCTAAAAGTATAATTAAAACGTTTATTAACCTGCCAAGTTGAAAAGGGTAGGTTAAGACTTATATGTCTGAAGAGTGACAATGTTTACCATTTGATCTTAGGCCCACCTTGCCCCATGGAATATCCCCACCTATTCTATTGAAACTGAGAAATGGGCTTACTAGTTTTCCTTGATTTCTAGTGTTAGCTCTAAAAACAAACTTTAAAAATCCTTTATTGCAAAGCCAGCAATTATCAAAATTCTCTAATGACCTTGTCTGAGACCTTTCTTCATACTGGATGATGCAGACTGTCTCTTGATTTTTTTAAAGGTCAAATTGCCTTGCTTCAGTATCTTCTGGTGATGGGCCAAATGAGACTAGCTTAATTTAATATGTCTCTGCTACTTTTCTTTCAATCCAAAGGGGCATCCATCATGGGCTTCTCATTCTGACTGATATTGATCAGGTAATTGCCCTCAGCTTGTCAAACTATCATGATTTTTATAAGAATGAGTCTTTTCTAGAAGAAAGTAGACCCAGAGAGAGATACAAAGATTTTGATTAGAAGTTTGCCCATAAGCAAGTCCAAGTAGAATGCAAGATTGAAAGGAAAGAGGGGAGTGAGGGGAGGATTAGGGTGAAAGAAAAAGTTAAGATAGTGTGTTATGTCCTTCTAAAATGCAATAATGTTAACTACAGCAATCCACTTGTTACAATTCAGAAAAAAGTTCCAGCCCAGCACATAACATATTTCAGTACAAGCCAGTTTTGACAGTAGCCAAATGTGTGGTTATTCAGAGCAAGCATTAATTTTTTTTTAATTTAAAAATACCAGCTTTACTTTACTTTCTGTCTCAAAATCAAGGTGGATACTATCCCTTTGGCTCAGGAACATCATTTTCATTTTCTTTGCTAGTTCAGTATAAATAAATATTAGCTAACTCTCCAATTTATACTAGATTATTAAGGTAAAGGTGGAATCTAAAATAAAATGAAAATACCCTTGCTAGGAAAATATTCCTCCAGGAGACTGTTTAATGTTGGTTTGAGGAATATCTTCTTAATGTGGCTGACATGCCAACCCAGCATTTGCTTCAAAACACACTGAACAGTGTATGATATAAATTCAGCTGTGTGATTTTATGTGAACTACAGCAAGGTTACAAAATCTTATGTGAAGAGTCTAGAATGTCAAAGTGATCCCACACCTAGAGTATTATTATAGTTAACAACCTGTTCCAAGTAGTTCAAGGTGTCCAAGAGCTGAATCAAGTCAGCAGGGAGAGCCAGCCTGCTGCAAGAGCTTCATATAATCAACTACATCCCTGCAGATATCCAAGACTAGCTTGATACCCTCCAATTGCAAGTACTTAAAAAATAAAGAATGCAGCTTTGTAACCTTCAGAGAATTCTAGAAATAGTCACTTAAACTACCAGTACCTTCAATAAAGTTGCTTTAACTTTTATTAAAGTTCTGATTTTTTTATCCAAATTTTTAAGATCCCTACTGGCCTTAGGCCCTCTTATATTTGGAGGTCTTGCCACAAACATATAAGCATTTAAAATATATACTACATTAAACCTAATATTTGGTTAGTTTTTCTTTCTTTTTATATTTTTATTTTTGTCACTATTACAGATGTTCACATTTTACCCTCTTTGCCCACCTCAACTCAACCCCTTCCCTCTGGTCATCACTACCCTGTTGTCTATGACCATGGGCTATGCATATATGTTTTTTGGCTAACTGCTTCCCCTTCTTTCATCTAATCTCTGCCCCCAACCCCTCTGACAGCTGTCAGTTTGTCCCATGTACTAGTATCTATGGCTTGGGCTTCTATTTTTGTTCATCAGTTTATTTTGTTCATTAGATTCCACATATAAGTGAGATCATATGGTATTTGTCTTTCTCTAGCTGACTTATTTCACTTAGCATATTGGTATAATTTTTTTCAAAAAATATTTGTGAATTTACTTTTGAAATTAGTTGGCTACAAGTAACTGAGTTGATTTACAACATGTTATGAGTTCTCAGCACTCATTTTGCATAGTTGCAATTTTATAGAGTAAGAAAATCTAAACTTACAAATTCAGTGACATTTTAATAAATACCAAAATTAACAATTAATTATGGTGGCATGCTATGACAACGTGTAGAAGTTTATTAGAACATTTATTAAAATCCATTGTGATTTGCTTTTTGGTATTTTGGAACCTTTTTTTTTATCAAAATGCTCAATCTTTTCAACTCATCTTAGCTGAATGTGCTTTCTAACCTTCCCATGGTAGTAACATGAGTATTATAAATATGTTTGTTGGATCTTCACAGCAAATTTGCAGTAGAATTTTTTAAAGTTTCCCTTTTGCAAAGTAATTCTCACATTGCAATTCATTTCCTATTAAGAAACAGAAATATCCTGAACAACTGGACTACTTTTGGACTAATTACCTGGTACTGGTTGTTTTATTAACATAGGAAGGAGAGTAGTGTAACCCAAAGGCAAGTACAATTCTGAGTTCCACCTGAAACTACTTATCTATTCCCCAGAAAAAAATAATAATAAATTGAAGTTACTGAGGAAGAAAAAGAAGATACAAGAAAAACAGGTAAAGAAAATGGAAAGTGGTTTTTCAGTTTTTATTTCTGGATTTAAACCTTTCTATTTTAATTTCTTTCTCAAATACTTTCCTTTTACTTACCTATGTCTCAAAAGAATTGTCAATGGCATATTGGGCTAACACAGTAAGCACATATAGATGCAGCATATCAAAGGTTTATTTCATTATGTTTCTTCACTCTCCCAGTTTGCTTCCCCCAGAAAAACACCAATGACTGACTTAATTGAGTTGTGTACATGTCATGTCTGCACATGAGCTGAGTGCATATGCACGTACATTCACAAGTGGGTGCTTTTCCTGTTTGGATTAACCCCCCCTAAATGGCAGGTGAGGTTATAAACCTTGCAGCAAGCTCACTACAAGACCTCCCCATCCTACACAGTCTTCTTTCTTGGCCCCTGACTCCTGGCTCCAGACTCTGGGGATATTAAATCAAATGCCACACCACCTTTCAGTTGTGCAATCTTAGATGCTGAACACTTCTGTGAATCTACACAAGCACCACTACTCAGGGTGAATGCTTTTTATTTTGTTTATATGTCTTGTACTTACATGACATCAATTTTTTTCTCTCATTTTCAATGACAATGTATGTTTACATATATGTGTGTGTGTCTATCTATCTATCTATCTATCTATCATCTATCTATCATCGACTTATTATCTATCCATCTACTGGTATCATCTATCTAAATATCTATCTACTTATCTATCTATTTGGTGTGTTTGTCAAATTGCCAGCCAATTTAACATAACTATCCTTTCACATTTTCTTAATTAACCACATTTGTGAAAAGGATAAACCTTTTGAGCTCTTTTTCCCCCTTAAATTGTGTGTGGAATGTGTTTTTGGGTCTTCCCTGTGTAAATAATGTGCAAAATAATCAAAGTGCCATCATGGCCTGACAGCTCAGGCCTTTGATGAATAGGGCTGTATGTGGGATTACCATATGACATTTCCAAACTAAATTATATTTATGAGTCATATAGAGTACTATTGCATTATCATCCCTCTGTGTGGACTTTGTATATTTTGCAAGGAGTATCTGAAAGATAGGGACCTGGAATTAAATTCCTTTATTTCTTAACATGATTTTTTTTTTAAAAAAAAGGAAGCCCTGTTTACTCTTCCCTCATCTACTCATCTAAGGTTCCTGAACTTCTGAAAGGAATATATGATGTTCTCAATTGTCTCTGAGATTCTATTACTTCATATACTAGAACTTAAAATCAATGTATTCAAAAATTTTTGGGAATGAGCTAATCTAACACTCCTTCTTTACAGATGAGGGAACTGAACAGTTAGAAATGCAATTCAGAGTCCCCAACCCCTTGAACACTTTACCACCTAACTTTAGAGTTTTCCTAGACAACCATATGCACAAAAACTTGGGAAAAAAGATGGAGATGACAGCACATAAGTAAGGCAAAGCAAAGGTATTGTACATGGAAAACTAGTTTTCAAAAGGAGTTATCTACGTACTTCATCAGCCATTTTGAAATACAATTTACTATTCAAGTCAAATAACAGTTTTCCTTGATTAAATTCAAAATAATTTCCATCTTTTCTATATATTACCCTATAATTTTTAGGAACTATAATAGAAAAAGACAAATATGGTTCTTCAATCACCTTTTCTTTAACCAGAGCCCTCAGAAAATAGTGACAGGGGTCCTTCAGTCTCCCTCTAATTTCTTTGCACTGGTCCTCCAGACATATGGCCATATCTGCCACCTCTAACCCTGGTCTACTTGATTGTGAGAGTGGCATTAGGGAATTAACCATCACCTCAAGGAATGGGTAGGTTCATGGTAACATGTGTGTATTGAGTTTGATATAGCACATTACATGTTAAATGTTCTTCCAAGGCAACGTGATAGCGAGGTTCCATATGGATCATTCTTCTGTAAATAGAATGCTATCCAGACAATTCTTTATTTTATAGTTTGATATTACAACAGGTAAGATCACTACATAATGTGGCAATAAAACAGCTGCTATTGCTGCTTTCTAACAAAGAAAACTGTAAAAATTACCTGTAAGCCACGAGTCACAAGAACAAAAATATAATACAAATATGGAACTACTATCCTATGATGTAGAATAAAATGGTATCCTCTATCCAAATCCACTGCATATAAATGTATAGTTCATCTGATCCCATCGTTCACCCACATGGAATTATCTATATATTTTAAGCAAGATAAATTGACCTAAAATAAAATAAAATATACAATAGGGATATAGTCTTTATAAGCCTCAATTGGAAGAAATAACTAAAACATGATAGCTAGAGTCTTCCAAGAAAGTAACTAAAAAGTCCTTTGAGTCATCAAACTGAAATTCTTAGCAAATTGCTAGATATTTCTTTTTTTAATTTATTTTATTTTTTTATTGATTTTATACAGAGAGAAAGGGAGAGGGATAGAGAGTTAGAAACATCGATGAGAGAGAAACATCAATCAGCTGCCTCTTGCACACCCCCTACTGGGGATGTGCCTGCAACCAAGGTACATGCCCTTGACTGGAATCAAACCTGGGACCCTTGAGTCCGCAGGCTGACGCTCTATCCACTGAGCCAAACCGGTCAGGGCACTGAGCCAAACCGGTCAGGGCTAGATATTTCTTAAGTTCCATCAGTGTGGGCTAATATTCCAAGGAGCAAGGAGATCATAAAATAAAATTCTGACAAAAATGTTCTAATTTCTCTTCCTAATCTATATATATAAAAGCCTAAGTGACCAGAATGATCGGTCGCTATGACGTGCACTGACCACCAGGGGGCAGACACTCAATGCAGGCACTGCCCCCTGGTGGTCAGTGTACTCCCCAGCCAACCTCCTCTGGCTGGCCACCTTTCTCAGTCTCTTCCCCCAGCTGGCAAGCCCCAATCACCTGATCAGGGCTGGGCCCTGGGCTGGGACAGGGAACTAGGGATGGGTGGCAGCAGATGCAGCCCCTTTCCCAGGGGAGCCAAGGGCCGGCTCCTTCCTTGGGGCCACTGGCCAACCACCCATACCCTGTTCCTCCCCCAGCCAGCAGGCCCCAATTGGCCCAACACCCACCCACCACAGTGGTGGTGCAGCAGGGAGGGAAGAAGAAGAGGGGTGGGGAACCACATGGTGGTGGGGCACCGACCATGGCAGCACTGGTGCCCAGTGTCTGCTCCTTCTGTGCCAGGCCCAGTGACTGTCACCTCCTCTCCAGCCCAGCCCGGATTGGCCTGGCCCCAATCAGCCCTGATCGCCAACCAGGCCTAGGGACTCCACCTGTGCACAAATTTCGTGCACTGGGCCTCTAGTAATTCATAAATACCAGCATTGACATTTCTAAATTCTCAAAGCTTTCCTTCTTACTCTGATTCAGAAAGCCACACTTCTTTTTACAAATGACATAACCACTAAACCAGAAATTTACTGTAAATACACATAAATTCGTGTGACCCAAAGGAATAAAACAGACACCATGACAACTTAAAAAGAAAAAAAAAAAAAAAGCACACAAAAAAACACACCTGGTCACACTTTCTCTTCCTTTTTATATACTTCTTCTAAATATGCAAAACAGGCAGTCAT
Organism: Plecotus auritus; assembly: GCF_963455305.1. Classification (NCBI taxonomy): domain Eukaryota; kingdom Metazoa; phylum Chordata; class Mammalia; order Chiroptera; family Vespertilionidae; genus Plecotus; species Plecotus auritus. Next base: position 68,086,305 of record NC_137771.1, read on the forward strand.
GGTAGGTGTTTATCCAGTTCACTGATATTGAAGTAGCCAAATTTGGTTAAATGATGGACCTCCAATCTTATCAGACTTACAGTTAATATAGCAGATTATTTCGCTAAATAGTAAAACTAAATGATCTAGATTATATCCACACCATTTACATAGCAGTAACTGTAACTTGCCAAATGTTGAATTTCACCTGAACCAATTCAGAGAGTATGGATGTTCATGCAGAGAAACTCGCTCATTGTCATCAATTGATTTTAGAGAATTGAAAATATGTGGGTAGAGGAGAAACCAAGATGGCAGAATAGGTAAACACCCAAACTGCTGCCTCGCACAACAATTTCAAAACTACAACTAAAAGACAAAACGGACATCATCCAGAACCACAGGAAGGCTAGCTGAGTGGAAATTCTACAACTAGAAGGAAAGAGAAAAGCACACTGAGACTCAGAGGAGCTGCAGGAGGCAGAGGTACTGAGACGCACAAGGTGAGTGCGCGGCTGGCTTTCTCAAGCGGGAGGGAGACAAAAGCTCCCAACTGCACTGAACTCCAGTTCTGGGTGAGACTCTGGGGACCCAGACCCATTCGGGGAGAAATTGGACTGTCTGGCAGCAAGTAGAACTCGAGGGCAGCTTTCTCTCAGAGGTGCTTGCAGCAATTACCATGGGACACTGAGACACAGGGACCTATTAGGGCAGGGCTAATGGGAAACCAATGCTGTCTGTTCCGCCCTGAGACTCCACCCCATCCAAGCTGCGCACAGAGGCTTTTGCAAGTCTCATAAGGATGTCTCCAGCACAGAAGTTCTACCAGTGTAGACACAGCTGATCCTCACAGCCAATTGGGCTGGAGGTCAATTCCTCCCAGTGATACCAACAACAATCAAGGCTTAACTACAACAAGACTTTGCACACAGCCCACAAAGGGGTGCACCAAGAGTGTTCACCTCAGGTAACTGGGGAGGCTGAGCCACTGGGCCCTATAGGACACCTAGCACACAAAGCCACTCTACCAACTCAGGAAAGCAGCCAAAATGTGGAGACAAAGAAACAGATCACAAATGAAAGAAATGGAGGAAAACAAACGACTGCATATAGAGTTCAAAACCATGGTTATAAGGTTTTTCAACAATTTTCTAGGAAAGGCTGATAAATTTAGTGAGACCCTCAAGGATATGAAAAAGGACCAACTAGAAATTAAGCATACACTGACTGAAATAAAGAATAATATACAGAGATACAACAGCAGACCAGAGGATCGCAAGAATCAAGTCAAAGATTTGAAATACAAAGAAACAAAAAACACTCAGCCAGAAAAGCAAAAAGAAAAAAGAATCCAAAAACTTGAAGATAGTGTAAGGAGCCTCTGGGACAACCTCAAGCGTACCAACATCTGAATTATGGGGGTGCCAGAAGAAGAGAGAGAGCAAGATACTGAAAACCTATTTGAAGAAATAATGACCGAAAACTTCCCCCACCTGGTGAAAGAAATAGACTTACAGGTCCAGGAAATGCAGAGAACCCCAAATAAAAGGAATCCAAAAAGGACCACACCAAGACACATCATAATTAAAATGCCAAGAGCAAAAGACAAAGAGAGAATATTAAAAGCAGCAAGAGAAAAACAGTTAATTACCTATAAGGGAGCACCCATATGACTGTCAGCTGATTTCTCAACAGAAACTATGCAGGCCAGACAGGAGTGGCAAGAAATATTCAAAGTGATGAATAGCAAGAATCTACAACCAAGATTACTCTACCTAGCAAAGCTATCATTCAGAATTGAAGGGCAGATAAAGAACTTCACAGATAAGAAAAAGCTAAAGGAGTTCATCACCACCAAACCAGTATTATATGAAATGCTGAAAGGTATTCTTTAAGAAGAGGAAGAAGAAGAAAAAGGTAAAGATAAAAATTATGAACAACAAATACATATCTATCAACAAGTGTATCTAAAAATCAAGTGAATAAAAAAATCTGATGAACAGAATAAACTGGTGAATATAATAGAATCAGGGGTATAGAAAGGGAGTGGACTGACAATTCTCGGGGGGAAAGGGGTGTGGGGGGTGCGGGAAGAGACTGGACAAAAATCGTATACCTATGGATGAGGACAGTGGGGGGGCGGGGTAAGGGCAGAGGGTGGGGTGGGAACCGGGTGGACGGGAGCTATGGGGGAAAAAAGAGGAACAATTGTAATAATCTGAACAATAAAGATTTATTAAATTAAAAATTAAATAAATAAAAAGAAAATATGTGGGTAAACAGAAACAGGGCTCTCTTCAAAGTGATCTTTAAAACTTACAAAACTGAATCTCTACAACATAGGGCAATAACAAGCAGAAAACCTCCTCGTGTTCTCAATCATGTGCAGATGCAAATATCTCTCTCACGTTAATGAAATAATGATAACGTTTTCAGCAGTTTCATTGACAAATAATAAGAAAGATGTCTAAATGGGTGTGGCAGTGTGAGAGTTAAATCTGATGGTAATTAGATTGCAGTATGTATAGTCATGTGGTTAATAGTAAATTTTCCTTGATTAACTGGTCCTGTTTGTTAAGAGCTTCTATTAATAATACATTAGTGCTCTCTGTGTTGGCTGTAGAGACACACCATGGACCAGTGCAAAATTAATGAAGGCAGGTACGCATGCTGATTAGAATGTGGCAGTTTAATAAACTCTTCCAACATTAAATTATTTAATGCATTCATGCTCATGCAGGCTATTCGATGGTCAGCTTGACCACCTATGTGTTAATATTGGGAATTGAAATGCAGAGAGTGGAAGAGATACAGTGGTGTATGAGGCAATTAGCTCTCATGTCTGATAAATGGGGCAATACCTATGTGCGCGCATGTTTTAGCAAACCACAAATAGTGCTTTCATTAGCTGGAATCTTCTGTGGAAATTTTTATAAATGTTTAGTTTCATCTTTGCACCATAAACAGAGGGTCTGATAGCTGTAGTCACTGTCAGTTGAATGTTTGAGGCAAATTTAAAGTAAGCTATAAAGTAAGTTGCCTTGTTAAAACAAATGGGTGACAAAAATTAGATAGGAAGCTTATCAATAAACATCTCCAATCTGCACATAATCTCTATCTATCAAATAGAAAATACTTTATATAAATGTAAATTATTTCTATATATAAATTTAAATAGCTATTAGATTTTGAACAAAAGAATAAGATTTTACATTTGAACAATCTCTATACTTTACACAATGCTTATAAATGTTTATAAATAAAATTTTATTTTATTTCATTTTCATCATAACCATTTTAAATGAAGAGTGAGTATTATTTGCTAATAAGTGGCCGATCAGAGCCTTAAAAACCTCAGTTCTTATAATTCAAAGTCCAGGGCTTTTTACAGCTGCCTACAAAACTGGTACTTGTGAGAATAAGCTATTATTTGTAAACAACATACTTTTAATTAATTTTTTAACAAAAAGTTACTTTTTTTCAGTAGGTAGGCATTCTAGGAATTCAACCTCTCTGGGAACAGGATGCTACACAGATTTGGTAGAAATATAAAAGAAGACATTTCTATATTTTAACACTATCTAATTATAAACAAATACGTTTGTAAATGACACACATTTTCTTAAGTCCCAGGATACTTTCTGGCTGTATTTTAGGCATTCACAGGAACTTTCACAGTGCTTGCATGGAAAACATGCCAACACAGAATGATCCAGACTCGACCCTGGAGACAGTGTAGAAAGCATGAACTATGCCTTTGGTGAGGTCACCAGCAAGTCTAGCTTTGCTGAATTACATGACGACCCACTGTAAAAGTAAGCCCTGGCAAAATGGCTGAATGGATTTATCAGTCTGGGGAATTCCATGATTTTGCCATTCTGTCTTCAGTTCTTCGCCCATTCTTAGGGTGTCCGCTAAAATAATAAAAAGGAGAAAATGATTCTTACCCAACAAAATTAAAGGAGAGTAACAAGGAAGCCTGGACAGACTAAAATGCACAGGAAACCAGGATAGCAGTTCTGTCTACTAGACTTGTACATTCCCAAGAACTGTCAGTCTGACTTTGAGCAAATAACTTCTCTGGGTCTCCACAGATATTTTCATATGTAATTGAGGGAACCAAGGAAAGGAACTCTCAAGTTACTAAAATCTTTAGCAAAAACGTCTAATTGGTTTTTTTTATCAGGAGGAATAATCCCAAGAATCCTTTACACACACATACAAAAAAAGCATGCACTTCTGTGGCAGACAGAAAACACCTTCTTTGTATAGCATACTGTGCAATTCTGTGTCTCCTAAGGGCCTGAATGAGTAATTTGGGGCTTTGGCTGGCCTGTGATTTCTCTATGGGCCTTATCCAACCTGGATGGTCTGAATTCCTGCTATTGGTTTCCCCCACCCCACCTCTCTGGCTAGCTTCAAAGAATGCTGTGGTCATGAATTAATATTGTCCTCTTGGTTAGCTATTACAATGTTGGTTGCAGTATCAATGGTGCTTGTCCTTACTGCTTCCCTTTGACAATGTGGACAGTTATTGATGTCTGGCACTTGTTAGAGGTGGTTGGCAGCTACATGAATATTGTAACTTACAGTAGGCTTTCCACAACATTGCTGTGTGCCCATGAATTCTGACAGCTATCTGAAGGATATAGGAGCTGCCAGTCCACTTTTTCCAGTCATGGTGTGTGCTGACAAAATGGGTTTTACTTTTCTCTGGATCTAGCAGAAATTTTGTACAATTAGAAGAGTAAACAATTTTAATTTGTTGGTATATTTTCAGTCAATAAGCATTAAGCAAAATCATTGTATTCTACACATCTAAGTTACTTATCCTAACAAAAAAGTAGCTCAAACAAGGCTAAGTCTTAACTTCTAACTTTCAAGCCTGTGGCTTCTATGAAAACCAAATGTGAGATGCAAAAGAAGGCTACTCCCAAAAGAAGGCAATGTCTCACCTGATGCACAGAATGAACTCAAAACAGCAGTAATAATTAAGCATTGAGGATAGCATGATTGGAATGCTGGGATAATGGTAATGTTTTGAACATGGAAATACAACTTTAATATCATGCATTTTTCTAAATGCCCTGATAGGCATAACTAACTTTATCAGCAATATCATTCCCTTTGCATCATCTAGTGTAGTAGATTTACTATTTGTCAAGTATTTGGAATTTACTTAACCTTGTGACAACTCAATGGGATAAAAACAATTTTTATCTCTGTTTGACATATTATGAAATTAAATCTCAGAAATTTTGACTTGCCCATGGTCACAGAGGGAATTGAGACAGAGACAATACTGAAATCTAGAGAGTCTTAGTGTTCTTAACACTTACAAATGGTACAGCCAATCCTTCATAGTTCAATATGGCAGCCACTAATCACATGTAGCTATTGAGTAGTTGCAATATGTGTAGTCTGAATTCAGATGTGTTACAAGTGTAAAATAGATAAGATTTGAAGACTTAGTATGAAAAAAATAATGTAGCATATGTAATTAGAAAATTTGTTACATTGTTTACAGGTTGAAATGATAATAATTTGAATATTTAGAATTAAATAAAACATTATTAAAATTAAGTTTACCTGTTTCTTTAAAATTTTTAAAGTACCTATTAGAAACTTGCATATCCTATATAATAAAAGGCTAATATGCAAATAGACTGAAGGGCAGAACAACCAAACACCAGAACAACCAGTTGCTATGACGTGTGCTGACCAACAGGGGGTGTGTGCAGAACATGGCAGGCATCAGCAGCAGGAAGCAGAGTGAGGAACATGGTGGGCATTGGCCACGGCAATGGGATGGTGGAACAGGTGAGCAGGGGTGCCAGACCAAGGCAGGGTGCAGGTTGCTGTCATTGGGGCGAGCTTCTGGTGGTTACTGAAAATTCTTTGCTCCTATGCACCTTGATCCCACCCAGCACTCGCACCTGCTGCAGCTCCAGCCCCGATCACTTCTCCACCTCCCCCTGCTCCTGAGGGGCAATTGGGGCCGGCAGCTGCCTCTCACACCTGCTGCCAGTGCCCTGCACCAGTCCCGATTGCTCAGCACGATCAGTGGGTGCAAGCAATGGCTGCTGGCCCCGATCGCCTTTGAGAGCTTTTCCACCTCCCTCTGCTCCTGAGAGGCGATCTGGGCAGCAGCCACCACTCCCATCTGCTACTGGCATTGGCCCCAATCATTTCGCGCCATCAGCAGGTACAAGCAGGGCTAGCGCCATCAGCATGTGGGAGCAGCAGCGGCGGGAGCTGGGCTGCAGCAGACAGGGGACTGGGGCCATGGTGGGAGGGGCCAGGCAGGGTCATGAAGGATGGGCCGAGACCCAACCCTGTGCCCACCACAGCCTCACAGCCCACAGTTCCTTTCAAGGTGCACAAATTTGTGCACTGGGCCCCTAGTATTTATATAAATATTATGTATAATATTTCTATTGATTAATTAAGATTTTTCACCAAGTGACACCAATTTTATTTGTTTTCATTATTTTCTTTTTATAATTAAAATTATTTATTGTTTAAAGTATTATATATGTCTTCTTCCCCCCCCCCCCTTTTGTCAGATATAAGTATTGCTACTCCAGCTTTTTTTTCACTTCCTTTGCCTGAAAGATATTTTTCCATCCCTTCACTTTCAGTCTGTGTGAGTCTCTTATTCTGAGGTGGGTCTCTTGTAGACAGCATATATATGGATCATGTTTTCTTATCCATTCAGCTACTCAATGTCTTTTGATTGGAGCATTTAGTCCATTTAGATTTAAAGTTATTATTGATAGGTAATTGTTTGTAGCCATTTTTATTGTTTTCACTATTTTTCATCATAAGATCACTTCATTTATACTAAAAATCTCATTGAAAAGAAAAAAGAATAGGTGGAAAACCATAACTCCAACCAAAAACCACAGTTCCCCCAGTATTGGCTGTCTCATGATGATGAACATGGGTAGGAATGAATCATATACACTGGGCTTTTGTGCAGCATATAAGTCAAGACATTAAAGAAGACAGATAGGTAGATATAGGGAGAGATGCCTATTTAACCTCCACTTATGAGTTTTAATTTGATTTATGGGCAAATTGCATGCTATTTTTTTTAAATAATTGATTTAGAGTAAATCCAAGTTTTAACTTTTGTTGAAGCACTAAAAACAAAAATTTAATGTTTTCTCCTCATCTATAGTTAAAAACCAGCTGAATTTTAAAACCAAATTTGGCAGGCAGTTGACGGCATGCTTTCAGCATGATGTTTTAAGATTAAACTATGAAGAAATCTTTAAACATGAATGGAGGTCACACGGCACATTCCTCTCACGCAATAGAATCATCGTGTCTATCTCTCCAAATGTGTGTCTTGGGCTCTAAGTTGGAAGAATACAACGGGATACTTTTATTCTTTCTCCGCTTCTTTGGGTTCTAAGAATAAACACCCTTTAAATGTTTCTGTAGCACATCTAATTCCTCTCTAATACATTTTGCTGGCTTTGGTGTTCAATTTAATTTAAATCAGTGGAATAATCCAAGTGAATCTAGGTTGCTGTAATGTTACATTAGGAAGATCAGATCCATTTGCAGCTAGGTACACCCAAATTCATTAACATTTGCTCAATAGGCTTCCAGCAGGTGACTTTATGAAAGGAAACAGATGCATCTGAATGTCACCTTACCACATATGTGACTATTAATAGATTTTTTTTCTGTCCATATAATGTAATTGATGCATCTCATTCTAAGGGAATATGGATAATGGCATTAGTTTACTTTCAAATACACAAAATTACCCAGAAATGTTCTCTAAGAGGCTTTGACATTTAAATAAGTCCAAATTTTACACAGGCGCAATGGGGATTAACCTCAATGACTTTCTAAGTGCTAATTACTAAACCTAAATGCAGGATGGCTCAAAGGGCTAAACCACAGAGAGGTTGTGGGTTCTAATCCCCAGGTCAGAAATATGGCCAAAGGCAAGACTTCCTAGAACAGAAAAGTGAAAAGAAGCAGTCTAATTGTCTGGCTTCTGCATGAGGGCAAGGAAGCTGGCTGGAGACCTAGAGGCTCAAATATGGACTCTGTACATTTTGAAGAAACACAGCCCCTTGCCAAAAGGAATATGTATACTTGAGCCAGCCATTGCGATGGAATAAAATGAATACAGATAGGAATCACAGCACATTATTAGTTCTAGGACTGGCATGTTTCTGAGCCATGGTTTCCCTCCTGCATGAAATAGAAATGGTAGTGCCTGACCTGTAAGTGTGCAAAATTATTGTGGGGGGAACAAATGAGACCATGAGTGTGAAAACACTTAAAGACTATGAAGATCTGTGCTGAATAAGTTGTTATGTATTATTGGGTTGCTGGATTGAAGTGATTATAAGTCTTTTCAAAACATTTTCATTAGAAAAGATAGCTTTTGGCCCAGCCCAGCCGGCATGGCTCAGTGGTTGAGCATTGACCTATGAACCAGGAGGTCACAGTTCAATTCCCGGTCAGGTCATATGCCTGGGTTGCAGGCTGGATCCTTAGTGTGAGGCATGCAGGAGGCAGCCAATCAATGATTCTCTCTCATCATTGATGTTTCTACCTTTCTTCCCTTCTCCTTTTCTCTCTGAAATCAATAAATATATATATTTAAAAAAGGAAAGAAGACAGCTTTCAAACAGTATATTAATATTGTTTGGAGAGGAGGGCACGGGGAGGGGTGGCATACACCTCTGGGAAGAGCACCATAAGACACTGAGAGCATATTGCAGTTGGTATTTGTGTCTACAAAGTCCTCCTAATGAGGAGAAAAAGGGTACTGCATTTACCTTCTCTCCATAAGCTAATAAAATAAATCCCAGGTTAAAATTAAAGGAGAAGAAGAAAAGAAAATGGAGAAAATGAAAGGAAGGGAAAGGGAGAAACAATTATAACCTTTACCGAAGTCTCTTGACAGATGCCAAGAGTGAACAGCATTGCCTGGGGTTCAGCCATTTATCTATTCATACCTAACAAACTTCTCTCCAGCTTGGTGTATCCTCCTTTCTTCCCCTCCTCTTCTTTTCCATTCTTCTCTATTTCTTTGCCTTACCACCGCTCCTCTACTTTACTAACCCGCCCCCATAAATTCTCTACTTAAATCTGGCCTCCTGATCTCTCTTTATTCCCACCTTCTTCCCATTTTCCAAACAAATTCTGTTCTGCTCTTCATTGCTGCATGTGCTTTCTAGTCCATGTTAGTCTGCTCTTTCTTAGTTCCTTTCCATTCTTTGCTTTCCCATTACCCTAAGTACCAAAACAAGGGCCAAGAACTGAGCAGACAAAACAAGATCTGCTTCAAGGTGAAGGCAGAAAAAAAGACTGTAAGTATTACTGTATCACATAAGAGGATGATATACACAAATATGTCTATGGTATGCCAGAGCTTTACATTTCTTAACTCCTTTAATTCCCTTACCACCCTATGAAAAAAGTACTTTATTATCTCCATTTTTTCAGAAGAGGGCAATGAAACCCAGAGAGAATAGTAAATTTGGCCAAAATCACAAAGCTTTAAGTCTAAGGAGCCTGCCCTCAGCCCCTGAAGGGGATGGATATCTAATTAGAGAATTGAATCAATATACAAAGTATTGAAGTGGGCTTTGTATGGCTGGAAGTGTGAGGGGGGCTGAAATTTCATGGTTAGACAGGGTAATGGCTGCCAAAGGGGTCATAGCCAATCTCAATACAACCTATTACAAACTCATGACGTGGTACAAAACTGTCTAAAGTTAATTTCTCTCTAGGTAATGTTTTCATAAAGGCTGAATTTGTGGACTGAGTCATTTTTGAGAAATCAAATTTGTATTGGCTACCAGTTTCATTAAATTCAAGAAATGGAAGAGTCTAACAAAGCAGAATGAGAACCAAAGTAAACTCAGTGAATGTCCATATAGTAAATTCAGTTCAGATCTGCCAAAGTATTACAGCTCTGTGCAGATTGCTAGTCAGGGGCCACAGAGCATCCCACATTCCCCATACATGTATATAGAAATGGCGTGGCTTGTTTTATAGGTACTGCATGAAGGTTGTCATGTCATTTATTTTGGTTCTTCCTATGTTCCCACACCAACCCTATATAGGTCTGGAAAGATGCAAAAACCATGTGATTTTTTCCACAAGTTCAAGTAATTTTTATTTGTAATTATGGTTTGTGTTTTTTTAATATTCATATTTTCTCTCTTTGATTCCAAGAAACTTTATACTGTCTGATATTGAGTTTGACTAAAATAAATTGTTTTCATGTATTTAGGCTTTAAAAGAAATTCTTCTGGTACATTCTAGAGTCTAGTAATTGGCTGTTATTAGTATTAATAAGAATTACACAGCCAAATCCCACTGCCCTGCACTGAAAAGATACCCCTTAGGATCAAGACTCAGTAATAATTTGAATGTGTTGAAATGTAATTTCCAGTTCACAGACCTCTCAAAAGGCAAAACAGATATGGGAGTTTATGTTTGAGATAATAGAAAGGAAACTTCCTAGTTCGTGCTGCTTGGAATTAGAAATGTATAAGTAATCATATATCTTCACAATGCAGGAATCCATTTGCTATGCAGAGGACAAGCAATCATTCCTATGAGGGACTCTTAATAGTAGATCTTTTCTATGCATTTCTTCAAAGGAAGACTACCTCTGGCTGTATTTTTTTCTGTTAGAGCCATTTCCATTGCCTTCAAATCTCTGTAATACATATTATTTGAATATCTGGAAATGTATTTATTGCCTTGTAAAAGTATATTGTGAAAAGTACCAGCCCACACAAATTTTATCAGTATGTCTCATGCAAAATAAATTTGACTTTTTTCCTCTCCACTTCATACTTACTTACTTACCTTATGTCTACTGATAAACAATTACTGATAAATATGTTAAAACATGGATAAATTCTTTAAAAAGGTAACCTAGGCTTTCCTGATTCTGCCTGTTTAGACAAGAAATGGGTAGCGTCTTTTGTATTAGTCTTTCTGTAATGATACCACCAATAGCGCCCCAGCTATTCCACTTCTCTGTGTTAGTATCTTCTGTATTTTAAAATTTGATTCAACAGTCATTTCATACCAGAGGATATATCGTGACTTGTGAAATGTTCAGTTGCCTTCAATAAAAAAAGATGAAATCATTTTACATAAGCCAGTTTAAAATATCAGAAGAACAAAAATGGATCTATTTGGAATTGTTTCTGAAACAAAACTTGATTTTTGTCAGTAGTGCATAAAAAAACAATAAAATAGCCAAGAAAACATTTTCTTATGTTACACGGTCCTTTTGACAGAGGGTCAGTCCTAGTCTTTTAAATTTGGCATCCTAAAATAATATCAATATGTTTATTTAGAATATTTTCTGAAAGTTTGCTTTCAGTGAAACCAAAATTGAGATGAATTACAACAAAATATATTAATAAACTACATCATGTGCTGTTTTACTGATGTGCTTAATGGGGAGTCTTGTTTATTGTTTTATACTCATCTTAATTTTTTAAATTGCTGTGTAAGAGGTTTCTGCAGCATTTCCATTGTGAAACATACAACCATCCAAATCCCAATTCCTAAATTTTTAAATAAATATACTATGAAGACATGTCTTTCTTTTATTCAAAACTGCAACCAGTAGCCAGGTCAAAATATCTTGAAAATGATACATTTCATATATTTCCTGAAAAATTCAAAAGTGATGCCTATCATCAAAGGGTCTGCAGGAAGGAACTTCTAGTATATAAAGACAACTTTGAGTAGAGCATAATTTCTTCTTTAATGTACTTGTCTTCCTCTGGAAAAAAATATTCTAGCTTCATATCTACATTAGGTATCTCTGTGTGTGGTTTTTTCCTGAACCAGGAGTAAATTTATGAAACTCTTTTTCCTTCTAAGAACTCAGAGAAACAATCACTTTTATTCTGTAAAAGACTGCCCATTATAATTGTGGTGATTTGTATTTACAGAGTCAAATTACCTAAAAAGATGGGGAAAATGCTCTACTCATAATGTGGCTCTTTTTTTTTTTTTTTTTTTTTTTTTTCAAAAGTCTCTTGAGAGCCCTGACCGGTTTGGCTCAGTGGATAGAGCATCGGCCTGCAGACTCAAGGGTCCCAGGTTCGATTCCAGTCAAGGGCATGTACCTTGGTTGCGGGCACATCCCCAGTAGGGGGTGTGTAAGAGGCAGCTGATTGATATTTCTCTCTCACCAACGTTTCTAACTCTCTATCCCTCTCCCTTCCTCTCTGTAAAAAATCAATAAAATATATTTAGAAAGTCTCTTGAGATAAGAAAACTTATCCCTGAACATTGACATTGCATGGGTTTGAATATGTCAACATTTCTAAGAACAGCATTGTCTGTAAAGGGCCCAGGAGTGAAATGGAAGCACTCCTGTCAATGATAATTTTGAAAATGGATTATGATTCCCAAGTTTCTTGAAACAGAAATCAGTAGTGGGGAAAACTGATTGCTCCATTTGCCTTTAATGTGATGGAAGGAGTGATCTCTGACCAATGAGCAAGGGACACTAGGACACAAAGCTAAAAACAATCTTCTTTTGTGAGATGAATGAAAAGAAAATGCCATTGCACAATTCTAAACAGTTATACTTTTTTAAAAAGGAAATAGGCTAATTTAGCTGGATCAGATTCATTTTCTTCTTCTTGATATGTATTTGTATTCTCCGCATTTTCTTTCTATTTTACAGCATTCTTAGATGCTTCTTTTCTCTGTGCTGTGTGAACTAAACACCGATATCAGAGTGGCCTCTTCCGGGCCTGTTGTGTCTCCCCTGGCCTCACTTTGGGCTTTGAGGCCTTGATACCTTTGCAAGGGGAATGCCTGAGCTGAGAAAGCTCTTCTTCTCTATCATAATCCATCCTTTCTCTAGGACCCAATTCAAAGACCTTTTCAGTTGACACATTATATATGTGCCATGTGCTTGCTATGTAATGGATATGTTTCTGAATGGATGCATATCACTGATGATTTTACCACTCATACAACACTTATCAGCATTGCTGTGTTTAAATGTTAGATCTTCCCAAACAGAGTGTAATTTCCTAAAAGCAAGATAGCTTTCACTTTGGTACTTCTTATATAATAGAGCAATGATTGTATTTTAGTGAAAAGCACACAAGAGATATTAGTAGAACATATGAAGATTCTTAACATAAAAAGTACCTAACATTTAAAAGTATATTCACATTTGGAAAGCAGCACTATAAGAAAAAAGAAATCTCAACTAAGGATGGCTCTTAAAAATTTCACTATAGTACACATTAGAAAAGAAATCATTAAGTTAAACTGCAAAATTCAATAAACAGAACACTTAATTTTTCACAAAGAAAATCTTTGAAGGATATTAATGCCACACATATATGAGGAAAAGACAATTTTTAAATGATTAATAATATATGATTTTTGATTCAAACTGCAAGCTGCCCTCCTCTCTTGGGGGGTTAGAGTAAAAGGAAAATTGTCATGTATCTTAAAAATAATTCATTTAATTATAAAGTGTATTTTACATAGGAAGCTTGAAACATTCATCTGCCATGGCCATATTGATTGTAGGGGCAGTGGAGCCAGGAGGTATGGAAAGTCCAGTCACACAGGGTCAGTAATCTGATCAAAAAACAAAATGTGCCTTCCAAATCCTTGACTCATTCTTTGACCATGGAGTTACATTTTCCACATTCCTCATTTAGCAAAAAAATGAGAAACATAATTTTTTAAAAAACTACTAATAACCACCAAGTTGAAAATTTTATAAAAACCACCTTATCCATTCCCACTGTCACTGCACTAACCTAAATTGCTTTTAATCTATCAGTAGATGATTGCCATAGTTTTTGGCAAGAATCTCAAGTCCCAGTCTCTCCCTTTTCCATATGTCCCTCTTACTACTGTGACATGTCTCCCCAAACCATACAGCTCAAAGGTAGCACTGCCCCAATCTCATTTCTCTAATCACTACCTAAAGTCTTATAAAATCTGATCACACACTAACTTTGTTTCCCTACTATTTAAGAGAGTAGTACATAGAACACTTTTCAAATCAAATCAAGTAAATGTATCTTGACTTTTCAGATCTATCTTAAATGTTAATAGGCTCACCACAATTCTAGACACAAAATAGATGCCCAATATACATACATGTATGTTAATTGATTAAATAATTGAGAACATTTTTAAAGTGCTTGTAAGGTACTGGTAAGCTGCATGTAATGTTACCATCTAATCATATAACTGTAAATATTAGTAGGGCCAGCAGTTCTAGGAAAAATCAAAAGAGGCCCTTTTCCCTTTTTCCATCAAAATTGCTATGCTCTAAAACACTCCTCTAACAAGATTTGCCAGGGTTTCATCATCTTTTTCAGAATTATAAAGACTCTTCTATTTTTAGAGGTAGTGAATTTATTTGAATACAAAAAGGCTAAACCCCAAGTTTATTTGCCTTCATATAAGCACTTCAATAAAACAGACCCAACAGTTATCAATTTAAGAGCAACATCTGGATCTCTCATAGTTGCCTAATAGATGCAGTGTTCTGCTCAAGGATTCTAAGACAACATGTAAGAAAAATAAAAAGCTAGCAAACCAGAATAAAGACAACAGCTCATTTTTCCACAGTTGAGAGTAATTGAGAATATTTTCTCTGTAGTTCCCACTGCAATTAGTTGGAAGATGTAAACTCTTGAGGAGAGTTTGCATCCATCTTGAGTATTTGTTTGCAGGACAGGTATTCACAAATGTCCACTTCCCTGGTTTAATTTCAGTATTAGGTGGGCAAACAAACATATAATACACTAGATATCTTCTTGTCAACCAAGATGATTAGCTTCTTTGCAGTTTGGTGGTGACCCAGTAAATGTTACAGTTGGGTCACTCATGAGTCACTTCCTTGTGATTCCCCATCCTGCCCTACCTGCATCCAGCAAGGAGACAGCATTTTTTTGTCTGTTCCCATCAGACCACATCTTAGGTAAAGAGCGAGATAAAATGCACAATTTCTAATAAGCTCTTTATAGAGGTCAGATTCCTGGTCAGCTATTTCCATGTAATAGTTGAGAGAACCAATGTTACAAGTAGACACCTGACATTTTGCCTGAGCATGTATCTCTGGCCAGTGATAATTAACCTGGAGGCAAAGAACCAGTCATTTTCTTAATACAACAAGGCACCACTTTCAAAGTTGGGTCTCTTCCTGTTTTAATAATCAAAAGGAAAAGACCTTTGGTACTTAATATTTAAACAAAATGTTTAATATTTACACAGTAAAGTTCTTCTTCTGATATTAAACCAGCATTAAAGCAGGGATGGAAATTGGTTTATAATCTCTGACACTAGGCCTGGAGCCTTGTGGTGTAGTAAACAATGTCACTCTTCAGATGGGCACCACCTGCAATGGGTTCAGAAATGTCAATTGTAATTAAACATTTTATTTCAAGGATAATTCATAGGTTATGTACATGAAGGACCGCTTTACGCCATGAGAAATTTCAAAGTACTGGCCTGTGTAAATAAGAAGCAGGTCTTTTTTTATTGTGTGTGTGTTTTTAAGTACATGCAAACTGCCTGAGACCTAATTAATAATATTCTTAAACATGTGCTTCATATTTTGCAAAGATTTTGAAAGTCTTTTCCATGAAGCTTGACTGGTAATGATATGTCTCTGCCTTACCAATTATTTCTTCTAGCTACAAGTAAGAATACTGCAGGTGGGGGAAAGGATATGGTTTTCCATTGGCTCACATGGTAAACTAATGGCAAACTTGGAACTGGTCTTCACCAATGCTAAAATCCTGTTTGTGGACTCCAGTTTCAACATATGGTTTCTATGAAAACCTGAAGAAAAGTTATTATTTTAAAAAGGATGACAAGGTTTTCAAAGGTGTGTGGATCACCGAGACCCTGTAATAATGCTTCTAATCCTAATGAGAATTGAGTGAAATTATTCAATTAAGAAGTGAGTATGTGTGTGAGTGAGTGTGTGTGTGCGCGCGCATGCGTGTGTGCTTCTGCAGGCATGCTCAGACATGCATGTGAGAAAGAGGGAGGAAGCAATGCTCCATTTTTTCTATATAAATAAAAGTTCACTCCCTGTTCCATTGGTAGAAATTTGCTAAAAGCTAACATAATGACTCAGAGATTTAACATCCACCTTTCCTGGCCCCCCACTCTAACATTCTATATAATTTTTTCCCAAAAACAAGGCTTAAGAGGCAAACCATTAAGTAAAAAATGTTATTAAAATAATAGAAAAAAATTGGGTGAAAGTGATGCCTTTTTTGTACATTTAACACAGTCCGTTATAAAGAGTACTTGTTTCTCTAATTATTTAAGGCAGCAGGAAAAAGTATCCTTCACCCACCTCTCACTCACTGGTTTTACCTATTCTTCCTGTATTATTTCATAGGCAAATGTTTATGACATATATAATATACCAAGAAGAAGGCTTTAGGTACATGAGCAAGCTGAAACACAAGATGAAGTGTCAGGCATTTGATTGGGAATGCAGAACCTCACCTCTACAGGTGGGGGGCCAGCAGAGAGGCCTGGCACTGAGCAAATGGAACCACTTCCACTGTGGCACTGTTCTGATGTAGAATGTTAGTTCTCTGTCATTTGGGGGAAATTTGTTGTTAATAGCAAAAAGCAACAGATATCAATTCTTCTAAATCACTGTTCGAAAATAAGTGTAATCTGGTTATTTGTTAAATGAGTTTTGACTGCTTCCTTTAATTAATAATATTTTATTTGGGAAATATGATCACTACAAAAGCAATGCAAAAATATGGGGGAAATGGCACAGTAAGACAAAATGCTGGAAGTAATATGTATACTGCTGAAAATTGTATTAGAATTAAAAAGCTGATATATAAGAAAAAATACTTGAAGAAAATATGACCATGGTATGTTAGGATGGTGGGGTTATGAGTAATAATTTTTTCATTTCCCAGATTTTTTTAGTGAGATCATATGACTTTAATTATTAAACATCTATGTCCAGTAAGAAGATGATCACCTTGGGGAATGAAAAAGTTCACAGTAATGCACTTGTTCTTTGAACCACAGTAGCGAAGAGGTGGAGAAGAAATTGGTTGAAGGCTCAGACCAAACACAATTTAAATTTCTTTTCCTCTACTCCTCCCACTTAACATATAGAGAATAGTCCAAGAAGATTGTTGGCAGAATAAGAGGAAAGGAGAAGGTAGAAGAACACAATATCAGAATGGTTAGTAGGTCTGGACCTCCAGTTTCTATTAAACTGATTTCAGATCCTAAGTATTAAAGAGTCCCTTTATCTTACTGCTAAAATGATGCTGCCCCGGCTGCAAGATTGAAGAAAGACAAAAGCTCTCTCAGTCCAGCCATACCACGCCTAATTAGGAGAGTAGTAAAGTCTGTGGTTTTGTTAAAAAGCTTATAGCTATGGCAAAATAAGATTATAGTGTAGAAAACATTGTTCAGCTACATAACCCCCCACTAAGTCAGACCAGATGTAGAATTGAATTGACAATGCATTTTCAAACTCAGGAGTCTAAGGCCACAGAGCTAGTAAATGACAGAACTGGTAAGATGGAAGAAATGATCAACTCGATAGTTCCAAAAATTTCTTTATTCAAGTCATATATGCAAACTTCTTTTGTCTGAATCAATTAGCATTTGGTGAATATTTGTCATATGACTTAGAGAGCACCATCTCTCACTTTCCCTTTCACCCTAACATGATCCCCCACTGCATCTCCCAACCATAATTGCCTTTCTGTAAAACATGCCATGATTGCAATGGACCTGCTGTAAAGACAAACCTCATAAGCCAGCTTTGCAGCCTTTAGGGTGAGAGGTACAGGGTTTGAGTTTGAGACCTTTTGCATAAAAAAAAAAAAAATAGGGGAAGGGCATGGCAGCCATGCAAAGTAATTAGAAAAAAAAATGTTAATCCCACACAGCCTTCTCCTTTGCCTATTGAGATGGAAAAGACTTAGGAAGAAGAACCCCAAAGCACTACACCTGAGCAAATAATAAGAATTCATTTAGAACAAATGTAATATTAAAAGCTAATTTTTTCCACCACAAAATTAATTGATTAACTTTTCCCTCTACAAATACATTACTAAAACTTTCTCACTGCACAAACTCTCCGAGCAATATTAATGGTTTTGTTTTGAAAATTAATTTAGATATTAAAAAATTATATTTTCCACCAAGATCTCAGTTACTCAGATTAAATATTAACCAAAAGCTGTCTTCTGCTTAAATAGAATTTAGCCTTTGAAGTGTTTTTATTAATCTCTTCTGATGTAGGTGCTTGAAATTCTATGAAAGTGCTGCTGCTACCCGCTCTGTGCATCACTTACTGTAATTTATTTTCAGAACATAATTCTATTTATAAATGAAAATCCTATTAAAAGAAGACAAGAAAAATTAGTCCTAGACTTTGCATTGGTAGAGTAGAAACAAAATGAGCGGCCTAACCTGAAGTGACATTTACAAATTACCTGTTAATTTAAACCGGGGTGAGGGATGACGGAATTTAGTCAGACTGACAGGAAGTACCGAAGGAATGACAGTCGGGTCTGGTGTGGTCATAAAGCTCTTACTGCTGGCACATTTATCTGTGTTCCTCCACTACCCCGCCACCTCCCCAAAAGCTTTCTGCCTAGTAAATAATATGTTTGTAAAAACATTTACATTTTTGTCAGATTAGTGAGTAAAGGTTGTACACAGCTGGAAGCTCTCCCCCTTTGTTTAAGGGGAGGAAATCATTCATTAAAAAAAAGACTTCTGGCTGTAGTTATGTGGGTGATGCCTCCATCTCAAATATTTAGGCCCAAATATCAGTTGTTTTCTTCAGGGGTGTCTTTGACTAAGCATGTGGGACAAACAAGGCTACAATGTAATACTTCTCTGTGGACATATACACTGAGTGGCCAGATTATTATGATCTCTGAACACATAATAATCTGGCCACTCAGTGTGTGTGTGTGTGTGTGTGTGTGTGTGTGTGTGTGTGTGTGTGTGTTAGAAGCCCGGTGCATGAATTCGTGCATGGGTAGGGTCCAGCCAGCCTGGCCAGGGGGTGGGGACATGGGTGGTTGGCCTGCCTGCCTGCTGGTCGAACTCCTGGTCAAGGGGACAATTTGCACATTAGCCTTTTATTTTATAGGACTAGAGGCCTGGTGCATGAAATTGGTGCATGGAGGGGTGTGTTCCTCAGCCCAGCCTGCACCCTCTCCAATATGGGACCCCTCGAGGGATGTCCAACTGCTCATTTAGGCCCAATCCTACCTAAACGGGCAGTCGGACATCCCTATCACAATCCAGGACTGCTGGCTTCCAACTGCTCGCCTGCCTGCCTCCCTGATTTCCCCTAACCACTTCTGCCTGCCAGCCTGATCACCCCCTAACCACTCCCCTGCCAGCCTGATTGATGCCTAACTGCTCCCCTGCCAGCCTGATTGCCCCTAACTGCCCTCCCCTGCAGGCCTGGTCACCCCTAACTGCCCTCCCCTGCAGGCCTGGTCCCTCCCAACTGCCCTCCCCTGCTGGCCTGATCACCCACAACTGCCCTCCCTTGCAGGCCTGGTCCCTCCCAACTGCCCTCCCCTGCTGGCCATCTTGTGGCAGTCATCTTGTGTCCACATGGGGGCAGGACCTTTGACCACATGGGGGCAGCCATCTTGTGTGTTGGAGTGATGGTCAATTTGCATATTACTCTTTTATTAGACAGGATAGAGGCCTGGTGCATGGGTGGGGGCCGGCTGGTTTGCCCTGAAGGGTGTCCCAGATCAGGGTGGGGGTTCCCTTAGGGCATGGGGTGGCCTGGGTGAAGGGCCTGTGGTGGTTTGCAGGCCGGCCATGCCCCCCGGTGACCCAAGCAGAGGCCCTGGTATCTGGGATTTATTTATCTTCTATAATTGAAACTTTATAGCCTTAAGCGAAGGCAAGGCAGGCCAGGGCTGTGGAAAGCTTGGCTTTCTCCATTGCCAGGGAAACCCAAGCCTCCTGCTCTATCTGTGACCTCAGCCATCTTGGTTGTGTTAATTTGCATACTCTCTCCTGATTGGCTGGTGGGCATGACTTGTGGGTATAGCTGAGTGATGGTTAATTTGCATATTACTCTTTTATTAGATAAGATATACACTGAGTGGCCAGATTATTATGCGTTCAGAGATCATAATAATCTGGCCACTCAGTGTACATACATATACATGTCCCATGTCCCACTCTTTCTCCACCTCAATGTTTCTGAGCACAAGCTATCAGAAAGAGCTGGTGCTCCTTTTACTTTTTCCACTCCATTTTTGAAATATAATATCTGAAATTATCTTGTAAATAAAATATCTTGTAAAATAATAATTTTAAGAGGAAGCCAATAAAAGTGTGTGGGGGGGATGGAGTACTGTAGACTTGGATCATTTTAGTTCAATTTAAATTACTATCAGCTGGATTACACATCTGCAGATAGTATATATATCTAAGTAGAGTTCAGTGTGTAGTAAATAAAACATTTTATAAAACATCTATTTTCTATTGAACTTATAAAAAGGTATGTTTTTCTATCTGGTAGGCATGCCCTTGATAGTACTAATAAGAGCTTTACATATGCATAGAGTAGAAATATGCCTGGGCACAAATGTACACACATAATGTGCATAACATAGAATAAGTACATGGGACATATACCTAGTCAACTGGTTTTCCATGAACAGGGCCTCTTCATATCTTAAAAAGCAAAACCAATGTTTATTTTCTAAATAGTAAACCATCTTTATATTCACTAATTAATGACCATAAACACATTTAGATAAAGATAAGGTAGAAATAAAAATACATTGAAATAAAATAAAAAAAATATACAATAAAAATGGAAGAGCATCTTTGCATTCTTCAATTAATTACAATGGATAAATCCTGGTGTTGAATCTGCCTGCTCCTGCTCTATTTTGCCTTCTTTAAACAAATTTCTCCACTTGAGATTTCAGCAATTTTTAAGGAATTGTTGTTATACTCCTTCTTATTTGCCTACTACTAGTAGAGGCCAAGTGCACGGATTCGTGCATGGGTGGGTTCCCTCAGCCTAACCTGCGCCTTCTCACAATCCAGGACCCCTCAGGTGATGTTGGACTGTCAGGCCAAAACCCAGCAGTCTGACATCCTCCCCGAGGGATATAGCAGTGCTGAAGCAGCAGGCGGCCAGGGAGGAGCCCCAGCTGGGGCTGGGTGGAGCTCCGCTGCTGCTCATCCTGGCCCCACTGCACCTGCCGCTGCCACCGCTGGTCAGTAGCGCTGCTGTGGAGGCGGGAGAGGCTCTGCTGCTGCAACTGCGCTTGCCAGCCATTAGCCCAGCTGATGTGTCTTCCCCCTGGTGGTCAGTGCACGTCATAGCGACCAGTCAACTGGTCTTTCGGTCATAATGGTCACTTAGGCTTTTATATATATATAGATTCTGGAATTCTCTGGACAGCGCAGGGATAATTCTGTAACACAAAAGTAGTTGCTGTGAATTATTCACACCCTGATTCTCAAATCTTCACACAACTTTCAGTAACTATTCTGAGCTAGAAAATTATTGGGTGTAGGCCTACTTATTTAAACAAATGTCTCTACACTTGGCTTAGGATCCTACCTTGACTATGACCCATAAATGTGTTGTTTTAGAAGAGTGATGTTTCCAAAGGAATAAAGAATTTTATCTTGAAATTTTGATACAATGTCTCTGATTTTGTAGCATTTGTTATCTGGCAATAAAGAATAAATCAACATCTTAATACTAGGATAATCAGAATAATTAGATGAATAACTAGTATTTCTGAATGAGAAACTATTGTGAATATACTAAAGTGTTAATTTTGAAAGATAAAGTTTAAAATTTGAGATTCTGATGAAAAGTCTGTTGGGAAAACAAATCCTTTTCCATGCAGTTCTTTAGCCTTGCTGGATGAGAGCCAGTCCATGGTAAAGTCCACTCCATACAAATTCCATGATTCTGATGATCAAACCATTTAAAGTTAACACCAAATTTAAAATAAAGTTCAGAGAGAAAACCAAGAGAAATTATTCAGCTCTTCCTCCATCCCTCCACCCCAGAAGTGCTGTAGGAACCTTCCAATACCCAATAAAAAAATAATTAAAAGACTCCCTTGTCCTCTTTGACACAAAAAGAAACACTTTTTATACTAAATACCACTTCTGAGTCTTTCTTCATGCTGAGTTGGGAGATAAATTATAAATTATCTGTGTCTTAGATTCCTCTGTCACATTGCTGTCAAGAGGCACATGCCTGTTTGGACAATGCTGGTTATTTCTATAAGATTTATGAAATGTTACTTTGCTCCAAGATTGATATCCATGTCCTTACTCAGTATATCAAGGGCATATGATAATGATAGCGATCAATGTTATTTTAACACTGCACAAAGGCCGGGGTGTCAAGGCCATCACTTCATTAGACAACAGGGCTATTGATTATTAACTAGAGACTGGCTAAAATCAAAATACCTTTACCATCTCCCCATGACAAAAAATTATCAGTGGGTGAGCAGATTACATAATCTGTCAACCTCTATGGAACTTTCTCAAAACTAAACAGAGGGTATGAGGAGCTTTTTAAAGGGCATTTCACAATGAGAAATTTCTTTGTTGTGTCCCCTGAACTTCAGCTAGCCTCCCTCCTAAAGCTGAAATCATTTTAGACTTGCAACACTGCTCAAGTCCTGACCTGATGATGTAAGAGCGCATTAGAAATTGAGGGGAAAAGGGATGAGAAAACAGTTAAGAGTGAGAGTAGAGGGGAGAGAAAGGAAGGGGTTACAGATGTGAAGGGAAACAATTAAGGACTATTTATGCCCTATCTTTCTCTAACTTTCCTAGTTCGGCCTTTTTAAAAATAGATATTTTGTAAACATCACAGGGCTAAAAGAAACCAAGTAGTTTTCCCTCCCTGGCAGATGTATCACTATTGAGCTGGCTCCAATCGGTTTTTACATGCAAATTTATCAGAGCCCATTCCCTTTGCCCTGAGCTATGAGCTATGAAATGTGTACACTCATTGCAGGTGTTACAGAGGCCTCTATCCTGGAATAATATATTTGGACTCTAAGGCAATTTTCCCATCATGTCTGCTTTAATTGGACTATGTTTCCTAATTAGCATAATTTCCCCCTTGACCAGCCCTCTATGTGCATACCCTTAGAAGAAAGGAAGTGGGTTAAAGGAGGGCATTGGGAACACACACACACACACACACACACACACACACACACACACACACACAGCTTGTTCAGAACAGTGACTTGAACACTTCCTAATGGAGCTCTAAGAACTCATCCTAAGTAAAGCAAATGGCATGAGGCATGTGGAAAACTGATTAGTGAGGACCAAAGTAGACATTTATTGCCCAGAGGTAGAAAGTCCACTAATCTTCTTGTTAAACCTCTGTTTTCATTTCCTCCTCAACTAACCTCACTCTGGACAAAATTCATCACCTGTCTGAAGCCTCCAGTTGCTACTGAAATCAAAGAAGCCAAGGGAACAGGGAATAGAACCTCATGGGAATTTATTTTCTGCACCCCTCCCTGCATTCCCAAAGATCTTTTTGAAGTGCTGAAATGTCAGGTCATTGACCCCTACAACTTTCACTGCATTTTTGACTTTCAGAAGCAGGCTCAGGAATTCCACATCATGGTTCTGAAACCATGCTGGTAGCCTTGGGGAAGAGAGATGGGACTGACTTTGGTGAATTGTCAAGCACACGGAGAAGAAGACCTAAATCTGTGTAATGGGAGACTGATGTCATAAGATTAACTCTCTGGCAAAGCTTTTTTTAATGGTGTTAGGCTAATATGGTGGAACCCATTTGATAAATGAGAGACCCTAAAAATTCAAATCTTGACCAACAAAATAGGAACAGAGGCTTGGGTATAAGGAATAGACTGACAGATCTCAGAGGGGTGAGGGGAAGAGGGGACTGGAAGAGATTAGCCAAAGAATATATATGCATATATGCATAGCCCATGGACAAAGACAGCAATGTGGTGAAGGGTTGGGAGCAGGGCAGGAGCTGGGGGGAGGGGGGCAAAAGGGGGGAAAATGGAAGACTTCTGTAATAGTGTCAACAATAACAAATAAAAATAAATGACCATCAAAGCTGGAACAATTTGAACAACAAAATAAATAATAACATTGGATTATAGCCCAAAATATTAGATATGTATCCATACTACTATAAATGAATGAATGAATGAATAAATAAATGAGGAAAAGGGAAAAATATCCCTCTCAGAAAAGTTTTGAATGACTTATGTACTCTCCCCTCCAGGAAATAGTTCTTAATGCCCTGCCTGTACTGCCCCAACCACCTTCCCTGACCTTGAACTAGGCTATATTTAGTGACTTGTTGCCAAAGAACAGAGTATGCAAGGAGAGAGTAGGAAGTTAAGTTTAGAGTGGACAAGTTTGCCAAATGTTACCTCGGCCAGATGATCAAGATTAATATCACTAGTGATAAGTCATGTTGATAACATGTACCCTCATAAAAGGATGTGACAAGAAGGCCACATTATTTCTGTGGTATTCTTTCCCAAAACTATAACACCAGCCTAAAGAAGAAAAACATCAGACAAATCCAAATTAAAGGGCCTTCTACAAAATAATGACTAGTAATCTTCAAAACTGTCAAGGTCATGAAAAGAAGAAAGATCTGAGAAACTGTAGCAGACCAGAGGAGACTAAGATGTGATCTTTAAATGGATACAATGTGATCTTTAAATGCAATGCAGTATGTAAGTTTGATCCTGGAAGATAAAAAAGAAAAACTAGAACACAAATGAAAAAAACTAGTAAAATCTGAATAAAGCCTGGAGTTTAATTAATAGTAATATAGCCATGTTGATTTCCTAACTTTGACAAATGAATCACGGTATGCAAAATATTAACATTAGGATAAGCTGGGTGAATGGTGAGGGGGTATACAGAAACTCTCTGTATTATTCTCTTTGCAACTTTTATGTAAATATGAAATTATTTCAAAGTAAAAAGTTAATCTAAAACATTTCAAAACATCTCTCTAATCACAAGCCTAGAATTTTTTAATTTGTATAAAGAGAATTAAACTTTAGAGTATAGTATTTTTGACAAGAAGGAATAAAATGAGAAAGGATAATCTATTTGCACACAGCAGAACAAAACAAAACTAATATACATATACACACATACATACATGTACATATAAGATATAGACACATAGATGATAGATACATTATAATATGTAACTACATAAATAAATCAGTATGATCACTACTATTCTATTTATTCATTCATTTATTATTTTATTCATTCACTCATCTACTATTTTGAAATAGTAACTACTACATGTGAGGCATTTTACTTTGGCTGGGGTTCCAACCATGGTGGATACACAATGAATATGAAATTTACCCACCCGGAGCTCTTATATAAACTCATTCTTTCACGTCCCAAAACTTCTAAAACTTTAATAGTTTTATGTGTGCTTCAAAAGTATTAGGTTTTTTGTTGTTGTTGTTTTTTTAGTAAAATTCTTGGGTTCCAAATACTATACAGACATACCATTTATTAAATATGCAGTTCTGAGCAAGATTCTTAACATCTACCTGTGGCTCAGTTTCTTGATCTGGAAACTGTGGATCATAATAATTACTAACGTCTCAAAGGTAAGGGTGAGATAAATCCTCACATATGTGATAAAATGCTGTACAAATGTTACTTGCTACTCAAAGGACAGTGATCCCGTATCTAACAGAGCTCATTAGAAATAAGAACCACAGTAGAAAAAGAAAAGGGAGTTCTGACTTTGGAGATGGGAAGGGACTAAGAAAAATCATCTTTATTCGTAATCTTACCTAGAGAGAGCTTTGGAAATGAATGTGTTAAATGTCCAGAAAAAAAGTAAAGAAAAGTCACATATTACTATCCCCATAAACAGATGATGCACCTGAGACCCAAAATATTGAATAACTTGCTTGAAATTATTAGCACATGGAAATTAAGAATTTTGTCTCCTTGGTATTGAGAGTTTTTTGCCATTTAGCACATCCTTTGTGCTATGCCTCCCTTATCAGGACTCAAGACCTAAAACTTCTGTTTGGGTTTATCTATGGCTGAAGTTGGGAAGTTTTTGTATCATTGATTTGAGAGATAGACTATCAAAGCCCCCACATTACTGTTCTTCATCACAATCCTAGTTAATGCTTTAAAATTCCTCACTTCCTGCTCATGACCTGTTTGATTATTGCTAACCCCACACCACTGGTCACCCATAAGAAGTTTCTAATGCAAGCTCTGTGTCAGTGCTCACTCTCTTCCCTTCCCTTCCCTATGTTGTATTACACAATTAAATCCTGTTGTATACTTATATTTCAATGTTATATTTATAACTGTGCATATGCCCAAAGGCTTTAGTGGGAGTTACATTTTTATATCTCGAAAAAAATACATATTCAAAACATCAGTTTTTAAAAAGCAAGAACATTCTTTTATTAGTTTTCTTCTTTTTGTGAGACCAGAGTAAAGTCAAAGTTTTCCCTAGGCTAGTCTAGGAAGAATTTGATTAATTTGGAAAAAAAATTTGCTCTTATTGAAAAAATTCTGATGGTTCTTCTAGCTCACATGGCATTTAGGTGACAGTCTATTTCAGCTCACTATTTAAAGTCCATGACTATTTATTGAGTTCTAAATTTTTGAGATAAGTAAAATGAATGGATTTCATTCCTCAAAGAATTTACTATTTAGTGAATGTGGAATACAAAGCAAATAGCTACAGAATAATATAATAACTTTGTATTGGGTTTACATATAGGTTGCTATTGAGGATTACTTGGGTTTGTTGGAGAGAGAGTCATGAAGAAAAAAATAGAGAAGAAGAAAGATATTTGAGATGGATCTTGAAGAATATATACAGGTTTGATAAAACAAGATGAAGTATACTGTATATCTAGGCAGAGACCATCATGTGAATAGAGACCCAGAAACAACAATTATAGGAGACTCATGGCACTAGGGATTTGAAAAGGCAAGACCAGAAATGATAAGGCAAAATATGGTATGTTTGGAAGCGTCTTTTGAGGGCTCTTATATTCCAAATTAAGGAGTTGGGGACTTTAATTTAGCAGCTATTTAGATCTATCAGAGAGTTTTATGTAGAATGGGGATTTAGAGAGGCATACAGAAGTCATGACTAAGAACAGAATACTAAAAAAAAAAGACTAATGAAATCATCCATGTTATTTAAATAGTATTCTTGGAAAACACTCATTAATTCACTAAACAAATTTAATTCCATTTTAAAAATATGAACTCACTGATAATGGCTTATATCATTCAGAGTTTGATCAGAAAAACAGAGACCACTCTAGATATTTCAGGCAGAAATGGATCTAAAACAAGGAGCTAGAGATTTAATATCTCTTGGAAAGGCTGGGGGAGAAGAGGTTGGGAAAGCCAAGACTAGCACCCAGGAATTCAGGAAATGTATAAATTTAAAGAAAATGATCCTTATTATTTCAGCTGTCTTCAGCACCTACTTGCTAAGGAATTGCAGGGAAATTCCTAGAAATCTCTGGCAAAATCTTATTTTTTGCGATGTGACATAGCCCAAACACCTACCCAGTGCTGCTCAGAAGCAATAGTGGTTTGTTTCTCCTTTGCCTTACATCTCTTGCACAAGTATATTTCATTGGTGTAACCTAAAGCAGAATTCTGCTGACAGGTAGTCTAAGAAATTTAGTTCTTACACTTTAAACCCCTGAAATACTTGTAATGCAGAGAAGATGGAAAGTAGTATTGAGTTACCAACAGACATCCTGGCACATTGTACAAGGAAAGTCAAGATCTAGGGCAAATATTATTTAAATGGCATCAGTAGCAAAATCTGCAGTTTTTAGAGACATTTTAAAATCAAAACAACAAATAAAAAAATAAAGAACTAGTTCCCAAGAATTCTTGGTCTCTGTTCTCTCCTTTTCTAATTCCCCAAAGCTTCCCCAAATTCAGGTGTACCAAAAAGAAACTGAGTTCTTTTATTTCAACTTGTTTAATTTACACATGTAAATCAGGACTACTTAATTCCTTTTCCTTGGCCAGTTGAAGTCTCACAGTCCTTGAGTTCTCCTTGAGCTTCAGTTTCCACCAAAGCTCACAAAGTTCAGTGCCTTGGGAATAGATTCTGTGTGTGAGAGAGAATGAGAAGTTTCAAGGAAGAGAAACCATGGCCTCTGAATCTGACTCTGCCATTGGACAACCTCTGGGGGGTCTGGCATCTAGTCCAGAAATGAGAAAGCTTTTTCAACAGCCACACCACCCTCTTTTCTTGCAACTTCTCATCTGTGGCAGCTGCATCTTCAGAGTGGCAGTTAACCAAAAATGGGTGAAATTAGCAGGAAAAGACACTTATTTGCATGCTATCACCTAAAATAGGCCACGGGATGGGGGAAGTATGGAACATTTTGATTCAAAATTACTATAGACTATAGATAACCAGAAGAAGTTGGGCTGCTTTTATTTCAAATGTGCTGTCAATAAGTGATTGTCAGATGACTCAAGCTTTTACATGTAATCTAAATCAAAGATCCAAATGCAAAGCCCAGCACTCATTTGGGGACATCATGTGGATTTTTAATTCTCCCTGGGGAACCTAGAGCCCTCAAAGCAATGAATGGATTACCATGAGGCATAAATACAGTATTTTCATTTCTCACAGATATAATCTTGTTCTAAAATGGCCTGCTATTTAAAGGAAAAAATATATCCATATTTTAGCAGCCCAACATTGAAATTTCAAGAGTTAAGAATCCCTCAGCTCAGATAAATTCACAAAAATATGAAAATTAATTTTGTATTATTCTTTGAGACTTCACACTTACAAGACAAGCAGCAAAATTGGCACAGTCTTTCTGTTATTCTGTCAACTTAAAAGGAAAGAACACAATTAGGGATGTGGCAATTTTTCCATTCCTTTTTCTGCCCCTCAGCAGCTGAATGACATCTTTGTGCTGTAGCAACTTAAACAGCAGAGATGTTGATGATCAATTCATTGAGTAATCCCACAAGACTGGGTTCAATATCCAAGTTTAGGAATTTGTTGGTGGGTAAGCCACACACACACACACACACACACACACACACACACACACACAGCATCTAGCAAAAATACCATTCAAAAATTGCCTGGATAGAAGTCAAGTATGGGGGTGAAAAGCATGGGCTCTGAAGCCACATCACCTACATTTATTTGTTACCAACAGTGGAACTCTGAACAAATCATTTATCCCTCTGTACTTCATTTTTCTCATCTGAAATATAGGAGTAGTAATAATATCTCCTCAATGATTGCTGTGAGGCTTAAATGAGCCAGTAAATGGAGAGTGGTTAGACAGTCATCTGAAGCATAGTAAAACAGATAAATGGGACTATGAAGATGACACCTTCATAGTATCTTCAAGAGTCTAAAGGCTGGACTCTTCCTCTAAACAAACATATTCATGGTTAACTTTTGGTATCTTCATTCATTGCTAGGTGTCATATACTTACATAAATATGCCCTGAGTGATAATAACTCTGTGTTTATGGTGCTAAGCCACACATAAGTGTTCATCTAAGGCAGTTTCTGTAAAGGGCCAGAGAGTAAATATTTTAGGCTCTGCAACTGCTCAATACTGTTGTTGTAGCATATAGCAACTATGGGCAATACTTCATGAATGAGCATGTCTGTGTTCCAATAAAACTTTATTTGTAAAATCAGGAGGCAAGCTATATTTAGCCCCCAGGGTATAGTTTTGCCTATTCCTGATCTAATGAATTCTTCAACTAAGAAAATTTTGCATAAGTAGTTTCCTACATGAAAGGATTTGGAGAAGTAATATTCAAATTTCCTTAGATATTTCACCCAAGGCTTCACAAGGCATTCTGTACATTTGAGTGAAGTCCTTCCTAACATCAAATTTAAATCCTACTGAGGCATTTAGGAAGCCTCAGTTTCCACCAAAACTCACAAAGAAAATGTCAGAATGATAGCAGTTTACTTATTAATAACAATAGTCTACCATTTATTAAATTTTTACTCTATAGCTGTTTATGTTCCAAAGAAATTATGGATCAACTCACTTAATGATGATGGCAAATTCTAACCACTACCTTTTTAGAATATATCTACCTTCTGCTCACTTCTCGCCACCGTGATCTCATGCCCCTTCATCCCTTATCTGGTTTCTACTTATAGCTCTAACTGCTCTTTATATTTTATTTTTTAATTTATTTTAGAGAAAGAGGAAGGGGGAGAAAGAGAGACAGAGACCAAGAGAGGCAAAGACAGAAACAGAAAGAAACATTGATCAGTTGCTTCTTTTATTTGCCCCAACCAGGGATGGAACCAACAATCTATATATGTGCCCTGACCTGGAATCAAACCCACGATGATCCAACCAACTGAACCACACCAGCCAGGGCTCCCTCCATATTTTAAAACTTGCTCCTTATAGCCCATCCTCAACTTAGCAGCCATGGTGCTCCTTATAGAATGTGTCAGATCATGTAGCTCTTCTACTCAAAACCCTTTAGCAATCCTCTGTCTCACTCAAAGTAAAAGCAAAACTTCCAAGATAGCCTATAAGATCCTCTGAGCTGACTCTTATTTTCTCTCTGGACTCATCTACTATTGTCACCCTCTGCTTACTCCAAGTCTCCTGCCATAGGGGAGTTGAGCTTACTCATTTTTTTCTGGCCACATGGCTTGATCATCTCCACCTTTAGGTCTTTGCTAGGATATCACCTTCCAAGTGATCCCACACTGAAAATCCTATTTTAAATTGTATCTCTTCGTATTGGCCCTCTTATCTTACTTCTCTGCTTCATTTTTTTCCATACCCCTTATTATATACTAGAGACCTGGTGCACAAATTCATGCACAGGTGGGGTCCCTCAGCCTGGCCAGCAATCAGTGCTGTCTTGCCCAGTCGGGGGGGAGGAACCACGGGAGGTTGGCCGGCTATAGGAGGTTGGCTATGGGAGCACTTAGGCTTTTATATATATAGACTAGAGGCCTGGTGAATGAAATTCATGCATGGAGGGGGGAGTTCCCTCTGCCCAGCCTGCACCCACTCCAATCGGGGACCCCTCGGGGGATGTTCGACCATCGGTTGGACACCCCTCTCACAATCTGAGACTGCTGCTTCCTAACCACTCACCTGCCTGCCTGCCTGATCACCCCTAACTTCTCTGCCTGCCTGCCTGATTGCCCCTAACTGCCTCTTCCTGCCAGCCTGATCGAGGCCCCAACTGCTCTCCCCTGCCAGCCTGATCTCTCCCCCAACTTCCTCTGCCTGCCTGATCACCACTAACTGCCCTCCCTTGCTGGCCTGATCTCATCCCCAACTGCCCTTCCCTGCCATCCTGATCTTGCCCCCAACTGCCCTCCCCTGCCAGCCTGGTTGCCCCCAACTGCCCTCCCCTGCTGGCCTGATCTTGCCCCTAACTGCTCCCCCTACTGTCCTGATCACCCCTAACTGCCTCTGCCTGCCTGATCACCCCTAACTGCCCTCTCCTGCCAGCCTGATCTCACCCCCAACTACCCTCCTCTGCTGGCCAAATTGGTTCTGATTGGTCAGTTTCTATGCCAGTCAGTGTCAAAAGCTCCGCCTCCTAGGCAACCATTGGCTCCTTACATTCACCCAGATTTGGTTCTGATTGGTCAGTTTCTATGCCAGTCAGTGTCTCTGGGCTATCGACAGGGCCTGATCAGAAAGTCAGGGCTGATCAGCAGCCCCAGTGGAGGCCTGGAGAAAAATGGAGGTGCGGCTGTTGGCCAGGCTGGGAGAGAAAGAGAGGCAAGTTCTGATCAATGGCTGCCACAGAGTCTACGGACCAGACCCTGCCTCTCTCTCTCTGCAGGCCTCTCTCCGGGCCTGATCCGCAGCCATCTAGGCAGTCAGTGCTGTGTCTGGGCACCAGCAGCAGCCCCAGTCAGTGCTGGGTCACCATGGCAACCCAGCACTGACTTCCGGTCTGGTCGAGCTTTCAGTCATAACGGACATTATGACCCTGGCTCTTTATTATATAGATATTTATCTGTTTGTTTTTTTTTAATGTCTTATTTCACCCATTAGAATGAGAGCTAAAGCAGATAAGAACTTTTGTTCACATCTTTCTCTCCAGCATCTATAATAATGCTGGACCCATCCCACAATCAAGTATGATTACAAATACTTTAAAGTTATTATCTACTTTAATCCTCACAACTTTGTGAGTATATGCTTATAATCCACATGCTCAGGTGAGGAAACTGAAGCAATGAAAGGTTAAATGAATTGCACAAAAACACATGGCATTTTGGCCATGCAGCCCCAGCCTCTGTTCTCCTAACCACAACACTCTCTTTATTTAGTCCTCACTTCTCCTTGAGTGAGGGACTATGATTACCCTGGTTTACAGATGAGGAAAGTGAAGCTTAGTGACATTAAGTAACTTGACCAGGGTCACAAGGCCTGTAAATTGAGAGGTGAGAATTCAAATGTATGTTTGCCTATCTCAAAAATCACCAAAAAGATGTATCACAGTCTTTAATGCTATGTGATGTGATAAGCTTTGATGAAGGAAAGCTGATGGAATTTTACAAATACAGAACTTTTCATATATTGATGGGCATAAGGCAATCTTCCTTGTTCAGCATCTCACTAAATGTAGCCCATTATTTGGATATTCTTCCAAAACTAAGAGTTTTGCTTTATAAAATCAGTAAGCTTGGGTACAGACATTGCCATAATTCTCACTGTATTAAGGAGAAAAAAGGAAAGAATGGTAAACATCTTTGTATAAGATGACAGGGCTACCTGTACTGAAGAAGAAGATAAATCCATGGACTTAATGATTCAAATTTGGCCAATTAGCTCATTCTAATGCTCTAAAACTATCAAATTAAATTCTAGCCATGTAAAGTTTGGCTAAGTATAAGCTGGTATTCAAGAAGAGCTCTAAGATGGTGCCAGTGTTCATAGAAAAATCAGTAACTCCACTCAGAACACAGATGAAAGCAATACCTACTTCTGAGCACGTGTTGAGTCAGGATCTCTCTTTATTTAAATATATATAATTAATTATTTTCAGAGAGGAAGGGAGAGGGAACTCAGGCATGTGCCCTTGACCAGAATTGAACCTGGGACCCTTCAGTCCGCAGGTTGACCCTCTATGTACTAAACCGAGCCAGCTAGGGCAGGACCTCTTTTTCATGAAAGGAATGATTGAACAAAGGTCAAGAGCAATAGGTGAACTAGACTCCTCATCAGTAACAGGAAGGGCTGGACAAATCTAAGCAAAAGTGACAAACACACACAAGAACTGTTGTTTTCATTCTGGAAGAGAATAAAAAAGATCACTTGGAAATTCACATTTTTAAAAGGACATGGATAAACACAAATGCTTTATTTTATGTTTTATTTAAGAAGGTTATAAATACTACAGGCTCACTCCTGCTTGTATTTTAAAGCAGTTAAAATTTGCAATGATGCATCAAGAGGTATCACAAAAGACCTGGCATTTTAATAATTTGGAGAGGGCTTCTGATGCACAAAGGCAAGGGGAGGGATTAGATTCTTGATATCCAGTTCTCATCACACCAGGAATCTCATATTAATATTTGTTAGGAAAAGGAATCCACCATAATTCCTGCAGCCTTATGTTGAACAGAAATGTCAATATGTTTTATTCAACCTTTTATTTTTCTTCATAAGGTAAAATCTAGCTCATATATCTAAGTGCATAATAATTCTCAAAATGTCTAAGGAAAGACAAAATATATACTTACTAGTATATTTTATAATTGTTTGATAGTTACTAAGTTCCCATCATTATCCAGAATGCACAACTACAATTAAAAATTATATTATGTATATATGCATGTCTATGTATATGTGTGTGCATATATATGTATAAACACACACTAAATACTTTTAAATATTTATCAAATTGTTAAGGAAATAAAACACTATAAGAAAAATCTAATATGATTTCAAATGTTACATGTGAAAGAACATTTTAAACAGGTTCCACCGTGTCTATATACATTTACAACTACACACAATCAGGATCCGTATAATAAAAGGCAATCACAAAATCTCAGAAACTCGACAATGATGAATAGAAATAATTTGATTAGAGAATGTAACCTTTGACGCTAAAGAAAGCTACAGAAAAATCCTCAACAAGGAACTCAATTCTTGGAGGTTAAAGGAAAGGAGAAGAAATGAGGTTTTAAAAATATTTTAAAATGCTGCTCTGAAACTGTTCCATAAGTGTGGGCCATATCTTACTATTATCTACAGCCACACTCATGTGTGCTTGTGTGCGCGTGCGCGCGCACACTCAAACACACACACACACACACACACACACACACACACACACACACACCTAAGTGGAATTTGTCGCTATAGGATATTTACAAGCCAGACTTTCTGCATTTAAAATGTATGGAATTTATTTTTAAACCAGCCATATCTGAATTCAATGTCTTATATTTTGAGTTTTAATTCCAATCATGCTAATTTTAAGTCACAAACATATATCTGCCGGTAATGAAGGTTGTTTAATTAGGTCCAGATAAAATAGCTCCAATTCTGTTTCTGATCCACCTGTCAAAGCAAATCAGTCTTTTACATGGCTAAAAAAAACAAATTAGACTAGCTGATGACTTTTTGAATATTCAAGTAGACACACCGAGGATAAATCCAAACAGAACTTGTGACTGAACAAAAGCCTGAAATGTGACCTCAAGGATAAAGACGCCTTATTCTGCCAAAAGCTGATTTGCAAGCAGGGTCCTCCCACTATTATGAAGTCAAGGACAGGGTGCTAAGAAGAAGTAATGAGAAGGCTAACTGAAACGAAACAAGTAGGATGGAAATCCAATCTGCCACAGCTTAGGGCAATGCACCCACTCGATGCAGTGCAAAATAAATACAGGCAATGATGAAAATTGTTATGGAGAGGGTCCGTTTACCATTTTTTGCCAAGAAAATTTCGAAGAGACATCCTATCAGCCGTGGGCAAACTACGGCCCGCGGGCCGGATCCGGCCCGTTTGGCTGTTCTATCCGGCCGGCAGAGCTGAAAGAGCGGAGGGTTCTCTTGCTCTCCCCTCCGCTCCTTTACTTTGAATTTATATTAGTTCACACAAACACTCCATCCATGCTTTTGTTCTGGCCCTCCGGTCCAGTTTAAGAACCCATTGTGGCCCTCGAGTCTAAAAGTTTGCCCACCCCTGTGACCTCACTCATGGAGTACCCATTATTCAAAGTCACATCTAGATTATTTATAAGGTTACTAAAAATAGAAAAACTGCTTTCCTTAGAAGTCTAGTATGAATAGTTTTAGAATATTTTTGTCGTATATTTCTAGTTTACTTGTGTATAATACACTATACATTTGGGTACAAATCCATGAAATCAGCATGATGGACATATGATAATAAACTTTAGTCCTCATAATAGGAGGAGAGAAACAATAAATAAGCATAATATGTAAAACAAACAAACAAACAAAAAACTTTAGATGGGAGGATACAGAGTGGGAAGAGAGAAAGAATAACCAGAAAGCCAAATCCTCGGAGTCTGACTGGTAATTGCTAGTAGATAAGACCCATCCTCACATGGTTGGTTCCTGAGCAGAGATGTGAGATGGAGACAGTAGTCAAGGCTCCAGACATATGACCATCCTCTAATTCCTTACTCTCCCATATGCATTCTGAAAGGAGACTCGTGCTCAACTCTTTCATTCCAAGTTGCTTTAAACAAGAGACACAAAAACAATAATAATAATCTATGGCATAAACATTTCATAGAAGTTTCTTTCATATATACATAAATTTATTTTATTATAATATACTATGTACTTCTTATATTACTTATTGTTATAGTAAGAAGTAACATCAATATTATAGTAATAAGTAACATTACAATATCAATAAGTAATAATGTATAAATATATGATATTATTATCTTACCTGATATTACATATAGCTTTTATATGTATAACTGATATTATATGAGTAGCATGGATAATTCAATGAAGAAAAGATAATAAAACAGTGAAACAATTGGATATCTCTTTGGAATAAAGTGAATCTATAGCCTTATCTCATACCATACAAAAAATTAAAAATATACTTAAATGTAAAAAGTAAACTATAGACAAGTACAGAATAAAATCTTCCTTAGGGTAGGTAAAAATTTCTTAGATTAAGACACAAAACACATGAATCATAGAAAATAAAATGATAAATTGGACTCCAAATTAAAGTATTTGCTCTTCTAAATATGCCATTAAAAAATAAAATACAAGATAAAGACTAAAAATTCTTTGCTATAACTATGCTTGACAAATAATAAGAAAAACAACTCAGTTTTTTAAATGAGCAAAAGATTTGAACAAATACTTCACAAAAGGTGTTGTACAAATGGCTAATAAGCACATAGGAAGAGGTTGATTGTCATTAAGTCATCAGGAAAATACAAATTAAAACCAAAATGAGATACCATCACACACATATTAGAATGGTCAAAATTAAAAAGACTGACAATAACAAGTATTGGAAGGACATGAAGCAACTGGAATTCTCATACATTGTCAGTATAAAATGGTACAAACACTTGAAAAACAGTGTGACAGCTTCCCATAACCTTAAAAATACTCTAATCACATGACCCAGAAAACCCACCCAAATCCATTTCAGCTCTGATTTCAGCCATGCCTGGAAGTTACTTGATCCAGAAACTAGAACAAAAAAATCTATCTACTAAATATTGCCTGGAAAGTAGTACAAAGTAGCATTTTGAAGAGATGGAAATGTTTTCTAAATCTTGAAAACAAGGATATTAAATTTGTTAAAACTCATTGAAATATAAATTAAAATGGGCATATTTTATTATATACTAGAGGTTCAGTGCACGAATTCATGCATGGGTGGGGTTCCTCTGGGTGGCCTTCAGGGATTGGGCCAAAACCCGCAGTCCAAAGCTGCCTGCAGCTTCTACCTGCTGCTTCTGCTCATCCTGGCCCCACTGCACTTGCTGCGGGCTCACACCCAATCATTCCTGATCAGGAGAGGCTTGTGCGACCACAGCAGCGCTCACCAGCCATAAGCCCTGTGACTGGTGCCCTCCTGAGGGCAGTAGCCTGTGGGATGGGGTCGAAACTGGCTCTCTGACATCCCCCGAGAAGTCCTGGATTGTGAGAGGGCACAGGCCAGGCCAAGAGACCCCACTGGTGCATGATCAGGGCTGGGGAGAGACCGCACAGGGCTCCAGGGCATGTCCAGCCCATCTCACCCAGTCCCAATCAGGGCCAATCAGCCGGGCAGCGGTGAGGGATGTGGGAGGTTGGCCAGCCAAGGAGGGACTACGGGAGGGTTCCAGGGAGTGTCCGGTCCATCTCGTTCAGTCCCCATTCGCCGGCAAGCTAACCTACTGATCAGAGGTTAGCCCCTTGGTGGTCAGTGCATGTCATAGCGACTGGTTGACCAGTTGACTGTCTGCCCCCTGGTGGTCAGTGCACATCCTTAGCCTATCATTAGCATATTACACTTTGATTGATTGAACAGTCGACTGGTCACGGGAAGACCAGACACTTAGCATATTAGGCTTTTATTATCTAGGAAAAATTATAACTCAATAAAACTAATTTTAACAATATGAGAGTTGGAATAACACTTTAGAAAACACCTATTCTAACCCTTTAATGTTATAGATGAAGAATGAAGACAGGGAACTTGGTCAGCTCAGTCAGACAGCTAGTAGAGCTCATAGAGGTGGGTCAAAAATCTCATCTCCAAAATCTCAGTTCAGCACTCTCTCTGCCTAACTGCTACCTTTTCACTGAACTACATAATTAATTTAAATGGAATTTATCCTAAAATGGCCTGTAAATTAGGAATTTTAATTCCTTAAAAGTTAAATTTTGCGAGGTGGCAAATGATGATGATGGTGATGAAAATGATTTTGCCTCTAAAAATTTTATTCTCTCTTTTCTAAGAAATGAATGCTAGTTTCCATTCACTTGTTAACCCACTCTCAATCCATGGAGTCTGGGGAATGGATTGAATCCAAGTGGTAGTATGTGACTAGGTTGTAGACTGTCATTGTCCAATACAGTTGCCACAAACCACATGTGGCAACTTGAAATGGGACTGCTTAAATTGAGATGTTACATTCTTTTTC
The DNA here is from genome assembly GCF_963455305.1 of Plecotus auritus. Classification (NCBI taxonomy): domain Eukaryota; kingdom Metazoa; phylum Chordata; class Mammalia; order Chiroptera; family Vespertilionidae; genus Plecotus; species Plecotus auritus. The sequence continues at coordinate 68,124,526 of NC_137771.1, forward strand.
ATGTGAAGAGAAAAAATAATGTAAAATAGCTATTTATAAAATTTATATTGACTCTACATTAAAATAGTATTTAGGATATATAGATGGATAAAAAAATATTTTCAAATTAAGTTTGTGGTTTTTTTAACATCTCAATAGAAAATTTTAAATTACATATGTAGCTTGCATTTTTTGGTTAGCATTATATTTCTATTAGACAGTTATGGTTTAGACAATTGTACCCATAAGCTCCACCATATATAGTCCTTTTCAGAAATGCATATGTCAGGTTATAGCAGAACTGACTGTTCTTAATCCAGTAAGCTATTATATCCTAGCCACTTTGTGTTGAGCTGTCACTTGCAATTGAAAGTGTCCTACATATTACTGTTCTTAGACTGGGTGTAAATAAAAATACTGAACTATCTTGTTTATGCTATTGTATAGCTCTTGGGCACTTTCACATTCATTATCTTACTTTGTTTTATAAGTAGTCATTCTTACCATAAGGAAACGGGGGTTCAATGAGGGTAAGTGAGCCAGTCATGGTCAAGCTAAGAGATAAACAGAGCTGAGTTGCTAAACTCAAGTGGTTGGATTCCAGGCCTTATTTCTTCCCCTTTTGGCACCATACTCTGCTGACCCACTTGGAAAGTTAACTTTTGAAGCCTAAAAGTAACACAGTCAACATTAATGAGGTGATAGATCATTTATGGATCCACTTAAAAGATGATTTTTGACATGCTGCTCATGAGATTAATATGCATTATAAATGTTATCAGAACATATAAGGCATGTAGTAACCCCTTGTTATACTGTCAGAGAAACACTATTCTATGACTTCAGAAGTAGAAAGTAAGAGATGGCTTGTTGGTGAAATGACCAAGAATGTTTGGAAGTCTCTGAAAACAATAATAAAAAAGGGGAGGTTGTATAATAAAGAGTTTTTACCTTGTCAGGGCTGTCCAATGGAGAGTTAGAATCTATACCTTGGGCCCCAGGTGCAGGCCACCAGAGATATTTTCTACAGGTGAAGGGACCTGGAATAATTCTGTGGGTTCAACAGTAGCCTTGGTAGACAAGCCATTCTAGTTTCTCCAAGCTTCTCAGCTTGCTTACTTGGTTTCTTAAATGCCCTGACTCAGATATAAACAACATTTTGTAGAGATATAAATTAAAAGATATATTTGTGCATTAAAACAAATAAATAAATTCTACATTCTGGATGTTGTATTATCTTAAACAAATTCCCTGGAGTATATCTGTCCCATAAAGAGAGTACCAGGCCTCAATTTTTGAGCAAAATGCACACACCCTAAAAACAACAGCTGACTACTCTCCTCCCAGTTTTTCTTATAAAAGAAAGTGCAATTGTTATGGTGACATATGTCCTGCATTTACCAGAATGGCCCTGATTTCAAAATCCTTTATCATTGTCCCCATGAGAAAACAACTTATGGCCCGATTAAAATATATGACCTGGTTTTTAGTGACAAAAACCCAAGATAAGAATTATAAACGTAAGCTCCAATTCTCATCATCACGGAGATTGTGATCTAGTTGGGAAAGTGAGGAATGATATGTACCAAAGGACTAGAATGCTAGGGAATTTACATTAAGTGCCTAAAGATGGGGCATGCTCTCATGAGGATATGCCAAGAAACAGTTGCCCAGGTTACCCTGTTCTCTTTAGGGGTCACAGGTGGGAACATTTCCTAGCAGGAATCTAGGCAAATAGGATAGTTGCCTAACTTCCCTGCACCCCAGTCACCCCATATATAAAGTAAATATAACACCTATTTCACAAGGATGTTGTGGGAATTAAAATGTGTGCATGAAAGCACTTAAAACAATGCCAGGTACACAATAAATGCTCTGCCCATGGCATCAACAAAGCATCACCTCAAGGGTCACTACCACTCCTTCTTCATTGGGACTTGTTGAACTTCCATAAGAAAACAAAGACCTGTTTGTTGCTCCTTAAAAAAAAATAAGCTTTACTCCGTTTTCTTGTGGAATATGGAAGACCAGGAATCTTTAGCTACTGAAATTGTTTGAGGTGAATGGCATAGCTTTGCACCCAGGCCTCAGCCTCCAACATGGTGAAGGGGCAACAGCAAGTCTAAAAGTTATGAGCCAGTAATTTTATCCCAGTATGTCTTTAAAGCTTCCTTTCCAATTCATTTTCCTCCAATGAAAGTTGCTGTATAAGCAAAAAATATTATTAGTATTAATAAAAATATTTCAGCCACGCTGCTTCTTGCATCATATGTAATTCATTAGCAGCAGCTCGTAGGCGAGGCAAAATTTTCATGTCAAATAATGTTTTACAGGTCTTTAGAACATTATACTCACTGGGTGTCCCCACATCATGATAAGACCTCCCTAGAAGGGAAGACAGCAAAGGCTTTTTGAAGCCCTGTGTGTGTGTGTTTAGATTTGCTTGGGGAAAAGGTTACTTTCTGCTTTCCTGTTCTGCAGCCACACAGTGCCAGGAAGTTTAGGTGCTTTTTGAAATGGCGCCTGTTGTATTGCTCATGGAAACCGGCTTTATAATGTTACCTCAAAACAAGAAATTCCATATAAAAAGGTTAATGAAAGGTTTCAGTCACGATTACAGTGACCATGATCAATCAAAGGCCAGAGAAATTACTGCTTTACAATTAAAATAACCTGGTGCATTGTTATTTATCACCACTGCTGTATTGCAACAGCAGGCCACAATTAATCATATAAATCACTCCCATGAACGAAATTCTGAGATTTCCTTTTCGTCATATAAGATGGTGTATTATTGTTAAAACTGTTGAAAAGACTTTTTTCGTTCTGATATTCTGATTTAAAGTGCTCTTGTTAAAGATCTCTTAGGCAAAGGATTTGTATGCATCCATATAAGCCTAACCAGTGGACACAGACAATAGGGGGGGTGAGGGCATGAGTGGGAGGGGTGGAGGGTCAATGGGGCGATAAGGACACATATGTAATACCTTAATCAATAAAGAAAAAAAAATCTCTTAGGCAGAGATTTTAGGAAGAACTCTAAGCAAGAAACTTCAGAGATTTCCTAAAAGCTCATTAGATTTCCAGGGTGGGTAAATACCTCCCATTCAAATACATAATAGTGTGTTCACCAAGGTTTATCAAAAGGTGAATTAGTAGTCATTCATTCATCCATTCACTCACTCATTCACTCATTCACCCATTCATCAACCAGTAGAAAAGAATGTCATTGAACTAGTAATCACAAAAGTAGAGAATGTTATGAAAGATAGAGTATGAAGACCTAGAAACTTACAGGAGTTTGGGTTGGGGTTGGGATGGTGAAGAAGAGGCATTTCAACTAAGACCTGAAGAATAAGAAGGAGGAGTTGGACAGGTTGTAAAGAAATATTCAGGCAGATAAATTAGCTTGTACAGTTGATCACTGCTGTGTTGCCTGGTCGTGGCATATTGTATACACAATAAATATTTGTGGAATAAATTAATGCTGATTATTCTATTTTAAGAGAGAAGTGGCTTTTTATACCCAGAGCCATGCCCTAAAGATTAAAGGGCCCCATTAAGAGAAGGTGCCGCTCTTTCTCAGTGATGCCGGATTCTTTGGTAGTGAGGAACATCACCTCTTTTTTTACTTCTTCCTTTCTCCAAAAACAAGGACTCAGTGTGGTCACTCTAGATCCTTATGTACAGGGTCACTGTATGACGCTATGCAATGTGTACCCTGCCAAAAGGCACCACCAAAAGTGGTGAGTAGCAGCTGAAACAAGCCTGGGCTCTACTCTCCATGTTAAAAGCCCTGACATGGGGCTTTTACCTCACAGAAGTGGCATCTTTTTCTAATTTGTTCACTGCAAATGATTTTATTTCTAAATTCCCACAGGCACCTTATAACCCAGCTGCATCTCTGTTCCCTTGATTCCTCTTCCCCTTGGATAGTAGGCTACATGTTTATTCGTTTCATATTTGTCACTCATGTTTCCACACACACACAAAAAAGGTGATCTAAACCAAATGGAACGGAGAGGATGTTATCAAAATGGAGGCCTCTGTGGTTATAATTTGTTCTTCTAAAATGCCCCTATGTGGACGAGAAGTCATTATTGTAACCCCATTGCCTCCATGACAAAGCAGCATATAGTACCGGGAAGCTCTAATTTCACAAGCCCAATACATAAAGACCATAGAAAGGGCAAGTTAGAGCCAACAATGTATATTCTTCAAAACAAGCAACTTGCAAGCAATCGAGTTGAAGCACTTTACGTTGAAACACATCCTCGGGTCTATGTTTCATGGAGAAAACAAAGAGGTCTGAGATTTGTCCCTGCCTTTAGAGAATTCACATATAGTAAAAAATGTGGAAAGAACAGCCTTTTTCTACCATGAAAATATGGATAAAAATTGTTCAGCTGCACAAACATAAGATGGAAAGTAAAAATGTCTGTTCCTGTTTATGAACATAATATCTGGAAAATATGTGTCAGGACTAAGAGTCATCACATGTCAGGTTAGCCTCTGCTTTACAGGTTTAAGAGTGCTTTCAAGTGTATTATTTCAACTGAACCTCACAATAATCTCAGGAGCTTAGGAAGGCCAAACACTGTCATGTTCATTTCATACCCAAATAAAATAGTTCCCGGGAAAAGTTAGTGATTTGCCCCAAATCACGTGAAACTCAGACCAAAAATTAGAAATCTGGCCCCAAGCCCAGTGCTTTCTTTACCAAAATGCATATAGAAAAAGCATGATATGTGTCACTTGTACATGTGAGGCCATGGGATTGTTGTATGATTACTAGTAGGACTACTTTTGCTATAAATTATTACAAGTATCCAACACAAGAAAACCTGATGCATGAGAGATTCCAACAACATGTGGCAGTTAATTGAACATATAATCAGGGACTGCACCACCGTAGCGGCTCTGGATTATATCAACAGGCATAATGATGTTGCTAAAATTATGCTCCCACAATTATCCCTTAAAGGTAGGTGATAAATGAATTAAGTACTAGAAACACAAATCTTCAAATATTTAAAAATTGCTGACAAGTGTATGGTGATAGCATCATATTAAAAATAGGCATTCTAAGTGATTAGTATGCTCTTTCTTCATAGCAATAATTTAGTAAAATATTGATATGTGTTCCACGTAATTGAAACAGCAAAAATAAAGAAATAAAAACTACAGAAAAAAAGGAAGCATTGTAAGTTGGCTCTAGCAATAGGAGCAAAAGCATGTAGAGAATTTAAAAAGTTATCAAAATAAAGCAGAAATGATTTCCCAGGCAGTACGGTACAGATGATCATTGTTAGTGAAGAGGGCGTCATTTCCTGCACCAGCACCATTCATGATATTTCACTACCAGGAACTTCTAGATGAGGGTTAGCCAACCTCTATAAGATGTTGGATTAAGATGTGAAAGGAAAAGAGTTTGCGTGTCCAGGGGATGGCAAGCAAGCAGATGTCAGAGGCATCGTGGAAGCTGGGTCCTGAGATCCTCACATGCTAAGGAGAGGGAAGGTGGGAATACCAATTCTAGAGTCAGGAGAAGAGCTTAGGAGTTGAACACACCTGGCTTGCAGTCCCCTCCAGGTTCTCACTAGCACTGCATGCAAAGCGCGTATTTAATTTCGGTCAAGCCTTTGTTTCGTTATCTAGGAAAAGTGGATAATGATTGTCCCAACCTCACCAATTTGCTGTGAAGATTAAACACATAAATGTGAATGTTTAGTCAGTATTTGCTGCAGAATGATTGCTCTATAAATGGACACTGTCATTATCGTTACTGTCATTGGGCTTCGGGTCCCTACAATGTGCAGATGCTATAGATGACTGTGGAAGCTTTACTTGTCTAATGGCACCAAGTCATTAATCATGAAGTTCCTGCATCGGTCTCTATCCGTTTCTGCTCCGTGTTATATAGAGATACACGTGGTCATCAGGCAGTGCGCCTCCTTTGTTTGTTTATAACATTTTGATGGGTGGGTTATCAGCCAAAATAAATGAAAAAGTGACCAAGATCAGCTACTGTAGCAGTTCTGGTTCAATATTTGATGGGGATGGATGTTTAAAACGAATCACATAAATGAGGATAGAGAATCGCCTCTGTATTGTCCTCCTCCGTGCTGGCTAGGTCCCCATTACCATAGATAATGGAGAACTGACTGTATTTATTCCCAAAGACTTCCTTAAAATGGAAAGATATCTGTGGCATCTATAAGATTCAATTAGAGGACCTTTATAAGCACACATCTAGTTGAACCAAATGAGAGATAAATTAACCTATAAACAGCATGCTTTTCTTGTGGAATCCTCTAATGGCCTGCTTTAGGATATCAGCAGATGGGAGGTCAGTGCCCAGTGCTTTCAGAGTTCAACCCATTCATTACAATCAGGTTCCCAGTGCCGCGAAGAGGTTCTAATGAAATGCACTCCAGTAAGCCTCAGAGGGGGGACAGCTCATGTGTGTGCAAGGCATGGGTTTAAGGCAGCAGACAGACTGTGATTTTGTATTTCTAGACAGGTAGGGGTCCAAACAGAGCCACTGCACATTTATTAAGTTGTATTCTTTCAGGGAAGAAACTCTTGCCGAGACATCTGACCTATAAGCTCCTTTAAGCTTTTAGCCGAAATGCTCTAGTTCACATACAAAGAAAATTGCACTGTTTGTCACTAGTCAATGTCCTCTAACATCAAGGTTTAGTGGGAAAAGAGACACGTTAAGAAGGTAGCTGATCTTCCCTGTATCTCTTCCTATACCAGCGGAGAGAGCTTTCTCTGAATCTTTTTTTCTCAAGTCTGGGGGGAGTAAAAATTTCCTCATTTTGAATTCTGCCAAATTGTAGCTCCAAATAATACAAATATATGCCTGCAGTGCATTTTTTTTTAAATCAAAATGCTCCAGAGGCCTACAAAAAAACACCTGCTTTTGTAGCCATGTCCACAGACAAAAAGCTTTATAAATTGTCTAAATCTAATTAAGAACATCACAGAGAAAAATAAAATGCTCTTTAGCATCCATGGGTTAGAAATGCCCAGTTTTATGTGGTGCTAGCAGATGACGGCTAAGACCGCCTTGTACATGGACTACACAGATGATCCTGGGGTACAATGAGATGGGCACGCAAATGAATTGTGGATAACACACTGAAGTCTTGATCTAATGTTTCCCCTGAGGATTCATGCTGAGAGGTGCTCTTAGAGATGAGAGGGCTTTTCTGAGTTTGCATTGGTACTTCAGTAAATGAATCCTCTCAGATAAAAGTTTCAAGTGGCTCTGTTTTATATTAAATTCTAACATATAATGAATAGTTTTTCAGTGTAGTTTCAAAAACATTTCTCTTATAGTTTGCTATTAATAGTTTTGCTCCCATATGAGTATATTTATAAATCTATTTGTTTTATCTCTCTGCACAGCTAATTAAAATCATTATTGAGCTCTGGACATTCTTTCACTATGAATGCAGTAGAGGTAGGTCAGCTGAATAAAGCTAAGAGTATCTAAGTTAAAAAATTAAAATATTAAACTTTGGTGCTTTATAATTTGCATTTTAGAATAACTAAATGGCCTACCTCGCCTGAAAAGTGGTTTTAGTGCATATAAAATATTCTCTTCCAACAATAAGTACCAAACTTTTTTCCCTGTCAACATTGTTTTAAACAAACAAGATAAGATTTTTTTCTTTATAAGAATTAATATCCGCCCTGACCGGTTTGGCTCAGTGGATAGAGCGTCGGCCTGCGGACTGAAGGGTCCCGGGTTCAATTCCGGTCAAGGGCATGTACCTGGGTTGCGGGGCACATCCCCAGTGGGTGGTGTGCAGGAGGCAGCTGATTGATGTCTCTCTCTCATCGATGTTTCTAACTTTCTATCCCTCTCTCTTCCTCTCTGTAAAAAATCAATAAAATATATTTTAAAAAAAAGAATTAATATCCACCCCTCTGCTATGTATTCACTACAATTCTGACAGCTAAAATTGACCCCATCCCAGGAAAACAGTCTCAGTTGTATATAGACAGTGTATTTGGTATATCCTAACAATTATAAAGTTGTAACATAGTGTTTAATGGTTTCCCCAAAAGTATTATATGGCTCTTCCTCTATGTTGCAGAAAGTTCTTCAGAACTCTTTTTTTGTTTTGTTTTGTTTTAATTATTTTTTTTATTGTTTGAAGTATTACAAATAGTAGTACATGTCTCCTTTTTTTTTCCCCCATTGACCTCCCCACTGGCCTCCCTTACCCCCCAGTACATGCCTTTACCTGCCCGCCCCCCCCCCCCCCAGTGTCTTGTATCCATTGGTTATGCTTATATGCATGCGTACAAGTCCTTCGGTTGATCTCTTACAGCCACCCCCACCCCCAACCTCCCCTGCCTTACAGAACTCTTAAATATCTGTTCATGTCATTCACTCATTTAGGTAAGTCTTCTTTCATCTCACACTTACTCATTGTTATAATATATGCATTTTTTATAAATATGACTTTGACAAGCATTGTATGTCAAGCACTATGCTAAGTACTGCAGATATAGGAGGAAATAGATTACTTGAAGATCATGGTCCTCCACAGCTTAGTGTGCCAGGAAAGGCAGACCAGTAAACAGACAATTATAACACAGTGTGGGAAACAATAGAGGAACCACATAGGAGGAACACCTCATCTAGATTTGATGAAGGCAGCAAAGCTTCCAGGAGAATGGGATACCTCAATTTCGTCTACTAGAACATAGGCACCAGCCAATTGAAAGAGATAAGAGTGAAAATCAATTTAAGTATCAGGGAGAAGAATAGCTTGTATAAAGATTAAGGAATAGGAGAGAGAGCACTGAATGTTAAAGAACCTGAATGGGCGACTAAAGTTCCTGAGGGTAGCGCCAAAAAAGAATTTTATTGATCACCCAAGTTAATACTGTCCCATAACCCACTCCCATGTGGACCTCCATGACATTAGCTTGCTTTATATTTTAAAGCTCTTGTCAGTACAATAAACACTTCATTTATCTTAAACCATAAATATGTTGATTTATCAATCATTGATTTAGGGATAAGAACTCTTCTTTGAGAATGAACCTACTTATTGGGGTGAGGGGGATTTCTCTCTGTTACATAAGCCATATCTGTAATATATCATTAACAATTTCCAGTTTAGATGATTTTTTTAAAATTCACTGATATTTTTACTTTTTTAGTTTTTACTTTTTCTTACAATTCTATGGAGATATAATTGACATAGAATACTGTATAAGTTTAAGTTGTACATCATAATGACTTGACTTACATACATGGTATAATGATTACCACAATTAGTTTAGTTAACATCCATCCTTTAAAATTTATATATATATTTAAGCTTTATATATAAATTTTAAAGGGAATTTATATATATATAAATTCCCTTGTGATAAGAACTTTTAGGATCTACTCTCTTAGCAACTTTGAAATATACTACACAACATGGTTAAGTATAGTCATCATTATAGTGCATTACATCCCCAGTACTTATTTATCGCATAGTTGGAAGTCTGTATCCTTTGACAACCTTTACCCAATTTCCCCTACTGCTCACCTCTAGTAACTACAAATCTGATCTCTTTTTCTGAGTTTTATTTTATTTTATATTCCATGTATAAGTGAGATTATGCAGCATTTGTCTTTTTCTGGCATTTCTCCTAGCATAATGCCCTCAAGACTCAGAGTTTTGGAGGGTTATTTTTGGAGTAGAGAAAGAACTTAAAGACAATTCTGAAGTAATCCAAATGCAAATTTTTATTATATTTTCCCAAATGTTTATAACTATCTTATCTACACCTGAATTTTTAACATTTTTTCATTTAATCTCCTCAAAGTGTTCAAATTAATTTTCACAGAAACAACTCTTTCTAAAATGATGTAATATTTAGATAATTGTTTATTGTTTTGACTCCTCCTGAAGGCAAAGGCCTTAAATTTAAGGACCCATTGTATATTTAGGTTTTAGAATATTTCCCAATGCCTAATGGGTATCTACACTAATAAAAGAGAAAGATGCTAATTGACTGTACCTCCACTATGCCCACAGCCAATGAGGAATAATATGCAAATAAACCCAAGAAAGATGGCGGGTGAATTTGCATATGCAGGCGGGGCAGGCGGTGCCTGAGGCCCCAGGGAGTCCAGGCCTGGGGGTCAGGCTTGAAGCTGCCTGTGGGGTCTAGGCGGTGATCAGGACTGGGCAGGCTGGGCGGGCAGCGCCTGATGCCCCCGCAGAGTCCAGGAGTTGATCGAACTGGGCAGTTCCAGCAGGCAGCGCCTGATGCTGCCCGAGGGGTCCAGGCAGTGATCGGGATGGGGCAGGCGGGGGTGGCCAGGGTCTCCAGGATCACTGCCTGCCCCTGGGGCCACCTGTAGACACCAGTGGAGCAGGCCTGGGTTGAACATTTTAATGAAAATGGGATGCCTGTGCCCTGCCCCACAGTGCAGCGTCCCTGGCGAGGAGAGGGAAGTGGGCAGTTAGGAGGCACCAGGGCTCTGAAGTGGCTGAGAGCAACCTGCAGGCGCGCTACCAGGAAGAGGTGCTGAACCATGAGGATGCAGAGGGCTGGCTGATGGAGGCGCCCAAAGGTGCAGATGAGGCAGCTCTCACAGGTGCTGAGCTGGAAAAGTGCATCCACAGCCTGATGGACTAAATCGCCTTTTTGAAGAAGGTGCACAAAGAGGAGATCGCCAAGCAGTATGCTCAGGTCTCCGTGGAGATGGACGAGTTCTCCAAGTCCGACCTCTCCACCGCACTCAAGGACATCCCCGCCCAGTACGAGAAGCTGGCTGCCAAGAGCATGCAGAATGCCGAAGAATGGTACAAGAGCCGCTTCACCTTGCTGACCGAGAGCGCTGCCAAGAACACCTATGCGGTTCCTTTCGCCAAGGACAAGGTGTCCGAGAGCCACCGCCTGCTCAAGGGAAGCACTGGGAAAGCAGCTGCGAGAGCTGGAGGATAAGCAGAACGCAGATGTTAGTGCTATACAGGACACAACCAACAATTAGAAAATGAGTTGAGAACTACGAAGAGTGAAATGGCACGATATTTAAAAGAATACCAGGACTTCCTCAATGTGGCTTTGGACATTGACATTGCAGCTTACAGGAAACTCTTGGAAGGTGAGGAGACCCGGCTCAGTTTCACCAGTGTGGGAAGCATAGCCAGTGGCTACTCCCAGAGTTCCTAGGTCTTTGGTCGATCTGCCTACGGTGGTTTACAGACCAGCTCCTACTTGATGTCCGCTCACTCCTTCCCTTCTTAATACACCAGCCACGTCCAGAAAGAGCAGATCGAGGTGTAAGAGACCATTGAGGCTGCAAAAGCCGAGGAAGCTAAGGATGAACCCCCTTTTGAAGGAGAAGCTGAAGAGGAGGAGAAGGAGAAGGAAGAGGCTGAGGAAGAGGAAGAAGGTGCCAAGGAATAATTTGAGGATGCAAAGGAGGAAGAAGGAGGTGAAGGTGAAGGAGAAGATACCCAAGAAGCTGAAGACGAGAAGAAAGATGAAGGTGCTGGGGAGGAGCAAGCAACCAAGAAGAAAGATTGAGCCCCCCTTTCCTTAATTATTTCAGGAATAATCCTCCCGAAACCAGGTCAACCCCGTCATCAACCAAGCAGTTGAGTTCCCAATACTATATGAATTAAGAAGTCAATATATAACATTCTGAGGTGACTCAGGTTGGACATTAAATATCATACTATGACTTTTCTCCTTATTCAGAGTATCAGTTTGCGTGCAGAGTGGCTTCCTGGCTTGCTGCCAGCCTGTGCATGATCCACACTTATGAGTTCAGGATCTATGACAATGTGAATAATTCAGATGTTTACAATAAAAACACATGAATACACAAATTCACTAATGTTAATTTAAACTTCATGGAAAAAAATAGTCCTTTGAATCTTTGGTTGTTAGAAATTAAAGACCTCAAATCATGTGCAATAAACAGTAAATAAAGTTACACTGAATGACAAAAAAAAAAAAAAAAAGAAAGAAAAAGAAATACATTAGGAGCCAGGAAACTTTCAAAGAACTGGGGAACCATTCCCAAATCAGGAAGGGAAGTCACAGGGTGTATATTATTGCTACGAATACAGTATTTCCTACTACTTACAACATATACAATGTAATATATTAGATGCCTTCCTATCGCATGAAGTACGTATTATCATAGAGTAATACTGGTAGATATGTTATAGTTATGGCAGTATGTCATATTCTATCTATATTAATAAAAGGGTAATATGCTAATTAGACCATGATTCCTTCCAGATGTCCTTCCGGACAAAGCCATGGTCGCGGGGCCGAGGCAGAGGCGGTTAGGGGTGATCAGGCCAGGAGGGGAGGGCAGTTGGGGGTGATCAGGCTGGCAGGGGGGTGCAGTTGGGGGCAAGCAGGCCAGCAGGCAGAGTGGTTAGAGGAGATCAAGCAGGCAGGCAGGTGAGCAGTTAGGAGCCAGTAGTCCTGGATTGCGAGGAGGTTGTCCGACTGCCAGTTTAGGCCCGATCCTATAGGGGTCCCAGATTGGAGAGGATGCAGGCCAGGCTGAGGGACACCCCTCCCCCGTGCACGAATATCGTGCACCAGGCCACTAGTCAATAAATATTTATTAAATGAACAAACATGATGTTAGGGAAGCATATTTTTAAAGACATAGCAAGCCAAGATAAGGAGTTTGAATATTTGGGTTGTCATAAAGAGATTTTGAAAGAGGAGAATGGCACAATTGAGACATGATATATTTTTTATGTTAAGAAAATTCTTCTGGCTGGTAAACAATTTTTATGTTAAGAAAATTCTTCTCCTATGTTAAGAGAATGTGGGATCCTGAAGCTGAGAAACCAATTAAGAACAAATGTGAGCATGGTATAGGCAGTAATGATAAATGTAAATTGTAAATAGATATGAAATAAATATTTATTAAGAAGTGTTTGGGAAACAGAATTCACAGAACTCACATAGATGCTGGTTATTTTTATGTCTCTCTTCTCCATGAAATTAATACCTACTCCCTGCCTTAACTATCAAAGAACATCAGTTAGAAACTCCCTCTTGTTCATCCAGTATTCTCCCAGAACAACCAGCAGTGTTTGTATGTATAATATATGTTCAGTAAATGTTCCAAGGTCCAATAACTGTTTAAACTTTTAGTTTGTTTTGACTCATACAGGAAACTTGAGCTGAATGTCAAAGAATCATAATGAGCTTTTACCCATGTTCTCAGGACCTAAGATAAACAAAAGTAAGTCAAAGGAAATCAAGAATAAAAGACTTTCAGAAATCAAACTGTTTACAGTGCCTTTTCATGTTTTCCTTGTGAGATTCTGCAAAAGTGATAGATAGGTTTGAAGCAGAGAAGAGAGATGCTTCGTAGCACTTATCCAGTCATTTGGGGGGGACATGCAATGGGTTAGAGAGCAATGTGAATGCAGTTGGCAGCAACATTTTCTGAAGACATCAGTGACTTAGGCTGACAGAGCATCAGTCCTTCTAGAAAGAAGAACTTTCAGGTACATTTGAAACAAGGATTAGAAGAAATTGAGAAGAGGGGAGATCCCTTTAAGTACAGGAATAGGAATACACTTGATAGGAAGAAGTCTTTTTTAATCTCTGCATTAATCTGTAAATTGTCTTAGAGTAGAGACTTTACCTAATTTTTTATTGTTATATCTATAATGCCTATAATGGAATCTGGCCAAAAATAAAATATTCGATGAATAAGTGAATGTAGGGTAGTGATGGAAGCAAAGTTGATGGGGCATTTCTGGTCTTAAATGTCAAGTGAAATGTCTCTACATTGCAGTAGGCAATGGTTTTTGAAGGAGTAGTAGGTGTGTGAAAAGTGAAAAGCAGCATTTTGGAAAGATTAATATAGCATCTTTGTGCAGGGGAAGTAAAAAGAAAGAAGATGTGCATCTTAGGAATAGTCTGAACCTGGGATCAGAAAGAAAATGACAGGTGTAAATGATGTAATAAAGAATTGTATGAACTTGAAAATGAATCCTATATGGGAAGAGAAAGGAGGTAAGGACCTGAGATAAATACAGGATTTGACATTGCTGCAATGGGTTCAAAAGACAGAAGGCAGTTCTGAGCTCCTGGGAGGCTGAATTCATCCAAGTCTTGGACCAAGGGGCACATGCCCAAATGACAAAGCAAAGGAGATAAGTAGGCAACAATGTAAACTGACCAAGTTAGAATTAAAAAGACAAAAAAGAAATGAAACATTCAACCAACAGAAATCAAACCCAGTTCTGGGTTCTCAAAATCAAGAAGGCATGATGATGTTAGAGAAAAGGGGGTGGAATTCTGGCTCATAATGCCAATGACAGCTAACATTTGAGAGTTACTATGTGACAGACACAATGCTATTTTGTCTTCACATAGATTATGTCTTGATTTCCATTTTACAGATGAGAAAACCAAGACAAAGAAAGGTTAAATTACTTGCCTAAGATCACACAACCAATGTGATGCCAGACACTATATTCATAATCACCTGTCCATACGCCTGTGTAAATTTATCAATCAGAACAGTCCATACTGGAAATTCATGTCACCAACAGGAAGAGGATAATTTGTGGTTAATAAATGCTCTCAAGTGACCCTTCCTCAACTAGATCCCGGCTCATTGGCTACCTCTGTAAGTCAATCACGCCTTTCAGACCTACCCTAACAGCAACAGGGATAAAAATATTTCAAGCCAGAATACATATTTGCAGTCCCTATGAATTTAGAAAATATGAAGGTTACAAATAAAAGAACTAAAACACATGGAATATAATAATAGAATCTCGCAAATATTGCACATTTAGATGGAGTTATAATTTACATCTTCCACAAATTGCTTATCAATTTCCTGCATTTTTACATCTCACAATTGAACTGCTTTCTAGTATTCCACTATCTTGTTATGCAAACCTATATATGATTCCATCTTTTTTTACTGCTTAAAATGTATATATATGTAAATTATTATTCATTGGACCTTTTGCATCTGAGATATAAGTGCTGAATCAAGGTGGGAACCATCAAGTGTCTGTTTTAACCTGACTTGATTATATCTAAATATAAAATATAAATTAGCATTTTATTCTTGGTTGTATTTATTGTTGTATTATATCATGGATTAATTAAAAACATATGTGTTTTAAAATACCTAATTTACAATTCACCTGCCTATACCAGCATGAGATCAAAATCTGTAAAGACTAAAAGATTTATACTAAATTTGAACAGAATATAATAAATATATTCATATTGATTATTTTTTAGATTTATTATCAATTTTAGCTCAGTATTAAAAGTCTAAAAATAGAAGATAATCAGGTTCCAAGATGTCTGTGTTTTGTAATGTTGCCAAACATCATTTTTCTAGTCTATTGATGTGATTGACATATAGATATGATTCAGGAGAGAAACCATTATTAATAGGAAGAAAAGTTATGACTATTGATTCATGACACTTTGCAGTTTTAAGTAATTTGCTGGCTCTGTGTTCTCCAAAAGAACATGTTAAAATGGAGAACAGGTTAAGGAGCCTGCACCTTTTTAAAAAATCAAAACACTAATGGAATGAGACATTGAGATTTAAAATAAAATAAGTACCCAAAGGTGGAAAGTGTCAGAATGTCTACAACACCAAATCAAACTCTGTTCCCAGCTTCCTACTCCCACCCCTTTCTCAACCAACCCCCAGCCCTGGTTACGGGAATTGGAACCTTCCACAGTTGTCATGCAAACAAAAATTATGTCCATGCCATTGGCTGTGAGTTATCAAAGAAATTTCATTTGGCAAAATATGACTTACCTACAAAATTTGAGGCACAAACTCTCTGAAATGCAATGAGAGATCCTAATGGGAGCTACTTCATCATTTATTGTAATAAATTCTACACTATTTGTTCAAGTGTAGAATTTATTAAAATAGAGAGCTAAAGAGGAAAAGGTCTTAGCTTTTTCTTATTTTGGCCTACTGAATTGTGGGTGTTTTTTCTGTCTCCTGTAGTCTTGTAATGTATGACACCCTTAACCTTAGCCTTAGAAATAATTGGGTTCTCTTGGACATTAGATAAGTAGATGATGAAGGTGGTGAGTACAACCCTACAAATCCATCATTATGATTAGGGGGGAAATAATTGACAATATTCTGTAGTTGATGTATCATCTTTGGAATCTAAGTACTCTATCTTTGAAATGGGTTTGGAATCCATCCTACCATTATATCCCTAATTTAAGTTTTCATCATTTATTTTCTAAACTTGAAATTGACCCAAGCTGGGTTTCCTGCTCCCAGTCTCCTACACTTGAAATCATCTACCACTTTCCTAACAGAATTATCCTTTAAAAGCATAGTTCTAATTATGCCATTTCCAGCTCCCAAATCTTTGGCAGCTTTCTTTGTCTCCCAGTTAAAATTCAGTCTTTACGTGGTATTCAGGACACTTTATAATTCAGCTCCACTCTCTCTCTTCTGTCTTATCTCCTTCCACTCTCCTTCAAGCTCTAGATATCTTACACTACTTGCTGATCTCTAAACATGCACCCTTGTCATACCTCTGAGCCTTTGCACTTGGTGTTTCCTCTGTCAGGAATGCTTTCTTTTATTCCTCACCTGATGAAATCTTACTTTTCTCTCAATGCACAAATCAAAAGTTTCCTTCTCTGTGAAGACCTATGACCACCACCATCCATATAATATGTGTCTTCTTTGTCTTCTGAGAACACTATCATGCCATGAGCACTTCTCTCATTGTGTTATACTAAATTGAATCTCTTCCTCTCCCCCTAACAGACATGTCGGCTTTGTGATATAATGTCTTATTTATGGGGCAAAAAGGAGCCTGTGTTGCAGCCTTAAAAACTCAGAGATCTAAAGTAACCACAAAGGGTGTTCTAAAATTAAAACTTTTTAACTAAAAGCAGTTTATGGCAGGCAGACATGTCTTGGACTAGAATCTTCCCTGACAAAAGTCAGTCTTTACCTTAACTAAGCCTGTCTGTTGTCTTTTTGCATCTATGATAACATACATTTGGAATGCCAATACAATTTCCTTTTTCTGGACCCTTCAAAGCATAGGTACTGAAACAGATGGAGACCACAAATCCTTTCATTGCTATTCAATTAATTATTAACTGTTAACTATCCTGCACCACCTATGCAGAAGATGTATGTGTCTGTCATTTTACTTTTATCCAATCCCAGTTTTGCTTTCTCCCACCTCCCTAATATATCACAAATAAATTTCATGTAACCCACTTACATCTTCTCTTTTGGTTGTACTATGTAAAATAAGGTGCAAAACTGCCATTCTCTAGAGCATTTTCTCAATCATTGAGATTTTGTTTCCTGGCAATTGTCAACAGTTTGGCTCAAATAAACTCACAAAAATTCTCTACAGGTTTGAATGTTTCTTACATTGGCATTTATCTTTGTGTTTTTGTGTTTCCAAGGCTTAACACACACTATGCACTCAATAATTATTTCTTAAAAAAATTCGAGGAAAGTTGTTCTCTTATTCCATATAAAATAGAGTAATTTTAAGTTATGTAGAATAAAATATGTAGGCATTCAGAGGTATTGACTGAGTAATAATTAAAGATAATGTTTGTAGGTTTGCATGTAATGTGATCCCTAACTTTAATAATGTTACAGACTTATTGGGAAGACACAAATAAAATAATGCATGCATTAATTCGACAAGAATTTGTTAGACACCATATGCAAGACATTCTAATAAACAAATACTAAATAAATATTGTAGATAGGTATTTCAATAAATTCAGAAAAAGGTGAGATTATCAAATGGCACAATTGGGAAAGGCTTCATGGAGAAGTTAAGCTGTGAGTTGGACTCTGAATATGATAAATACTAAAAAAAAAAAGTAAATGGATCATATATGTAGAAGACAGCAAATGGTAAAGCAGATTAAGTAATGGGGATGCAGGTAAATTCATTCAGCCATTAATGGCTATATTTGGAGCTGGACCACATATTTAGCTGGAGAGGACCATAAAATAAGCTTAGGAGATGGATCTTACTTCAAAGACATTGGTGAGTCATGGAAAGTTAGAGTATAGTATATTGAGGCCATTATAAAATGCAAGGAGAGAGAAAAATAAAGACAATTTTTTGATAAATCTATAATAGTGCAGTCTCAAGAGGATGAGAAAATGAATTGGGTGGCAGCAGTGCAAAGAACAAACTTCCAGGTAATAAATAAAAATAAAAATCAGTTGTGAGTCCAAGCTCTGAAGTCTGATGTACCTACCTGTGCTTAAAATTCAACCCCACCACTTAATAGTAATGTGAATTTGATGAAACTTAATTTATCTATGCCTCAGGTTTTTTTTTCAATTCTAAAGAGACACTAATATACTAATATATGTTATCTATTATGTAATATATATTAATGTTATATACATTGTACATAGTGTCTCAAAAGTGTATACACACACTTTGAATAACTATAAAGGCAGTGTTTATTAAAATACATTTTATTTTCAAAATTGGGCTATCAGCTGTTATAGTGTGTATATATTTTGGGGGGACACCCTGTATATATCCCATAGTTATGTAATGGAGCTAAAGGAGATAATGCATATAAAACCAATAGAAATGCACAAGAAGGCAAAGATATATAAGACAACTAAAAGGGGTTGAAGAGTGACTCTATAATTTAGGACCTCTGTAACTAGGGAAATAATAATTTCACTGACAAACTGAGAAGCTGGATACATATATAGATTTGAGGAATAATAATAGTTTGTTTTTGGACATGTTGAGTTTCAGGTGACGGAAGTCATTCAACTATAGACAACCAGTGGGCAGCTGAAGAACTAAGACCAGTGCATGGAAGAAATAACTTTGACATAGAAGCTATTCATATATTTGTTCAACAAATATTTTATGAGTGCTTTCTTTCATTGCAGCCACTGTACTAGATGTTAGGGGGAAACTTATGAAAAAGGGAACACAAATGCTGTTCTTACATAGCACTCTATTGAGAACACCACAATCACACAAACACTAAAAACTATGATAAGTAATGTACATAAAAAGCCCTCCTTTGAAAAAACCACAGAGGATACTACTGGCATATCTAATATAGCCAATGCAAAGTGCAAAGAAAGATGTGCAGAAACTAATCTTTGAGATGCAGTTTGTTAGACATTGCAAGGCATTCTGGTAATCAAATACCAAATAAATATTATGGTTGTATTTCAAGAAATTTTTAAAAAGTGATATTATCAAATGGCACAATTGAGAAAGGCTTCATAGAGAAGCTACACTGTGAGTTGGACTCTGAATATGATAGATAATAAAAAAGAAGTAAGTGGATCATATATGTAGAAGATAGCATATGGTAAAGCAGCATAGGTAATAGGGGACCCAAGTAAATCCATTTCACCATTTATGGCTATATTTAGAGCTGGACTACATTAGCTGGAGATTGGATAGGAGAGGACCCTAAAATAAGTTTAGGAGATGGATCTTACTTCAAAGACAATCGTGAGTCATGGAAAGTTAGAGTAGAGAATAGTATATTGAGGCCATTATAAAATGCAAGGAGAGAGAAAGATAAAGACAATTTTTTTGATAAATCTGTAATAGTGCATCTCAAGAGGATGAGGAAATGAATTTGATGGCAGCAGTGGAAAGAAAACACTTCCAGGTAATAGATAAAATATTCAAATAATTGGAGAAGAGGATGCAGTCCATGAACAAGATCAATCAGAATAAGTCAGGGAGATAGGAGGCAAACCAGGGCACAAGAGGATTGTGGAAACCCTGGGAGAAGGATCTATGAAGAAAAGGAGGAACGTTCAACAGTGTCAAAATATACAAGAAGTTCAAAGAGAAAAAAGAGTAAGTAAAAAATATTGGAGTCAACACTGGGAAGATACTTAATAGCTTTGATAGCACGTTCTCAGAAAAACTGCAGAGAAACAATCAACACTCAATGTGCTGGGAAAACTTCTGTGGCAATGAAATGGGAGTATAATAGTGTTCAGATCAGTTATTGGAGAAGTCCAATCCCAGAAATCAGCAAAATCAATAATGCAAATGAAGAATGGGAGTAATACGCAGCTGTGAGCAATAGATTTAAAAAGACAGGAGGAGATACAAAAGAAAAGCTTATATCATTGTTTGGATTATCAATGAATACTTCACATGTTTCATTTAATTTAAAAGCATCTATCATTCTAACGGTTCCTCCTCCATTTAAAAATTTGTAACTTTTGATTCTTTAATTTTCAGTTACGCAAAATGCTAAAGACTTCTAAGTATGTCAAGCAAGGAAACTTTATCATCTGCTACTATGGGTTGGCATAACTTAGGAAATAAGGGTGAAAGTTAGACATGATACAGTCCCAGGATTTTTCAGTCTCACCCGCCTACAAAACTTTTAATATGAGATGATGCAACTGTAATATCAGAGAATTCCTAAATCTTAATTGCCAGTGCTAGTTGGAATTCAGCTGCAATAAAACAGAGAACCACGGAGTGATCCCTCAAACTACTTCAGTTTCCCCCCAACTCCTTCAGTTCACCCCATCAAATCAACCTTCATCATTTTAAACATGTAGTCACACAGATAAAAAGCATAAAAACTGGTGTGGGCAATAGGTCAATACATCTGACCTACTGGGTCTACAAAGATGAACCCAAGTAGGGGTGATTGCAAAGGAATAACTCTAAAATAAAATTCATTGAGTGTTGTATTATTTGATTCACGATTCACATCTGATAGAATTTAAAAGGAAAAATACTTGAGAATAAGAATGCAGAAACAACTTCTATTACACACTCAAAACGGGGACGGGCAAGAAAAACTTTGTTTTGAGATTCTTGTTTAGAGAAATTATGGAAATGTTTATTATTCTAATCCAGGCTTCTTTTGTGGTCTTAGAGTATATCCAGCCCTGCAGCCATACCGTCTAAAAAAAAATTATGGAGGCTAGAGTGACAATGAGGGCTCATCTTCACATCACCACTTTATTGTAAACTTTGTGCAAATACAACATTCTCAGCTAAAACACACAAAAGAACCTTTCACATGTTTTGCAGCCTTCCTCTAAGATGTGGAAGAGCCTGAGGTTAGACCTTTGTTAGCACAAGTCGAAACTTGAGGAGCATTGGGTTTCTCCCATAGTTGTTGGACCAGACCGTAATTACCATTTCCATTGGGCCACTTCATAGGGAAGCTTATGACAACACTAACCCAAAATTTCTACTGATATATAAATTCCCAAACACTGGAGCAACAAATATTGTCCCTCGGTTGAAAAATAATCACATTCTCCCTGTATCTCATGTCCAAAATTATTTGATTGATAGGCAGCAACCATTTCAGATTCTCAAATGATCCAACTCTGTTTATATCCACAGATTGACGTGAAGAAAAAGGGGGCCTAGCTGATCAATCACCCTTGCCCCCATCATCTTTTAGCACAGCGATTAAGAACACAGGTTCTAAAGTCAGGCCATGTGAGTTCAAATATCGCTGTCACTTCATTTGTTGGGAAAATCACTTAAATTCTCTTCCCCAAATTGGCATTTGCAAAATGTGGATACTGATCCTACTTACCTGGTAGAGTTGTTGGAATATTACAAGCAAGCAATAAAAATGTTTGCTAATATAATATAAACTAATTTCTTTTTTTTTTAAAATATATTTTATTGATTTTTTACAGAGAGGAAGAGAGAGGGATAGAAAGTTAGAAACATCGATGAGAGAGACATCGATCAGCCGCCTCCTGCACACCCCCTACTGGGGATGTGCCTGCAACCCAGGTACATGCCCTTGACCGGAATCGAACCTGGGACCCTTCAGTCCGCAGGCCGACGCTCTATCCACTGAGCCAAACCGGTCAGGGCTATATAAACTAATTTCATTCCATTTATTCAACAGTTCGCACATTATTAACACATTTCTTAATTCTTTTATTGAGTCCCTGTCTCCAGATGAATAAACCAGGGTTACCTTGGGAAAGAGCACTCTGAATTTTTATTCTGCCAGGTAGGGTACTCAGTGGAAGCAGGCAGTAATTCATCTAAATAGCATCCTCAATCCAGCACAGGTGAGAATCCATTCCAGGGGTTAGGCAATCATTCCTCTGCCTGCACCCCACTACTGTGCACAGGAATCACATTTTCTTGTTACTGTTTGCATGTGTATTATCCTTACAACTTGATGAGCCCAAGGAGATGAGCTTCACAGATGCAAAACTGTGCAGTTGCACAGGGCCCCACACTCAGATAGGCCTCACCCTTGGCTCAATGCCATGAAATTATTAATCATTTTTGCACAAGACACCTGAATTTTCATTTTGCATCAGGCCCTACATATTATATAGCTGGTCCTGCCTGGGGCCATGTCTTTTTCATAATTCCAAGAACAGTGCTGAAAGCTTGATCAATTCTATTAAAGGAATGACATTTGTGAACAAATGAATGAATTAAATGCATGAATGAATGAATGACTCCAAAAACACTCAAAAAGTGAGATATTTAAATCCAAATTATATTTCTTTTTTTCTTAAAAAGACAGTGGAGGGCCAAGCCCTAGCCCAAGAAGGAAAGGATGGCCAGGCATTGCCAGGGATGCTGACCCTGAGTGGCACAGAGTGAGGGCCTGCCCTTGCTGGTTTCATCCGTAGAGCTCCCATCAGTGTTAATGGGCGTAGGGAAAGGGGATGGATGGCAGGCCTGAGTCAGGCCTGCAGTATTCATTTTGATAACTGGATTCAGTCACATTTACTCCTTGAAGGTTATTAGTTATTTAAAATAATTTTGTTAAATGCTCGAGAGGGAAAATGAAGACATATTAATAAACACACAATTATGCAGGTTAGAGCAACAATGCAGTGCTGGTCATTCAGGAACCTTGTGCTAATTTTAATTAGCTGCTTTCCCTTGCTTTCAAATGTAATTAAAGGAGCTTAGTTGTGCTCAGTGATGCAAGCCACCTTATTTAATCACTAACATTATTTCCCTGAACTATTAATGATTTTCAAAACGCTTGTTTATGCAGAATTAGAACAGTAATTACCTTACCAGTTAATTTTGTACCTTCACATTTCACACCTAGCTCAAACGTCATTCATTTACCACGACTTCTCTGTCAAAACAAAGAAATGCTTGTTCTAAATGTGCTCCTGAGTGCCAAATTGAAAGCCAAGTTTTGTAACACTAATAAAGTAGCTCCCAAGTGAAACAGGTGTAGTAATTTAGACCCTTCCTGTCTCAAGCTTGCACATACATGCTATGTCTTTTCTTTATTAGCTTTAAAATGAGAGCTTGGTGTGCAAAATAAGCTATTTAATGCAGACTTGTGGAGCAGAATATAATCTTTAATTTAAACTAGTGCAGTAAAAAGAGGTCTTTAATTTTAACTGGCATGTGCGTGTGAATTTGAATTAATAATCCAGAAAATTGAAACTGTTTTGCCGCTGTTGCTGGATATTGACTGTTCTTCACATGCCCTTAGTTTCACTCACTCAATTTCTCTCCCAAACCATGGCTAGCGCTTTCCTTCCCATCTTTCCCCCCTTATGATGTAGCTGCTTTATGAAAAGCAGAGCTTTCAGAAAAAGAAAGGTCTCAGTTAACTGAACTTCCTTTACCAAAACAAAACCAAAAAGATGCTTTAATAAAGGAATACTAAATCTGTATTAATTTAGTTTACAGAAGGAATATAATTGATGTATTCATTATATCTACTTAAAACGTAATTCAAGTGCACTCTGAATTCATGCCTGATTGAATACTTAGGTGGGAAAATTATCTATCCACATTTCTAGTGATGAACCCCCTGACTCCAGGGGTACCGATTCCTACTCTGAAGCTTGTTCTCATATCAGAAGCAACTCTTTAGAAAATGCTGGTAACAATTACACCTATGATGTTATAATGAGTATAATTTGGATAGAACTCAAACACAACCGCCCTTCAGAGCCTCTGCGTAAGGATCCTCACCCAAGAGGCCTCCAGGTGTACTGCTAACCCTGCCTGGGCACTCCTTCCCTTCACCCAAGGAACACTGAGCATGTGTAGCACACAGTTAGCTTCAATCATGGTATATTAATTCCTTCACTAAATGCAGGGCATTTGTAATTAATAACATATTTGTTTGTTTAAAAAAACAAACATTTCCTGATCCTTAACACCTTGGGGCTGGGACCATGTCTTTTCAGTTAATATTTGCATGTGACTCATACAAGTTTCAAGGTGGAATTTGTTTAATACTAGAGACATAAATGTGCACTCCAAGTCTCAAATAGGTTGGCTATTGTGCAAAAAAAAAAAGCATTGAACTGAAAGAATGTCAAGCATATTAGGGAACATAAAATGTGTGTTTTAGGGCAGACAACAGCCGAAGTGCCTATCAGCAGGTGAGTGGATTAAAAAAAAACTGTAGTACATCTACACACTGGAATACTACCCTGCTGTAAAAAGGAAGGAACTCCTACCATTTGCAACAGCATGGATGGACCTGGACAGCTAAGGAAAATAAGTCAGTTGGAGAAAGATAAATATCACATGATCTCATTCATTTATGGAATATAATGGACAACATAAACTGATGAGCAAAAACAAATCCAGAGACAGAGAATCATCGATCAGACCATCAAACCTCAGCGGGTGGGCAGGGGAGGGTGGAGGTAAGGGGGAGAGATCAACCAAAGGACTTGTATGCATGCATATAAGCCTAACCAATGGACACAGACACTAGGGGGATGAGGACACTAGCAGGGGGAGGGGGGGGCGGCAATGGGAGAATAAGGACACATATGTAATACCTTAATCAATAAAGAAAAAATTTTTAATTAAAAAATTAAAAAAGAGAGTTAATAATTTGATTAAGAATAGAAGAGGTTACTGATCATATCTGAAGTGCATTTAGATTAGAAAGAGAAGAAAAAGCAGAAAAGGAAAGTCCTGACAGGCTTGTATCTGTATCAAACAACCTTGAGAGGAGGCCTGTGATCAAGCTGACAGTGAATACACTCAGCCTCTATTTCCCAAGGAAGAATCACCCATCAGACCTTCAACAAGAGGAGCCAAGCCCCTATGAGAGGGGAGAGTGCCCGATGGAATCCCAATGGTCCCACTATCCTGAGAGGATAAATAGACTGCCAGCCAGAAATAGATATGCATTTATGTAAATGTCTATACCTTTTGCTAGTTCATGATGCTCTTTTAATAGAAGGCAAAGATTTTCATTAATTAAAGCTTAAAATTTAAATTGCTAGAAGGCAATTACCTATGCAGTAAGACTCATTCACACTAGAATGTAACAGTCAACATGGGTACATAACAATTCCAAGTGATTTCAGCTGGATGCTATAAAGAGAAGACATGTGCAGAGGCAATTTGACATTGTCCAGAAGACAAACACCTCTGTTTCTGAATCCGGCATACCTTTGCTATAAAGACACTTCATTGACAGCAGATTTTTAAATCAAGGTATAGGTATCGTTTTGTATGGTACAGCTTTTATTTCTTTTAATTTGGTCACATTTCCCCAAACTAGATTTCACTGGAGTAAACAAGCTCCTCAAAGGCAGAATTCATGTTGTATTCACCTATCGCCACTTAGGGCAAGTACTGTGCTCAGTAAATAACATGAAACAGTGATAACCAAAACTTGATAGTAATTGATACATGGCTTGAATCGTTAGATACCAAACAATAAATTTTGCCAAACTTCTCAGCTCGCTTCATTTTCTGCGCATACAGCTCGGCACTGGGGACTTCCTTAGCATGGGTCATGGCTGTGCCTTGTACATGCAGTTTTATTTAGCAAACATTGGCTACATGCTGACGAGCTGCCAGGCACTGTGCTGAGCTCTGAGAAAGCAAAGATTAGTAAGACCCTGCCCTTGCCCCTAGTGTGGGAGAGAGACATATAAACAAATAAGTTGAATATAAATGGGAGTGAGTTACAGAGGGGGAAAGAATCTCTCAGAATAGATTGTTATTATCAATGATTTAAAACATTGCTAGGAATATTTGGGATATTTGTATTTGGTTCCATGTTGTATCTTTATTCCTTACAGTAATGCTCTTCTAGAAGTCTACTGAAGATCTTTTCAGCTCTGAAATGTCGACCAGCTTACTATTCCTTAAGTCAAACTGGCATATATTCTATATATAATTTAACAATTTCCTATTAAAAATTTCTTGACCATGGAAAAAAGCTGCTCTTAATTTCCTGTAGAATTTTTTTATGAATCTTAAGATAATAATTAAGCCAATGTGTAACCCTTTCTTCTCTAGAATAAAATATTCCTGTTACAGTAGTCTTCCTTCATAAAGGCTATTTCCCATTCTTTAATAAGTATGACCCTTTAATAAGTATAAAGTATACTTTGAAAATATAATGGAAAGTAACCCTAAAGTTACTTTCCATATTATTTTCTCTTTTGTTTTTTTAGTTTTTGTTTCCACCCTCTCTCCATTCTTCACTTCTTATAAACATATAGTCTTGTAAGACATTCTGCATGGAATATGAAAGCTGATAAAACCAATTCTTGCCCTTAAGCATCTTACAGCTCTATAAGAAAGATTGTTTAAACGTGTTACTAAGGAAACCACTAATAAAGTACTTGGGTGTTCAGAGTGAGTAAAAATGAATAATCAGAAAAAGATTGATAAAGTATATAGGTATAATTTCCATAGGAAGAAGAGTTAAAAAAAATACATTCTAGGGGGGGAAATAAATAAATCATGTAACAAGGAGAGAGAGGAGATGGGGGAAACATTTGGTGTACTTAGAGAATTCCAAATAATAATCATGTTGGGGTAGATGTAGTAGAACACTAAATAATTGCAATGAAAAATAAGGCTGCAAAAGCAAGGAGAAACCCAAGGTTCAGTGTCCTTTTCTGTCATGCAACAGTGGTTGGACTTTATTCTCCAGGACAATGTAGAGTCACTGAGGACCTTTGAGCAAAAGACCAAAGTAAATTAAACAAAATTAGTCTTCTTGCCTTTTAGAACATAGAATAGATAAAGCATGAGTTTTAAAATCATGTAAAAGCAGTTAAAGTTTCAGTTATTCCTTTTGCCAATTGCTTAATCACATAAACATTTCTTTGGACTCTCCCCTAACCTCAGTTTTCTCATCTATAACAATCTATACTAATAAAAGGGTAATATGCTAATTAGACTGGGTGACGGGGCATCTTCCAGATGTCTGACTTCCTTCTGGACAGTTAGGGGGTGACCAGGCCAGCAGGGGAGTAGTTGGGGGGCATCCAGGCTGGCAGGGGGGCAGTTGGGGGTGGCCAGGCCAACAGGGAGGCAGTTGGGGGACAGCCAGGCCA
The DNA here is from genome assembly GCF_963455305.1 of Plecotus auritus. Classification (NCBI taxonomy): domain Eukaryota; kingdom Metazoa; phylum Chordata; class Mammalia; order Chiroptera; family Vespertilionidae; genus Plecotus; species Plecotus auritus. The sequence goes on from NC_137771.1 coordinate 68,151,851, forward strand.
GCAGGGGAGCAGTTGGGGGGTGGCCAGGCGAGCCAGCAGTCCCAGATTGCAAGAGGGATGTCCGACTGGCAGTCGGACATCCCCCAAGGGGTACCTGATTGGAGAGAGTGCAGGCCGGGCTGAGGGAGCCCCCCCCCTCCCCATGCATGAATTTTCGTGCACCAGGCCTCTAGTAAAAGCGTAATATGCAAATTGACCAAATGGCCATCTGGATTTCCTTCCAGATGACCTTCCAGATGAAGCAGGGCTGCAGCAGTGGGATCAAGGCAGCCACCTCAGCTGCGAGGAATCAAGGCAGCTGCAGCAGCTGCAAAGGCCTACTCTTGCACGAATTTCGTGCATTGGGCTTCTAGTTGATAATAAACCTCCCTCATTGATGTGTAGTGGAAGTGAATTTCTGTGCTGTTGTAAAAAGTCTATGCCTGGCATGGAGGATATGTTCAACCAATGTTTCCCATACCCCTTCCTCTATTTCCTATTTGCTTTAATGACATCTCTGATTCATTGGATACTTCACATCCCCTTCCCCACCAGGGGACAAACCCTGTCAATTCTATCTCTGCACTAGCACTTGTATCTACACTTTTCTTGACCTTTTCCTATCCTCTACCCTATTTCAAAACTTTATATCCATTTGCTTGAGCAATCACTTCAGGCATAATCCTAATTTAGACCACCTCTAGGCCCTCTACCCTCCAGCCTACCCTACTAACTGGCTGGATTCATCTTCATATAGCTGGTCCTATCATTGCCTTATCTAAAAAAATATGCGTGGTTCTTAATAGTCTGTAGAATTAAGTCCAAACTCTTAGTTTCACAGTGAGGGTCCTACAATTCCTGATCCAACATACCTTTTTTCAATAAACTGTCATTAATTCCCATAATTTGGCAAATAAAACAATTCTTATTTCCTCTGTTGCCCTGTGACTTCCTGACTCTCTGCACTTTCACTCATGCTGTTACACTTCATCCCTCCTGTTACACTGCACTCAACTGTGAAGGGAGCTGATTTGTTGAGAAAGGCATTAAGTAAAGTTAAAAATAAAATGGGTCTTTGGTGACATCATTGGACCACTGCATTAACTAGTCCTAGGGCCACCCAAACTCAGGACTTCTTGTTTTGTAAGCTAATAAATTCCTATGTGGTTTAATACAATTAGGTTGGGTTATTTTATTACTAGCAGTTGAAAATGTCCTATATGATAATGTGGTCACTCCTAATAAGCTCAAATTCAGCATGATGATGATATAGGAGAAAATAAGTGATAAACAACTAATATTTTTGATGAGAATAGAGCTTATTTCCCAGAAGAATTCATGCCTCCATACTCTGTGCCCCATGGAACCAGAATTGTTAAATCAGTCCGCTTAATTGGCCATAAGAAAACAAAGACTTCAGAAATAATTAAAAAGTTTATCAAAATTCAAATTCATCAGTAAAACCACCCACTGGCCTAAAGGTTAGTCCTACTTCTCCCCTAAAAAGGTATGAAGACAAGAGATAAAATATCTGTGGGCCTCCCTTCCTGCTAGGTCCATGCTGTACCTGCTGTGGCTTTCATGTCTGGCTTGACAATTGCTGGCCTTTCAGGAGATATTTCTTTCCTTACATAAAAATTATTTCAGAAAATTTTAGATGTTCTAATTTTAGAATGAATAAACAATCTTGTCCAAATTTAACTTCTTAAAATTCTCTGCTTTCCTTCTCAGAGAACATATGCCAACTCCTCAGAAGCTAGGCCAAGAGACAGTGCAATACCAAAGCCTTTTGTCCTAGAGATGGACCAGTCCCTTTGCTTCATGACTCAGGGGGATTCTTAGATTATCATTCTAAAAAAGCTAATGTGATTATTTATCCACTTACTATTTTTGTCTAATGTTTGTAGGTTCAGGCTCCAAATTTATTTTCTCATATTTCCAAGGAAGTCCAGAAAATAAGACATAGTTTTCCTAGTGGGTGATCCATCATGAATCTTTTTTTTTTTTTTTTTTTTTTTTTTTTAATTAGAGGAAATATTTTATTTTATTTTTTTTTTTTTTTCAAATTTTTATTAAGGTATTGTATGTGTACATATCTTGTTATCTGAACATCTCCAATTGTATCACTAACTTTTATATTACAGTGTAGTTTGAGTGCATGCTTTACCTTGGTTTGTTTGCTGTCAAAAATGAGAGGGATAGAGAGTAGGATGTATAGAATGGGATGAATGGGGAGGAGACAAGCCAGCAAAGCTAATTGGAAGGCAATGATCCAGAGAAGAGGAAGTAAATGCCTATCCTAGGCCAATGGTGGTGGAAATAGACAAGTGAACTAGATTTTGGAGATATTAACGAGGAGTGTCATAAGAGATCGTGATGAACTGCTTAAGAAAGGAAGGTAAATCAACCTGATTATGGAATATGAAGGACAAAAAGTTTAAAATAACATTAAATGAACATCAGAAAAGAATGAAGAGCACATATAAAAGTGGGAACCAAAGAAATGAGTTTACTTTTAGGTTATTTACATTCCTGCTGATTGGATAAGCAAAATGCACCATAGCATGCTAGTAGGTGTTCACTTGATGGGCTAAGTCCACAGAGTGTTGCTCTGAAAATATTTCTTCTAAACTAAAGTATCAATAGTTTTCTGCCAAAATCTGTGTTCTCTATTCCCTGAGAACATGGCTAGTGTATATTTCCTAGCCCCTCCTGATTCTTGAGGTGGCTATATGACAGTTCTCACCAATGGACTATGAACATAAGTAAAATGTGTCATCTGTGGACTTCATCCTTGAGACTGGTTATGCCTTCTCATTGCTTTCCTCCTGGTCACTGATTAGATCCCACAACAACCTTGTATCAACTATGATAATGCTAATAAGGGCCTGAAGAATGGATAGTGGAGCAATTGATCAAAAAAACCTGGATCCTTGAATGGAGAGCAGAGCCACCAGCTTACCTGAAATGCTCACCTTGGATGGTTACATCAGAGTTAAATGAGCTCTATTTTTTTTGCGGCCATTGACATGGTTGGAGCTTTTTGCTGTGGCATTACCTAAATTCACACAGATACTAGGTTCTGTTTACTTGGAGATCATTTGGCTTTAAAATGAGTCATCAAAAACAGATCCCAAGACAGAGAAGCTTCGATCAGACTGTCAAATCTCAGAGGGAAGGTAGGGGAGGGTGAGGGTAAGGGGGAGAGATCAACCAAAGGACTTGTATACATGCATATAAGCCTAACCAATGGATACAGACACCAGGGGGGTGAAGGCATGAGTGGGAGGGTGGGGGGCAATGGAGAAATAAGGACACATATGTAATACCTTAATCAATAAAAATAAATAAATAAATAAATAAATTGATTAAAATAAATAAAGTAAATGAGACATTCTTATCCTGAGGCTAAGGAGAGCTTCACTGTCTCTAAACTATTTACACATTGAGCTGAAGTAAAAATACTCATAGAAAAAGAGGGTAGACCTTAGGGATGACCCTAAGGGTAACCTAAGGGTTAGAGGTTAGGTTAGCTATACAAGTTTTAAAGACACTTTCCTTGCTCTCAATATCAGAAAAACCTGGTCTAGTCCCAGGCAGAAAGCTTGTTTTCATATAAATCTCAAACCAAGTGCTTTTCCCTCCTTGCCATGGTTTCTAGGAAACTCAGAGACATATCTGTGATGTGATAGCAAATATGGTAGCAAATATATAGGCCTGTGGACACATGATCTGTAAATTCTTGGTCACTGCTATCATTTTATGCTTACTCATATTTTCTCTCTTCACTAATTATCTCAACTATAAATTATGCCCTCTTTAACCATCTACACTAATAAAAGAGAAGGATGCAAACTGACCGTACCTTCGCAACACCCACCCAGCCAATCAGGAGTGAGTATGCAAATTAACCCAACAAAGATGGTGGGTTAATTTGCATACACAGGTGCCCAGTGGCCAGGGGTGGGACTCTTGCATCATCACCATGGCAACGTCGCAGGCAGTTCACACTGCCCCAGCTGCTCTGGGCCTCTAGGCAGCATGGGAAGGCGGAAAGTCGACTCCGGGTGGAGCGAAGGCAGAAAGGTGGCTCCAGGCAGGAGCAAAGGCTGTGCCGGCAGCCAGGGTAAGGAAGGCCCATTCTGCATGAGTCTTCATGCATTGGGCATCTAGTATAAGTTAACCATAAGTCACTTCAAATCATTTCACGACTGAAATGAGACATAAAAGAAAAAAATAAATGCATTTCAAAAGGACTCTTTTCTAAAAACTGAAGTTTTACTGTATATGCAGAAGCTATAAAACTCGATGAGATAATGAGTATTACTCCAAAGGTGATTTCAAAACAGCACCTTTTGGATAATCTACTTTGCAGCCTGCAATTTTGTGCTTTTACTTGCAAGAATATATTTATTAAGCTATTTATAGATTTTGAACGTATAATTTAGTGTTCTAAACACTTATTTCTTGATCTTTGCTCTTTATACCAGACATCCATTTAGTATAGCATATATTATTCAACTGTCATAATAACAGAAGCAAAATGAAAACACTCTGCTTTAATTTAGCAAAGAATTATATTTTAGTAACTTCTTTTCTGCTTTTTGGTTATATTATTTATATGTAGAAATTAAATAAATCATTTTCATAAGAGTTTTAACTATATTTAAATGGGGTTTTTGTAATGGCTTCCACCTCCTACAAGTTTAATGATACCATACTGAAGGAATTATATAATCACTAAAAAGATTCTAAAAGGTAGCACAGTAGTCATGTTGCACCAATTCAAAAGTTATTCAAAAGGTCAATTTTATTTCAGATTTCAAATATAAACCCTAATTTTAAAGCTGCCTAACTCTTTACATATAATCATGAACACTTTATGTATAATAGTGTCAGTGTTAGTTTTAGAAAAATATATGTTGAACTTTACACTAAATACATTTAATATTTAAATATATATTTTAAAGGCTTAAGGTGACAAAAAATATTTCCAATATTTCTACAATGCCCAAGATTCATGGTCTCCAGGCAACTGGGGAGCACATGGCTGCACAGGGTTGGACCTGTTCTCCCAGCACTGTTATGTGTTTGGTTGATGATTTATTCAAACCCAGTTTCAAACCTGCTATTAGCTCTCTCATTGCTTTAATGCAACTAGTCCACCATTCATAACTGTCAAGGACCAGTTCGTCGAAAGTAGGACATTTTGGGCCACCAAACTCGTAAAAATGTCTTTTTTCTTGCTTGCATATATGAGACTATATACACTATTTTCCCTATTCTTTCATATTTTCCACTTTTGTAAATACTTTGGAAGACATCAACCCAATTTTAAACTAACCTGTCAAATGAAAAACACTTGAATCATGAGTACTTATGGCATTTTTAGAGATTTTTTTTTTTTTTGCTATATGCAAAACTGATGATCATTATGGCCCCTGAATGCCTCTCAACTAGTCATGGGTAAGTAGCATTGGCTTCATAAAATAAAAATAAACCACAGACTATACAACTTGACAGGAATAAGTGATCCAGTGACTAAAAATTTGATGAGATCTTCTTTAAAAGGTGACAGAGACGTGACCACTTAGATTGCTCTGATTCTTTGCGATTTAAAAAAAAAAAAAATAGATGAATCTCGAGAGCACAACACTGCAGGAAAGAAGTCAAAGAAAAATCCATAGTGCATAATCCCATTCAAATAAAGTTAAATTTTGCAAATAAAAAAATAAAAGGATTAACCAAAATTTTAGAATATGGTTACTTGCGGGACAGGAAGCTGAGAGAATGGAATTTGAAGAGACAGCTAAGGGACTTCTGAAATTTTTGTGAAAACTTTAAAAAAAACCAAATGCCATATATCAGAAAAACATTCAGATTTTGGTTGTTGTTTAATGGGCAAAACCTTGTTCCTTTATAATTTTGGTGTGAAAAGCTTATTAGTATTTTCAGAGAACAAAAGGTTTATGGTATACTAGCTCAGTTTGAAAATGTCAGTCTTATGAGAGCTCAGAAAGTCTTCTTGGGAGAATTTCCTGAGGTTTTGCCCATCTCATCAGGAATGTCGACAGAGAAATAAAATGGCACTCGATCTTCTAGACAGCTTGGTGTTTGTCTTTGGCTGTCAAGCAAAAAAAAAAAAAAAAAAAAAAAAAAAAAAAGCTGTGATTCCACTCATCTGGAGAAGATTAGAATACCCTGCAAAATCAGAGAAAATAGAAAATGGAATAACAGAATGCAGGCCAGTCATTTTCTCCAACTCCCTTTGGAAGAGGGCATGGTCCCACCTCGTGGCGCATGAATTAATGAGTTACAACCTCAACAGATAAACACAGAGAGATGGAAATGTACCAGCGCACTTACATTTTGGGTCATGAGGCATAAAGAGTACATGGAAATTCATTCAAAGGGAAAAAAGCACACTCAATAAACAAATAGCATTTTAGTTTTGAATCTGAAAAATTCTAGAAATTAATCATTTATTCACATAAACAGAAGGATTTTATGTGTTAAAATGCACGTACTTAGAGTCAGAAAGCTCACAATTTCAATTCCAAGTTTAAACTGAATGATTTTGATATTTTTCAGATGTTTCTCTAAAAGCACATACACCTACTCTATGAAGAGGGCATTTACAACTAATATTACCTGGAGACCATTTAACTTCAGGATGAAATATATATGCATGTATATATGTACATATATATACATATACATGTACATACACACAAGGATAATCATACATATATACATGTCACATATATACATGCATATATTTATTGCAGTAAAAATTTGAATAAAAATACACTTTTGTTTCCTTAAAATTAACTTAAAATCATTTTAAAATTGCATTCCTCCTTTAATACCACGTACTGTGCAATAAACCTTGTATTACATCATTATATCAACTGAACACACACATTCCCCAAAGAACTGGCTCAGGAAAGTGCCACAACATGGCAGCCTGTCCCATCCCCCTTTGGCTTAGATTCCAATTAAGTCTAACCATGAGGGAATGGCTTTCTGCCAAGAGCACAACAGAGGGAAAGGACAATGTTAGTCTTGGGCCATGGGGAAATTAAAGGCAATAATGGAGACTGGTGCTTCTGGAATTGCCCCCTCTGATCTAACGTGGAAAATGCTGAGAAGGAACTGGTGTGAACCAGTCATGTCCTCTTAATTTCTGATTTGTTTATTTTTCTATAATACATCTCTAGTACATTATTTTTCTATAATAAACCTCTAGCTTTAGAGTAAAACTCCAGCACATAGGCTGAAAAAAGGACAAGTCTCCTGCATCCTATGTTCTAATCCTTGCACCCCTTCTGACAGCTGTGTATCACCACCACCCTTTCTCTCCCAGAGCCTAGTTAACTACCTGAACCCAAGTTTCCATAAGAGACAGGTAGAGACCTGGCATTACATCACAGTGCGGACAAAGCTGGTCCTTTGGTACTTGAATCTTGATATAATGAAGAAACAGGATACCTGATTTCTAATCCCAGCTCTGCCACCAACTCACTGTGTGCTGCTGGGCAAGTCATTTCACGTCTCTGAGCTTTGTTTTCTCCTCTATAAAAATGGGATGCTTTAATGGTTTTCCAAATGTGGGCCACATTTTCAAAATGGCAGTTCCTGAAATCTTTTCAAGGTGTTCGTGAGATTGCAACAATTTTCACCACAATACTAGGATGTTATTTGCCTCTTTTACTCTCATTTACTCTCGAGTGTACAGAAGCTACATGAGAAGGACATTAGACTGTGGTGCTCTAATGCTTTGATAGCCTACTTAAGCAAATCAAAACCTAAGCCAGAGTCAATGCATTAGAATCTGAGAAAGTGAAACTTAACAACTAATCACAAACAGCCAAGTAGGCTTTCCCAAATAAGGCAACTGCTTAAACTATAGCCAATCAAGTAATTTTGGCTTCTGCATCTTCCCTGTAAAAAGTTTGTCCTTACCTCCCATTGCTGGAGTGCTTCTAACCACTTTCAGTTTGATGCTGCCCAGTCTGAATCAATGTATGCACAAATAAACTCTTAAAAATGTCAATGTGCCAGATTATCTCTTAACATATGTAATATCACAACATATTAAATGCTGAAGCCGATAAAGAATATAGCTATCCTCCATGAAACCAGACCTTAAAGAGATTTACTAAAATAAGTAAAACAATGCCACTTTTCTCACTAATAAAAGGTGTTGTTTCTCACAAATGTACATTTTTGTTTACTTAATAATATTTTTAAATTAATACACGTTTGAAATTTTTAAAAATCTAATATAATAACTAATGATAGATGCAATTCACATAAACCAAGCTCTTTGGGGTTCTTAATTCTCAATAACTTTTACAATTGTAAAGTAGCCCTGAGATCAATAAGTTTGAGAATGGCTAGACTAGATAATTCCTGAGACGATTTTCAGCACTATGATTATTTGATATCCTGTACATTATCACCTTTTATTACTTACTAGAGGTCCAGTGCACAAAATTCGTGCATGGGGGTGGAGGGGTCCCCTCAGCCCAGCCTGCACCCTCTCCAATCCAGGACCCCTCAGACATCCCTCTCACAATCCGGGACCACTGGCTCCTAACTGCTCACCTGCCTGCCTGCCTAATTAGCCCTAACAGCCCCCCTGCTGGCCTGGTCACCCCCAACTGCCCCCTCCCCACTGGCCTGGTCGACCCTAACTGCCCCCCCCACCAGCCTGGTCACCCCTTACTTCCACCCCTGCCAGTCTGGTCACCCCCAACTACCCCTCCGCCAGACTGGTTGCCCCCAACTGTCCCCCCGCACTGGCCTGGTCACCTCTTACTGCCCCCTATGCTGGCCTGGTTGCCCCCAACTGCCCTCCGGCTGGCCTGGTCACCCCTCACTGCCCCTCTCTGCCAGCCTGGTTGCCCCTCACTGCCCCCCCTGCCGGCCTGGTCACCCCATGCAGCCTGCTGCTCGGTCATTTGGTCGCCCCTCACTAACCCCCCTGCTGGCCTGTCGCCCCACGCAGCCTGTTCAGTCGTACATTCGGTTGCGATGGTTGCTTAGGCTTTTATATACATAGATAGTGAGTAATTTCATAGCAGAACTGAAATCACCTATTCATCTTGTCTTGTACAGACATAATATATGAACAAATAATTAAGCATATTTTCTAAATTAAATAATTGTTAAATAATTGATTTTCCTTAAAGAGAATCTATTAGACCAACAATCTTCTTCTAAATAAAACCACATTTAGTTACTCATATGTGGGTTACTCTGCATTTTGAAGCCTCTACTTATGAGATTTGTATTCTAAATGTTTGGACCAAGAATTAGCACCTGTTCCAAAATTTTGCAGAATTTTGACTCTGCAAAATTCTAACCAATATGGTCATTATATACTGAACACTAAACTAGTCAATCAGATATTAACCTTATAGGATTTGAAGGTGCCAGAGATATAAAGAATAGTGTGCCACACACTCTGACAGACACGTGGTGGTAAACTGAAGCTATGGATTAGTAGAAGCCATACAGTAGTAGAAGTACTATTTTTAAAAAGCCATGAGATAAAGAGAATCAAAAAAGAGAGGAAAGCCATCAGTCAATGCAGTGGGGGGAAAGAGAAGTGGAAATAGAGGGAGAAGCAAAGACTAATCGAAACTGCCACACCAGAAGGGCATACTGGCTAGAGTTGCTACCAGCCTGCTGGGACAGTCTCCCAAAAGATGCTTCAAGTTTCCACAAGCCTCAGTGAACTTTTCCAAGCACTTCATACAAACATGAATCAACTAGGCTCTCCCCAAGAAGAATACTAATGAAGGAAATTTCCTTATATAATTACAGAAGTACCAGTGCGATGAAGACAAAGGGTTTTAAGCTATGGGAGAATGATTGTGGATTTAATAGAAATCTGAAAATAAAGAGCTGGCAAACAGCACCAGAACCCAAGGGAGAGGTTAGGGCTGGGAACACGAATTCAGAGTGCATTCAAGATAGAGTTCAACAAATGACAGGAATAAGAGAGAGTACAGAGGGAAGCAAAGCCTGAGAAATAGCAGAGGTAAGTCCTATGATAATGAGGCAGAAGCAGAAGCAGGAAAGGGAAAGTGTGAAGAAGATAATGAAGTAAGAAACCTAGAAATGAAATTGGAAAAATGCTCTCCTTTAAGCAAGAGCAGGAAAGAGTTTCATGTGGCTCAGTTGCAGAGGCCAAAACCATAGGAACCATCTTTGACTCCACTCTTTCTCTCACACCCTGTGTCCAATCCATCAGCAAATCAGGTTGACTCAACCTTCCCAAGTTTGGACACTTTTCTTCATCCTTGTCTTTTCTACCAGCCTGGTCCAAGCCATCATCTTCTCATGCCTGAGGTTGCTGCAGTCATCCCTGCTTCTGCCCTTGTCCCCAATGTTCTTAGTCCAACACATCAGTCAGGGTGTTGGCTCTTTAAATGTCAGGCAGATAACCTCACTTCTCTTCCCCAATATCCTTCACTTGCTACCAGTCTTTTAAAGCCAAAGTCCTTACAATTACTGACAACCGCCAGTGCCCATGTGATATCTCCACATGTTACATCTCCCCACATGTCCCCTCTCTAATCTTATCTCCCACTGCTCTCCCCAGCTCACTCTCTTTGCTCCGTCACTGGCTTTCTCCTCCTGCTAGAACCGAACAGGCACGCTCCTGCATTTGGGCTTTGGTCCTGGTTGTCCTCTTTTCCTGAAATGTTCAATGAGATATCCAGGGCACAGAATTTAAGGAGGTGAGGTAGTGCAAGTGCAGACCCTCAGAGCGATTGTCCACTTAAATGCTGAGGCTTCTCACTGGACTCACCCAAGCCCTGTGTCCTGCATGCCTTCAGTTGACATGGTTCTTATTTATCCTATCAACTACTCATTTTCTTCATACTTCCTTTAGAATATAAGGGCAGAACTTGTTATTTGCTTTGTTGGATACATTTCAAGCACCAGACACAGTGCTGGAACATTATCAGTACTCAGTACATGGCTGGATGAATACATGGAAGATGGTATGGCTCAGAAATATCAAAGGCTGCAGATTTTAAATGGATTAACATATTTAGGAGTAAAAATGATTGTTACTTCTTTCTTAAAACACAGTTAAGTTCAAAAACCCACATGTAGATGGTTAAAGAATGATGGTTAAGAAGTAAAAGCCATGAATGCAAGGTCTGCTTTCTAGAAACAAGACAAAAATGTTCTAAAGAGTAAGGTGGTAAACATGTTACCTTTTCTTGGAATTTGCCAGGGAAGGAAAGTTGAAAAATAAGATATTTGCTTATAAGAGCAGAGACAGTGTGAGATATGGGAGTGGGCTAATAATCGTAGTTTGTAAGAAGAGAAATACCCATGGTTTGCAGAATAAAAAGGAAAGATCCAGAGAGCATTAAGTTGTTGAAGATGCAAGAGGCAAGTGATATATGGCTCTGGGAGAGGTAGGATTAAAGGGAGGAGAGGAAAACAAAAAAAAATAATATGAAGCAGTTTAATAAAATGGCACACTGCTCATGAGATTATTATTACATTATTACATATTAGTGGTTCTCACTCCTGTAGTGAAGGCAGATTTCAGCAAGGAGGTAGTGTTTGAACTAACTAAATTGAAGACTAGTCCACAGAGGAAAGGTTCGATCAGTGGCAATAGGTGAAAAACAATATTAGTCAGGTCTCAAGATAAAGGCAAACGGGATGATGTCCAACTAGTAAAGTTAAATTTGCAATTTTAGGCATCTAGAACGGTGATCAAGTCTGCTGTTTCCTATCAGGGCTCAGTCTTTCCCAGAGGGGTCATCAATGTAGTCATCAATATTTCCCACAGAAGAGTGGTCCCTTGTCCCAGGATCTTGAAGAATATGCATGCCTCCTGCCCAACCCCTACTAGTAAGTCCCTGGGAAATACACCTACACATTGCATCACTTAGTTATGTCAAACCTGCCCCAATTGGGCACACATTCATTGTTATAGCTTCAAAGAATTCTGAGTGATGTTTCATTTCTATTGTACCAAAAACATATTTCAAAAATAGGAGCCCTTTAAGTAAAACAAATATCATATGTATCCAAAGCACTCAACAGCTTTCAGGATTACTCACAATCTTTGTTGGTTTGTATAGAAATTTTAATTGTGTGCATCTGTTTTGTCTTCTAAAGCATAACAGAGCTCATACATCAGGAACAGTAAGCCCACACCCTTTTTAGCAAATTCTATTACTATACAGAGTTTCAGCCCAATAGCCAAAGGTGCAAGAGGCAGTGTGTCTGCAGTCCTCAGTCACATTGTCTTTAATATGGGCTATTTCAGCCAGCATCGTCTATAATGAAGGTGTTGGGTTTTGTGCTCTTTCAGAAGTTCCAGCCAGTGTCCATATGCCTTTCCCTTGGTCCTGAGAGCAGAAGAGTCTCGGGGAGGGGTGGACAAAATTGGAAAAATATAAATAACAAATCAAAAATTACAATTGATTGGATAAACAATTTCCCTTCATCTGTTTCTTAATAAGTGATCGATTTCATGATCAATATTCATTATTTCCCAGAACATACCAAACTGCTTATTGAACAAATGAATTGCTGAAACTACAATGACACAGAATCAAAAAGGTGAACCAATTTCTTTAATAACATGGGTTGAACGGACTGTCTCATCTTACTGGGTTGTTCCACATCAATGCACTTTTCTGCATAGCCCTTTGCAAAATGGCTGAAGTTCAGAGAAACAGGGGAGGTAATTCATTACTCATTAAAAGAAATGGGCTATGGGAGCACGTGTTTACACGTGTGCGGGATGAACTGCAGTTTGCGCTTAGCTGTCTTTAGTCTGTTTCAAGTAAATTCTCAAGCTGCCAAACCAGGCTCTCCCCAAAGGCATTGTCTTTGGAATTTGGTGTACTCAGTGGATGTGTAGAGAACTGAAAAACCCAAAGCATATTCACTTTCTAAATAAATTATTTCAATCAAAGAAAATGATATACATACTTGGGGTGAAATCATCAAGGTTAAATCAACTTCTTGGTAGCGAACACGGTCATTTCGTTTGCTGTTCTGTGATAACTTGCAAAGCATTTAATTGAACTTATCCAATTCTGATAAACTCATGGGCATCTAGGATATTCTACTTGGGGGTTCCCTTCAACATCTAGAAATAATATGATGACCGATACATTCTCAGATGGCTGTCTCCTCCTTAATTTTTAGTGATTTCCAGTGGTCTTGTGTACATACAAAGACAGACTGTAGAGAAATGCAGTTGCATCGGCAGTTAGTATCAGCACTCAGCACTCACTTCATGAAATTGCTAAGACTAATGTCTGACCAAACTCCAGTCATTAGCAGAGGTGATGAGCAGGATCCCTGGCCTAGTTATGTGCACACTGTCGCAGGCAGGCCTCCCGCTGTGGCTGCTACCACACCCTGCCCCTCTGCAGCCTGTCCAGGACAGGAACCACAGTAGCTTGTTTAACCCCTTTGGGCTCTCCTTTCTCTTCTTTCATCGCATAGTCCCATAGTGTCTACAAATTACCCTGCTCAACCAGAAATGCTGGACTGATCAATTATGAAAGCAGCAAATGATTTACCAGCTTTAAAAAATGCAAAACAAAAACAGCATATCACTTACTTAAAGTCAGTCAGCCAAGGCTTATCCAAAATACTTAGGAAAATCTCATTAAATCAGACTCCTCTAATTAGAAATTAGATAATTCTGATAGGAGCAAAGCTAAAGTTTACCTTTGTACTGTCTATAAGAAAATATATTTTATTTTTAAAGCAAAGGAATAACATAAACAAGCCTTAATGATTTGTAAATCTCAAGTTCTAGAGCGGATTCAACATTCTGCTAGGTATCTTGACAGCAAGTCCTCAACCTTGAAACTATCTTCATTCTGTATGTAAACCTCCACCTACAAAAAAACACTCAAAGCTTTAACTGTAAAAATATTCTTATCTATCACTAAAGAAAGTCTCAGAAAGACTTTACTAGGTAGCATAATTGGAGCCCAGATGTAATTAAATATATTTTAATATATGCATAAATGTCTCATTTATATTGCATCAGCACGAATTCATACAGGTAAAATTTCCAGACAACTGAGACTTTGGCTTTAAGCAGCAATACTTACTTATTTTAATTAGGGAGATATGACACAGTAGTTAAGTGTGGGAGCTGAGTCTGAGACTATTTCTGTTTCCACCTTGGGCAACTGAATGTTTTTTGGCTTCAGTTCCTCATCTGTAAAATGGGGATAATAAGGGTAACTCTTTATAATGTAGTTCTGAGGATTTAATGAGGAGATACGTGAAAAAGCCTTCAGATCAATGTTTGTTCCAGATTAAATGCTCAATAAATTCAAATTACTATTATTTAATCCTTTTTTAAGAACTTCAGAAAATATACTGCACAATTATCTGCCTTATCAAGTAGAATGCACTGAGCATAATTTAACCCATTCTTAATTTATTCAAAATCACCGTCATGAAAATGATGGTATTATGCCTTAGGGACCACTTCTTCCTTTATCAAGTCATGTCAATTATCCCACTTACATTAAGCTTTAATAGTTCTTCATCTCCCTCTTTTCATTGTTGTTTATTATCTGCTCTCTGTGTGTCTCTGCTGTTTCTAGTAAAGTGCCTTATTTTCAGAGAAGAAGGGAGAGGGAGGGAGAGATAGAAACATCGAAATGAGAGCGAATCATTGATTGGCTGCCTCATGTACACCCGACACTGGGGACCAAGCCTGCAACCTGAGCATGTGCCCTGACTGGGAATCCAACCATGACCTCTTGGTTCATGGATAGATGCTCAACCACTGAGCCACACCGGCTGGACAAAGTGCCTTATTTTATACACAATAATCCAGATGAGGTTCTATGAGGAATGCCTGATTCTCATATGAAGCACATTACATGTGCTTTCTGAGAGCTCTTTTCTGCACTGCCAGTAAGACCTTTGTCATGTTCTCCTGAATTCTAGTCTAGTCTGGATGACTAAATTGGCTAGACATCTGGGTTCTCCATAAGTACAGTACTATTCTATTTAAAAGGACTAAGTATATATTTATTTAAAGTACCATAATCCAGAATTTTCACTGAGACTGGCCATTCTCCAGTTACTAATAGTTTATAGAATTTATTTCTATGTCTTGTGAGCTCCTTTTAATTGGTAGAGGATCACTGTAATCAGACTTGCTTATTTGGATTCTGTAGAGGAAGATGACTTGATAATGTACTGTTTTCAGTCTCTCTCCATCACCCTTTTTCACCAATGAGTTACATCAATCTAAAAAGTATACAAATTTGGGGGAGATTTTTTAGTAGAATTTTTACCCAGTCTTTCATCATCTAATCTGAATTCTTCAAAATAAAACTCATATCAGAAAAATGAGATATGGGAAACTGTTAACAGCAGTCTCCAAGCATGGTGAGTGCATTCCTCTAATAGGTTTTCATCCATCAGCATCAGACTCAGCACAAACAGAGTATAGACTTTACCTTACATATGCTGCTACATTGAGGGGTTTTTTCATCTCATGGAGTGTAACATAAGCTGATGTGGCATTCAGGATTTACAGAAAAGAGATGTATTGTTACTCATCAAGGAAGAAGATATTTTCTCCAGAGAAAAGACAGACATCACAAAATACATATGCTCTAAAATGTAATATTAGAAAATGCTCATTTTATTCTTCTCAATGTCAAGTATAAAGGAACCATGATCTAATTAGGCTATTGGATGGTGATCATTTGTGATGGTGAATACCATAAAGAAGTTAATTACTGGTAGTGACTTCCTGTGTCTGGAGATAACGTTTCAGCAGAGAATAGTGTGAACGAAAGAGAGAAGAAAGTGGAGAAAAAAGGTGAGGAGATGGCACCCTCATTCTAGAAATTAAAATCATAGAATCCCCTATTTCTGCTACCAGGCTCAAAATGAATAAGAGGGAGAACCTTACCAACCCCAGTCACTGTCCTGAGAGGCTTGGTAGTATTTTCGCCACTAGCATGTGGGACCTTATTGAAACACAATTAGGTTGAACACCTCAACTCTCTCATTGGAAAATGTCATAACCCGGCAAAGCTACACTTAGATTTTAGAACTCAAAATGAATGCCAGACTGTATTCATGACCTAACAGATGGTAACTAACCATTCCTGGAACAATACCATCCTTTGGGTTCAAATCACCTGTGCTTTGACCAAACACCTTGGCCATGGCTGGGGGCATGCCCTGGCTCCAGGTTGAGGCTTGGCTATGCCTTGGCCCAGCACTTTTCCTTCTGATGGGCCAGGTCCAGAGCTGCACTCTGAAGTGGAATGAGAGGGCAGCTGAATTCACACTTTGCCCTGCTGAATACTCCTTAATTCTCACGAAAGGAAGGGGGGAAAAAACTGCTGCAAAACCCTAGAATTTATGTTTTATTCTCCTAGCTTCCCAGTTTTGTACCTTATCTTCTCCATCTTTCCTTGAATTCCACAACCACTCACCACCTCCAAGGGCCAAGACTATTTATTTCACTCATATTCTCATCCTATCAAAATCTGTTTTCAAAAATGTTGGATTAATTCACACTGAGTGACATCATTTCTTCAGGTACTTCCATCACCCAAAGAGATTTGCATTATAACAGGATCAATGCTATAAAGGCAGTTTCCAATCAGGGGTACATATGACATACTGGGGGAAGACAGGAAAATAGTAGTTCTTCTATTCATATGTATTTTCCATGTAAAAAAAATTAAAAGGTTTACTAATATTGAATATAGATTGAATCTAGTACCCCATTCAGTCTGCCTTCCACATGGTCACATGTCACAGAATTTACATAACATAACTTAAGAGCAGGAGGTCCCTGTGGAAGGGTTAACAGAACTGCATCAGATTGCCAGGTTTTTGTGATATCATGCAGCTTACTTAGGCTTAAAAGCTTAAGTAGATCAGTGTGTTATATTATCAAGTTGTAACTAAACTAAGCTGCCCAAAATGTAGGAGGAGATTTTTTAACTTATGTCAAAAAACCCTAAAACCTTCATTGGCATCATTCACAAGCTATCATAGCAAAAAAGTTGAAGTTCAAAATCCTACAGGGTTAACAACCATGACATCCACAAAACCTTTAAAATAGAGTAAAATATTTATTTCTCTGCAATAAAATAGAAAGGGCCTATAAAATTATTTCGTACCACACAGAGTGCAGCTGATTATCTCATGACCAAAATCCTGTGACCCATATTTACATAAATGTGCATTTTTCTTTTAAAAAACATCCAGAGGAATGAAATTGCTGACTTTGGGAAAGAAAACATAATTGATCTCACTTTTAAAGTTTAACTTGATGTTTCAACCATGGATGAGTAACACGGCATTACAACAACAAAAAAGCCTAAAACATGGGCTATGGTAAGAATATTTAAAAATTGGTATTTAGAATCAATTCCATTTTAATATGATTTTACTACTGAAAATGATATGTCTGTCACCTATAAAAAGCTCCCATATTTTCATACTTCTTAACAACTTGAAAATAGAATATTGTAACTTGATTAAAAATCCTCCAGATCAGAACTCTCAGAGGGATTTGAATCTATTTGTTAAAAATATAAGAATGTATATCTTCTAATTAGTTTTCAAAGACAACTGATTAGCATTTGAGAAGATGACCATTTGTTTGCCAAGGAGCAACACAAATACCTGTATAATCATGGGGCGGGTGAGGGGGGATGTCGGGGAGAGCTAAAAGCTGGGTATCACAAATCAGAAAAGGCAGACACAATGCCTTTTTGAATTTTACCTCCACGTTTTAATGAAGTATTCCTTTATCTCTAATAGGCATTAAAACAAAATTTTAAAATAAGTTTAACTTAGAACCAGACCAAGCTAAATCACAAAGTATTAAACCAATATGATAAAAATGTCTGAATGATAACCAATCACAGTCATAATAATTTTTGTGAAGGAAAAGGACTAGATACCACTATTAAATAAAATATTTTATTTCATTTTTGTCTCCTTCAGTTAAAATGTTTGCATATGTTCCATTATGTATGAATATATTCATAGAATAGTACATATATAATTTATAAATCAATAAATATGCATATTTAGGGGTAAGTACTCAAAAAAAGTTCATTGATGTGATGTATAACTTTAGAACTTTGGGCCACTACTTTTAGGAGTTTCCTTTTATATCCTTCTCCTATTCCTTTAAATAAAATACCATAAGTGGAATTTCAGATTGTAGTAAATACATGAAAGGCATGGGTACAGAGAGGTCTGTCCTTTCACCTCTGGAAGTATGCTCAGAATCCACCTATGTGTGGAGCAGTCTTCAGCGCATGCCCCACCTCAGAGCTCAACTAGATAAATGTGGTGGGGCTAACAGACATAAGTAAAAACTTCTACACAACTGGGTTAGCCTCAAGTTGGAAAATGTGACATTTCTATTTATTCATTTTTTTAAATCTTCCTTGATTTTGAATCCCTATAGTTCCCAGGTGCTGTAGCAACAGAGATACTTTAAAACTCATTTATTTCTGGAAGAAGTCAACACAGCTTATTTCCCCTTTGCCTAGGGAGGGCCCACAAGAACCCACTTTGAAATAAGGAAGCCATATGAAGCAGTTATACAAATTGCATTTGCAATGTGTCTTTAAATTGCAGGGAGCAGAAGTGCACCTGTGATTTTAAAACATTCCTAACAGTGTCCTCTGGATATGCTCCACCTTCAGTTCCCAACATTCTGCCGGCAAATGCTATTCCAGTCATTCTATTTCCTTCCTCGGCCCTTCTGTTACTCTGCCCACACGTTTCACGGAACTACCAGAAGCCACCAGGCAGGCAGCTGCCACAGAGCACCAAGCAAAGATGATGATTTTAACTTCTTGGGGTATAGTTTTCAAATGCCAGAAAACACAGAATCAAAGAAAATTAGCTATTCTGACAATCACACAATTCAGACAAGTGGGCAAATTTGATTCTGCCCCCAGTTACAGTAAAAGGCAACTGTTTCAAGATCTGTTTTTGTGTACTTGTGGTTCAGAAACATTTTCCCTGCAAATATGCTGGCAAAATAGCTCAGACCTTTAATACAGACCTGAGAAAGTACCAAAATTCTGAAGCATGTGCTTAACAGTGCATGACACACTTCCATACATGAACTCCATGATGTCCGCTTTCTCTCCAGGCTTCTTTTTCCCAACTTCCAAAGAAATACTCATATCAGAACCTAATCTTTAACAATGCAAAACAACAAGGTGCATTTTTTAAGAATAAATATATATGTAGGGAAAGTATAAAGATATGCACCAACCAAATTCATTATCAGAATTACTTCATAGAGGGAGAGTCCAGTAGTGCTCTACTGATAGGTAACCTTTCTGTTTTATATTGAGGGGTGAGTGGGTAGTCTTTACACCTTTTGAGAGTCTTAAATGTAGTTTGTAATACATTTTTAACCCTAATGCCTTTGATTCTTTATGACACAAACCTTCTCATTACCTAAACACTCAGGGTAAGGAGACTGAGCCCTAAAGTCAGATAAGCCGAAGTCAAAACCAGGTCTGTCACTTACTAGATGAGGCAATTTCCTTAATTACTCTAAGAATTGATTTGATTTATCTGAGATATATACAGAGATAACTGTATTACTTCAAAGATGGTTGGGTAAAATAAATTAAGTAATCAAGCAAGACCTTAGTACTCTGCCTAGCACATAGGAAGTACTCAATAAATGTTAGCTATCATGAGTAAATATTTTATGCTTTCTCAATGACCTGCCTACTACAAATTAACTCAACTTTGGACTATATTCACTGAGCATACCTTTCCATCTTTCCTTTCTGAAGAAACAAGTAAAATATACTAGTAGAATACCAAGGGATGTGACTCTCCATCAGAGAAAAGTCATACCCTTAGAGCCAAATTCTAGAAGTGTTTAAAACAAAATTCTTCTGCTCTAGAAAATAGTCTGGTTTGTTCTTTTCAGCATTTGGAATGGGTTTTCTCTTGTGCTAATGCATCAGAATGAGTTTTTAATTGACAATAATATAAGAATAGTATCGCCATGAATTAGATACTACAGATGCTCCGCCTGTTGGTTTTCCTACAATTCTAGACCTGAACATTATGATAATTATATATGCACATATATAGTGACCACAACCAGGTACTCCATATCAGTGTCTTTAGCTGTCATAAACGAAGACATTTCTGTAGCACACCAGCAACTTCTAAGCATCCCCATCCAGACAAAACTGCCCAGCAATTAACAATACTGCCTGGCAGTATACCATATCATCAGATATCCTTTCGACTGAAATGTCTCCCATGGAATCATACAATTCAGATATACATGGGATGCATTCAGCCTCCAAGTTGCCATCACTGCAGATAGGCTGGCTGCTCTCCATGGATTGGGGATGGCTCTGTGTGAGACCAAAGAGGTAATTTCAGCAGCAGCATCAGTCGCTTGGCTAATTGTTATCAGCATTATTCAGGGAGCCATGAGGGTGGGAGGTGATCCAGGAGAGATTTCAAAGCCTTTGCTAGTAACACAAAGACCACATCTGCTGCCTGACCATTGGCCATGGCCAATGAGCAAAGCCAAGAGGCATTCTATTTTCACTTGATTTTGTTCACTCTCCCCAGAGTGGTAAAGCTACCCACATTAACTGTGGAAGCTTCATTTCACATACATTTATCTTCAGGATTTATGTAAATGCTACATTTTCCTTTGGAGTTGCCTAATGCAGGAACCCGAACCAGTTCTGTCCTCTGGTTCCAAGATGTGGCTGATAAATGAAGAAGGCGACTCCTTTTCTCTTTTAGGTTGATTATCCCTGATGCTTAAGATAAACTGACTCAATTATTACCATCGACTTTCAGCTCTTCACCACAACCCACACTAGTCAATCTCCAACTCTGTGCTGTGATCAGGTTCTCTTGTTTATGGGCACTTTATCTAGGCTCTGATTCCGAGAGATTTCTGTTACCAAAAGTCCAAGTCCAACCTATTAAGGATTGCTGCTTCCTGTTTGACCTACATGTGGTCAGTAGCAGGAATGCTCTATCTGAATAAACCTGCCACATTTTTAAATAAGATGTGCATCTGCATAATTATCTTTAATTGGTGACCTAGTCCTTCCAGACATCTCAAGACATAGGTCTGTGATTCAGCTCAATGTTCTCTACTGGAACGTGTCTGAAGAATAACAAGGAGGAACCAGTGTCTCTTCACTAAAGGCAAAGTTTCTCTCCACCAGATCCTGGCCTCTGCACTAAGCCCACCTCCCAACTCTCCCACCCCGACTCAAATTCCTCTTAAGACATTTTTCCACCAAATCTGCAGCTCCACGTTCAGAAGTCATTATTACTTCCAACTTGTTTGTATCCATCATAATGCGCTGAGAGTCAGGATGCCTTTTTAATTACATAAATATGAGACACTAGACTCAAGCAACTTTCACATTTAAAAAAAACAAGAACAGCTTAGATGCAAAGAAATAGATTTCAAACACATGAAACATAATTTAAGTATTAAAACAAAATACACAGTTTCATCCATAAACATGTCTTTAGGTCTGTTTTGATGTAAAGCTCTCGTTGCTTTTCTGGGTTGACTTCAAAAGTATCCTGTTTTCTCCAAAAATTCTGTATAAGGAATCTGTGTTGGTTGGAACTCTAAAACTTTTCTGATTCAAACTTAAGTAGACTGACATTGTGCATATCATGCATATAAATTTGTAAGTGTGACAATTCCTTGAAAATTGACCTCAAAAAGAAAGTATGTGAATGGACCTAGTACAATGGCTGGCAAATAATAATAACAAGGACTCAATACATCTAAAAGATGAATTCAAGCCATTTTGTCATAAACTATGATTTACATTTTTTCTATGAAGGACTATACAAGAGAAATGAATTTTTTTTCTTGCATTAACTATAGAAATTCTAGCTCCTGAAAAAAAACTTGAAAAAATATAGTCAAGGACACTTACATATGTATTTGAAGAGAGAAAAAAAAAAACAACAGGCAAATCCAATAGGAAGCTGTCATCAAATACTGTCTTCTACATTTCTGTAGCATTAATATACTTGTTTAATAAAAAAGTAAAATAAAAAAAAGTCATAGAAATCTTCTTTTAAAAAAATTGTCACAAGAAAATAAAAGTAATTAATGAATAGTTATTTACCCCATTCTTCTCTGGCAGCCATCTTGCTTACTACACTAACATATAAAGATAGCAATTCTAAAACAATAAAGATAGTGTGGGGAAACCCCTTACTAATGAAACACTTTAAATGAGTTCCCTAAATACTTTAACTAGCATTTAATTTATTTTTAATCAGGTGCTTATCATTGGTTAAATAAATTCCAAAGGCCCCAGGATTCCACAGCCCTTAGATAGGCTAATCTCCCGTTGGGAAGCAACACATATTAAATAGTTGCTAAACCTTGGTAAATACACTTTTAATAATTAATTCTAGAAGTATTTAACTTGCAGTAATATACCGGATATTTCAGCAATAGTGTAGTCCATGGGGTATTGCTGAGGGATTTCTCAGATTAACACATTTGGGTCCCTGAGTCCCATCTGTATTCCTCTACCTGAATTAACAGCAGGTAATTCAACACACGGCTATGAGCCTCTGTGTGTTTGAGTGACCAATGATTTTATTACCATTATCAGTGAGATCAAATCAGTGAAATGCATCAGCCAAGGAAATGCTTAGTAAGGGATGAGACAGACGATGGCTTACAAGTCAACCTGGGTCTTCAAAAAGGATAACTACTGAAAAGAAAAATTACTTTTCCTGTTGAGATGTGTAAATATTATGTAGATATTCTAACACAATCTCTGTGATGGATGGTGCTCAATTTTAAACATATTTCAGTAATGCCTTAATTTAATAGAATGGGAGATACACACGATGTTGAAGGATCAAGGTGAGAATAAATTTTCTTGCACAGATGGTTTAGTCTTGTTCTTAAAAATCCATGGAATTCTTACACTTCTTGCTCTATAATAAAAAAGGGGCTTTGCTTCTTTGTTCCTTCTTTAAAATGAGATCCTGTAAATAACTACTTTGATACATTCTTATGGCCTGTCTAGTTCTCCTTATCCTCCTCTAAACCCTTATTTGGTGTAAATTGCTACTCACATGCTGTATGCTAACATTGAAGTCAGGCATGACCTTTGTCTCAAGCAGAACGGGCCACTTCCCCACCCAGACTGACAGAGAGCACAGACTGATCAGCAGATGGTGCTACAGAGCAGGCAGCAACCCAGGACTGAACTTGGAGCTCAAGGATCTGCAATCTTTGAGCTAGTCAGTTATCTCAGTGAGTAAGGGATTCTTCATTCCCCATCTTTTCTCTTCTCCACTTCCCCCGCCCCCCGATTTTATAAATGTAGTCTTACAAATAGCTTGGTCTTTTCCCCAGCACCATTCTTCGGCCTGTTCCTTCAGGGCATCATGAAATACCTGGGCAAACGTGAACAGTACAGATAGCCCTTTCATTCCAAAAGAAATACCCTGTTTCCCGCACCTGCTAACGAAAGCCTGCGCCATGACGATGTTTTAGTAGTGATAAGAATCAAGCATTTTCTGGAGCCATAATAGTCTAAAATGTTAATGCAGTGTACTTTTTAAAATGTGATCGATAGAAAGGGGGGGGCGGGGAGTGCCCATAAATTACTAAAGGCAAAAAACATTCTATTAACACACAGTGGATTTTGCAATGTTTGTTGGTCGCTGTTTCACTACGGGGAGAATTTTTAATTTACTGAGAGCTTGAGTTTTATTTTGTTTGTTTTGCTTTGTTTTTAAATACCTGCCTTTATCTTTCTCTGTTCAAGAGGGATATTTTTAACATGAGTCATTTAGGAAATGTAATTCTAATGTGGTATAGCTATAGGTTTCAATTAACGTTCTACCTTTCTGACAGCCTTTACATTACGTGTTTTATGAAATCATTAACTATTGTCATGTTTCTATTATGATACTATTAGGAAATAAAGAGACTTATGTAAATGGAGATGTAAAAGAAATGTATGACAGTTACTCCGAGCAACATCTGTGCACTATCATACATGCTCGCACTAATTTTCTAAAGATTGTTCCATTCGTTATAGAGCATTGTTAGCTGCAGTGGCACAACCCTTATTTCCATGCATTTAGGGAATGAGGCCGAGAGTGGGTAAATGAGAGCCTAATCAATACCACTTTTCATTTTGCATCTAATGTGCTGCCTTTCCCTTTCTTTTCCTCATGCACAAATCCAAAAAAGATCCTGACGTTACAGTCATAAAATGTAATTCTTCTGCAGAAACACAGACAATAATGCTTTCTGTATTCAGGCGTATTGCATATTCTAATGGCATTTGGCTAAATTGAGTATGGATTTAACATCAAAGGCTTCATGAATTTTTCAAATGAGATATTAAAGTCAATATTTCAAGTGAAAGATATTTCAATTTAGTTGCATACACAACAATAAAAAACTTCTACAAGGTAGAGGCACTAGTGGCTGTAGCAGTATTAGTTCATTCATGAAATTATTAGTTTATAAGAAAATCAAACATGAGGTTGTGATATGGCAACGACTCTGAATAAATTAGACTAACCGATATGCACTAGTGTGCTTTATCTTTTTGCAGGCTGAAGCAGTCCACTTGCCACGGGGATGTTCAGGGATCCTGGCTGTTTTTTTTCTAAACTCTGTTGATTAGCATGAAGATTTGCATTGCCATTTCATAAATCTCCTTATTTTCCTTTGTACTAGTAGAAGACTTAAGATATGAAAGACTTAAGAGAGGAAAAAGGAGCTGTTTTTCACCTTGCATTTCAGTGAATCTTACTTTAAGGTGTCAATACTAAAGTGGGTCTCCACAGTGATGCTAAATGTTGCCTTTCAGGAAGGTTGGAGGATGCTCAGTGTGTGTGTGTGTGTGTGTGTAGACACTGCGGCTTGCTGACAGCCATCCACGTCCTGGCAGATCACTGAGACTTGCAAACAACATAGCGTTTATGGATTTCTGAAGCAGCTTTCCACCAAAGAACTCCAAGCTCATCCACACGTTTCATCCACCTAACCAAATCCCCAGAGAGGAAAGGGTCGGCAGAGGCTGTGTCAGTCCCATTTCTCAGATGGGCAAATGTAAGGCACAGCACATGAAAACGAGTTGCTTTCCTACCGGCCTGTGGCCTTTTGGAAAATGCTGTAATGGAGCGGTCTGCACTAAAACTAGAAATAGAACCATGTCTTATTTCCAGAACAAAGTCCTGGATATGGAACCAAACATGTTTCCTCTTCAGCCATGTTGATGGCCGGTTGATGGCCTATGTTTGCATTGTCTTTTTGGCTTTGCTCTGTAGGCACACAGAAAGGCAACAGCCTGAATTTCCCGCACGCCAGGCCCCCATCTTACCGCTTTGTTTTGACTATTGTAAACTGTAGTGCCTTTTACCCAGTATTTTCAAGCCCTTCATGGGTTTAATCATGGATTAACTAGACCACAGATAGACACTCTGTACTCACAGACACTTTAGGTAATAAAGAGTAAAGCAGCCATGAACCTGCCCTCCTAGAGGAGATGGACATTTCTGGATGAGGACAAGCAGATCCCCCCACTGACCAGTATGCAGAAATGTATTCCTATAGTTCATGGCAAAGCCAGACAGCGAACAATGTAAAAGCACTCAGCTCTGCTCCCTGCCTTCAACCTGTCTGCTACCCATGCAGTGTTTAAACCAGTGCATTGTCAGAATCCCTCACTTGATCGAGGCCTCTTAAGCAAGATGGCATTTTAAAGACCCAACAACCCTGAAGTGCATAAAGATTTCATTCTGTAATTTGAAGGACGATTGCCCATCTTTGAAACAGAAAAAAAAAAACCCTAACTTCATAAGTACTCTGAAATGAGGAAGATAGGAAAATGCACACCATCACTAATGCTTTTTCTGCTCCTTTTTTTTTTTTTAACACGAGCAAACTATTAGAGCCATCATTTCTATTCAAAGGACATGGCATGCCCCAAGAGGGGGTTTACCTTTGGCCCATCCACCACACACATGTACCCACAAAATACTCACCTCACCTGTGTAAGTTAACACAACTCACAGGACAGGACTCATGTTGCAGTGGGATTGCACGAAGCTAGTTTTCAGTGTATCTGTACCCACCCGCAACACCACCAACAAAAAGCCTCCTGAACTGAAAATTCTTTCTTTGCTTCATTACATCTAAATGATCAGGCTCATTTCAGCCTCAATTCTCAAACTTCCCTCCCTCCTTTGATTCCCCTTTCTTTTTAAGGGACCCTATTGTAGGGAGGGAAAACAAACCGGAACAAAGCTACAATTCAATGCTCCTTTTAAGGCTTTCAGTTATAACAGTGCTCCTGGGCATGACTATTACATGTTGGTTTCTTTGGAAAACTGTTGATCTTTTGATGTTTATCATTTCTTTATTTAAACTGTAAAAAGGAGCTTTGTGGAGAACTAGACTTCATCTCGAACTAAGGCCTGTATTAACGTTTGGCCCTGGCCATGAATGAAAATGGAGGCTGTGGACTCAAACTATTCCCTCACTGGCCCCTGCCCACATCATAAAACCAGTAAGCTATTTGGCACAGAAGAAAAGAGATGGGAAAAGGCAGGAACTGAAAGCCAGGGCCGACCATGTACCTAAGAGCCACGAATATAAACACAGAAGGAAGTGTTAGCTTAGCTCAAGGAGGTGGCAAGGGGGACATCAGAGGTTTATGTGATATTCAGTGTTCATATTCCTAAAAGAAAGTGCGCATTTTAAAATTTTCACTGCACATCTGTGCATTGCTACATTTTTAAGGGCCTGCGAGGACTGGAATTACAGGAGATTTGAAGCTCACAACTGAGTAGCTCTGGCAAAGCGGCATGGGGGAGGAAGGCTACTGAAAATCATGGGGGAAAGGTACAGCCCGTGCCAGAGAGGAACATTAAAAAAGGGTTCTAGCGGAGGAAACTGTCAGCTTTATATATGGGAAGTTGAAATGGAAAAATTGGTAGTGCCACTGAACCTTAACAGCAGCTGCGAAATCAGAATTTACTCCCTAATCTGAATTAACTAATCAAAACCAGGTCACTCCTCCACCTTCCCTCCACTACCCACCGCGTAGCCTCTGGGTTATTTTTCATGACCAGTAGCATTCTGCAGCAAAATAAATAAGGAGCAAGGAAAACAGAAATACTAAAGGTCAACGTTTCCCCACCAGACCCAATGCACTGGAGATTTATCAATGGAAGAAAAAGACATAGGTGTTCCACCTTTTGGCTTTTCATTTTTGTGGTGCATAGACTTACTTAAAAAAGACCAAGGTTACAGCTGCATCACGAATGCACTCAAATAGAAACCAAGAATGATTTTTAAATGATGACTTCTGAGATCTAAGCTCCAAAGAACACTAAAAAGGAAGGGCTGCGAGAAGCAAAGGAACCACTGTGCTCATAATTTTTTTAAAAAATTCAGATTCACAGCTAATTTCATACACAAGCACTTTTGAATCAAGCATAAGTTTTTAATAAAATTGTACTGGTAAATTATCCAAAGAAATGCATTAAAGGGTGTACAATAGCCAAAGCATGATTTGAAACTTTTATTAACTGGTGATTATCTTCACTGATCCACATTACCATTCAGTTGCAGATGTTACTGACATTAAGATGTATGATGCGGAGGCTGGAGAAAAAGCCCATTTAAGACAGGTGAATACTTAATAGTAATTCAACATACCCGGCACAAAATGTCTTTCACAGGAGTTCAAGGATTTTCCCTTTTTTTCTCTCCTTGCAATTTTATGTGAATGTTTATAAATAAAATGAGAAATGAAACTCCATTTGGTAGCCATTTGACTTGTTCAAGTGTAATGGCCATTTAAAACTTTGCAATTTATCATTTTAGGCTTCTTTTTCATCTGACTTTATTTTTATTTATTTATTTTTAATTCTTCCTTTCCTTTGAATCCTTATGAAAGATTGACACTAAAAGTATGCAGATAAAATTTATCTGACATGGAGGGGTTGTTTATCTTTTAGTTTCTGTAACTCCACGGCTGATATTGCATCAGTTAACTGACTGCCCACTGGATCCAGACAGACCCCTTAGAACCTGGAATACCACCCTCTTTGCTATTCACCTGCTCAGTATTACCTAACGACCCGCTGCCTTCATCCCATAGCCCCCTCCCTACCCTGTGCTATCACCCTGAGCTAGATGCAGACACTGATGTATCCTATATGTCTCTAAATGCAACAAAACAGCAATCAGCTTATTAGGGATGCTTTTCATAAGCTGACTTTTAAGAAAGAGAACCTAGATATTCCAGGAAGAGGTAGAGACTTAAAGTCAAGAATTCCATGGAGAAGCAAGTCAGCACAATTGGAAGATTTCGAGAACAAGTCAGGCAATGAGTCCATCTCCCTCTCACTATCTTTCACATTACAAATGCCACTGGATTACTAATTTTATATACAGGTGATGCACGGGCTACATAGGTAGCAACAAAGGCCCCCGCAGCACCTCAGTCCTCTTTCCGTACAGTTCTGATTTTAAGGGTGTGACTGTCTCAGATAACGTGCGGCACACTGCAGGTGGTCAGTGTCCCCCTTCCAAATCCAAACTAAATAATGTTCCCCCAAACCCAACAGCTTCTCTCTGTTCCCTGCTCTCTGAATCTTTTCAGTCCTGTATTTTACACACTCCCCTGATCTGCTCTCTGCAGGATTGATTGAAAATAAAATATTAAAGGTCAATAATGACAAAATATATGCCATACCCCAGCTGGTATTTCTTTTTCAGCAATTGCTTTTACCCAGAGGAGTCGGTAATGGCAGACCCAAAACATGCAGCAACAGGGCCTGTGGAGAGTATGTTTTGTCTGAGAAAGTTTTTTTCTAATCACACAGCATAAGCATCTACTTATTCCGCATAAGCATAATTCTGATCCTGTAAACATACACATATGTGTATTCATAGTTTTCTCTTCCATATTTGGAAATATATATGCATTGCTAGCTATTGTATATAAACAGAAATTTTACTTTCTTTAGGGGAATCTATATTATAAAATGTATAACACAGTCGAACATGGAGTTTCCAATATCCAGACAAAACAGAGAGTGAAGAGTGATTCTCTTAAGGTCAAAGGTCCCAAGGAGTCTGAGTTGTTGTGAGCCACCCATTTTCAGACTGTGCTTAGAAAAGCTATACCTTTCCTCTGAGGTTTCTAAGGGGAGTCTTGGGGCAGACACGAGAAGGAGGCTGAGTCTGAAGGATGTTCAGTCTTTACAACCTCCTTCCTTAGCCAAAGCAACTCTACTTTTATCGATTTTACGTAAAAGAAGTTTGTGAAAGATTTGCGTACAGACACTTCTCCTCTGCTTAGAGGCAGAATGTTGGCCTCTTTCCAGGAAGAATGATACTGGGGAGATGAAGACTGACTCTAGGGGCCCAAAGGGAAAGGAGACTTTCTACTGAACCATCTTTCTTTATAGTTAGAGTCCTCAGCACATTTCTCTGTCCTGGCTAGTGATTCTGCTAGGGACTTTTCAAATACTAGGCCCGACCCAACATTGCCATTTTCTAGGTTCTCAAAGGCCTTCAACAAAGTTCATCCTTGGTATCCTTTTCAGGAATAGAAGTGAATATATAAATAACCTATGCTTATTTTACTTCTCAAAGAGACAGCATTTCTAGGGGATAATATCTAATTTGTCCATTCACATAAGGATAACTTTACTTCTTTTGAACAATCCAGTGAACTGAGTGTAAGATGACAAATATCCTTGCAAAGGTCTCACTCGGAGCTGCTCCTTAGCCTAAACTGTTAAACTTTCTGCTGCCAAGTTCTACTTTACGCATAAGTGCCCCCTGCAGCAGCGTCAGACATGCATTTTATGTTTGTGGCAGTGGGAGAATGACATATTTATAGGCTCTTTTCCTACTAGTCATTGTGCTCAATAGATGGTAATATAAACATAGCTGGAATCAACTATGGTAAGCACTTTCTGAAGGCAAGTGTTATCTCATACTGTATGGTCTGCCATCACTTCAGAGTGCATTTTGCCTTCCTCAATGGGGAGTTGCTAAACTAGTTATCTCAACCTCCGAAAGTGGGGTAAAAGAGACAATAAAAACTAAAATCATAATAATGACTAAATAATAATAATAAAAATGTGCTCTCACTTTGTCAGAATCTAGAAGTCCCCAGTTTGCAAAGGATTTCGCACTTCCTACATCTCTGCATTACATATGGTATGTTCAAGCCAATGTTAATTACCGTTCATGTTTGACTGTTGATTCATCCCTGTTTCAGTGGCAGGCAAAGGCTCACACAAACTTGGAGCTACCAGCAGCACCAGTTTGTCCTTCGGTAAAACTGATGTGCAATCAATTAAGTTCCAAATTTGAAATGGCATCAAAAGTCCAGCATCAAAAGTTGGACATGCCAGGGGGTTACCAAACTGTGCGTGTCCAATCAAATGTTTCCTTTGGTTCTGTCTTTGAGAAAGCTTCTCTCCTTCTCTAACAAAGGAAGACGATGCTCTGGTAGAACATTAGGGACATAGAGGTTTTCCTACTGAGGCAGTTACGCGGTACAGGAAGGGCTCTTTGTCACCAGGCTGCTCGTGGAGAACAGTGTGGTGCTTAAAATACAGTAATTACTGTTACAGTGTGTGCATAGCAATGTAAGAACCAAATCTAGAGCTATACGTGGTACCGAGAGTCAAGAAACAGCTGTAATTTTGGCTTTAAATATGTTTATGAGCATTCTGAATGGTTTAAGCTTGCTGTGCAACATATGATTTTAATTTTCTTTATGGATATAGGGGGGCCATGAAATGCTGACTTTTGCTATAATAATCTTGCAGGTTTCGGAGGAGCTATATAGGAGGCCAGTCAGTTCTCAAGCCTTCCTCTTAAATCTCCACATATAAATTTCTCAGTGGTGGATGTAAGTTAAAAAAAATTATACCACACATTATATAGTCTTATGTCTCTGATGTGAATGAGCCCTTTCAGTGGACTACTGAAGCTTGAAGAAAAGAAAGAAAAGAAAACCTGTAGAATGGAGGCACGTATCTTATTTACCAAATCGTAACTCTTTCCTTTGGAACAGAAGAAATAGAGTATTCCAAAGAAAAAATTAAATTTCCTTATTTACCACAGACAAAATTCAAGGAATAGTCATTTTTATATCGGAACTCATATTTAAACACATGTCAAAGCAAGTGCTAAATGGGTCACTTTTTAGAAATTGCTCAAGCAGATTTGCTTACAATTAAAAAAAGAAAAAACATTTGAATTGGCTCTAGTTATTGTAAGTTAATTGTGCCTACTTTGGCTTATTTTATTTAAAAGAACACATCCCAGACCAGTTCGTAGTTGAAAAATTAGTGATGAGAAAAAATGGATTCTACAAAAAGATGCACTTAATGAAAAAGAAATGATGTTATTTCCCTCAAATGAATTCTGTTGTGAGAGCCTAAAAACACCCATTTGACTAAAACTGGAGAATATAAACTTTGATAGACAAGTATTACTTGCTAAGGTGTGGAATCAGGCAGGTGATTTCATCTGCTCTTTAAAAATATTTTTCTGCATTATAATTTTTCAGCAACATGTCTTATTTCTGTCATCAAGATCTGAAGTTACTTTCAAATTAAAAAAAATACATTTGCCAGTCAAATATTTCTACCAGCTTCTGTTCACATCAAGAGAATATAGCAAATGACACACTAAAAGCTCAGGAATGTGTTGACAATTAAGTCCCAAGAAGCTAATAGCCAATCTGTTCTGATTAAAAGTACATATATATTTGAGGAGTACAACCCATTCTATGACAAGGGCAGCTAGACTCTGTACTTTCTCAGATGACAGTGTGGCAGGTGCAAGGCTGGGTTCATCAAACTTCACTTTATCTTTCACCTGGCACATAACTAGATTACATTTCCAAACCTTCCTTGTAGCTGGAGTCACAGAGTGAGCTCTGGCCAACAAGATGTGGTTGGAGTTATATGTGCAACTTTAGTCTTTTACCTTCTCCGTGGTATTCCACTCACTGAAGGATAAAGTCCAAGGACATGGCAGAGCCACATGACTGAGCAACCCTCGTCCTGAATGACTGCATGGAGCCAAGATGTGAGGGGAAAAACCACCTTTATCATGGGGAACCACTGAGATTTTTTTTTACTAATGTAAGCAGTTACATCCTTGTATCTCACACAGTTTAGGATCCAACTGAAAACCACAATAATAATAGAAATCCTAGTTTTGTTTTGTTCTTAAGACCCCTCAGAGAAGTAATGAGTGTATTCATTCAAAAACATTTACTTAGTATTTGAAAGATACATCCCTTCTCTTTCTTTTTTCTTTAAATATGTTTTTATAGTTTTCAGAGAGGAAGGGAGAGGCAGAGAGAGATAGAAACATCAATGATGAGAAAGAATCATTGATTGGCTTCCTCCAACGTGCCCCCTACCAGGGATTGAGACCACAGCCTTGGCATATGCACTGACCAGGAATCGAACTGTTACTTCTTGGTTCATGGGTTGAGGCTTAACCACTTAGCCACACCAGCCCGGCATCCCTCCTGATTCTTACAGTCCAATTGAAAAAGGGAGAGTGTTCCTGGGATTACAATGAAGCCTAAAGAAGGATATATTGTATTGGGTGCTAGTAGACATGCAGGAGAGGCTTCTAGCACAGGCTATAGGGGTTATTGAGGACTTCATAATGGTGGTTATAATTCAAATAAAAAAGTTAGTGGGAGTGGGCCACATAAAAAGTGAAGCTATGCATAATGGTGGGAAGGCTAAGGATGCCCTAGGTTCCATGCCATGAAATAAGGACCTCATCACTCAAGGACTTTACAGTGCTGTGGATTTATTATACACTGTAGTCAAATCCCAGGTTCCATCAGATGGTTTCATGACAGAAAAACCTATTTTACTAAATTTAAGCATATAATCACTCTCCAGGAAGGAAAAAAGCTATATCCACAAAAGTAAGGTCCAAATGAACCTCTTACTGATTCCCTTAAAATGACACATTTGGCCCATTCCCTAAAAGTGATGAGGATGTGGCAGCCTTGCTGGTTTTCAATTTTGGAAGAAATATCTCTATGTTTTGGCTATATAACATTAATTCTTTTGGCATTTTCTTAGAGAACCAAAATGATAATTTTGTGCTCTTAAACTTCAGACCAATATTTGTGTACTATAATTATATATAGATACTAGAGGCCTGGTGCACAGATTCGTGCACTGGTGGGGTTCCTCAGTGTGGCCTGCAGGGATCAGGCTGAAACCGGCAGTCCAACACCGCCTGCCGCTCCTGCCTGCCACTCCTGCTCATCCCGGCCCCACTGCACCTGCCGTAGGCTAGTGCCCAGTCAGTCCCGATCAGGAGATGCTCACGCCACTGCAGCAGCACTTGCCAGCTGTTAGCCCTGCGTCTGGTGCCCGTCGGTCAGCTTAGCGGCACTCCCACTATGGGAGCACACTGACTACCAGGGGGTTGCTCCAGCATTGAGCAGCTGCCCCCTGGTGGTCAATGCATATCATAGTGACTGGTCGACCAGTCATTCAGTCGCTTAGGCTTTTATATATATAGACTAGAGGCCTGGTGCTCAGGATTCGTGCGCTGGTGGGGGGCATGGCCTGCAGGGATTGGCCTGCTGTGGGAGTGCTACTCATCCAGGTCTGCAGAGTGGCTGTGGACCCACCCTCTGAGCGGCTGCTCCCTGGTCTGGCATATTCCATGGAGCCGGAGCACTCACCTCTCCATGGGACCTGGTCAGGGCCTGGCCCAGGGACAATAGAACTGAGAGGCGGTAGAGTAGGCCTCAGTCTATGGCAGCCACGACCCACCTCCCAGCCTCCTGGATCAGCTCTGCAAGCCCAGTGGCAGTGCTGCACGGCCTGCAGGCATCCAGAGGAGGCGGCAGGGAGTGAGGAGGAGGAACCTGGGGCGATGAGGCAACGATTGCAGCCCATGTTCCTGCCCATCAGCCCAGGGTTCACAGCGAGAGCAGCCACTCACTTATCCAGGTCAGCTGAGCGGCGCTCCCACTGTGGTAGCGCACTGACCACTAGGGGGCAGTGCCTGCATTGAGTGTCTGCACACTGGTGGTCAGTGTGTGTCATAGCAATTGGTCAACTGGTCATTCTGGTCATTCCACTGTTTGGTCGCTGGGCTTTTATTATATAGGATTGCTGGAAAAAGTATGGTTATCACTCTTTGAGTCTCATGTGCATAAAGTTAATAATCAATAGAAGTGTGTTCCATATTATAATTAATGGGACTGTTTTTTATTTATTTATCTGTTTGCTTGTTTATTTATTGTTGGTTTGAGTAGGAGATCCTAGTTTTCCTTTATGCATTTTTTCTTGAAGATGAGGAGAAATAAACTTGTACAGTTTCATTCTGGGCTTAAAGAAAGTGATGTAGAGAAGGGATCCACTGAAAACACTGAAACTGACATTTCTCTGAATCAGAGAAATAGACAAAAAGAGAGTATTTAAGAATAAAGCTATGTTTCAGGAATGCCAGAAAATAAAAGTGGTTAGGTAACATAAATAACAGACATTATTTACAAGACATTAGTCACTAGCTTTAGGCAATATACCAGGTTCAGACAAAAGTAACCAATAAAATGTGTCCATGCCAATGCTATCTTGGATATGTACAGAATTTTTCATAAAACTTTGGACATTGTGGAAAATAGCAGAGAAGACAATAATGCCCCAGGAAACAATTGTACCAATTGTATGCGTAGTATATCATTTCCTAGCTACCTGCAGTGTTTCTCATCTAAATCTTTATTTAAAATAATAAGGCCCAGCCTATTCTGATCATGTAGGAAGGCTTAAATTTATTTTGAGTAACAGAAAGACCACATTTCTATAAAAACATAAAAGAAAGGCTCCTTAACATGAAGAATGTGTTTAGGATTCTCAGTCTAAATCTTGCCTACATTCAGTTCTAAGCCCCTGAAAGCAGAAGGCTTTCATAGAATGGAACATGTTCTTGTCAAATCTCTTATTCTACAAACAATAGATAATATAAGAATAGAAAAGCAAAAATATATGATCATACTTAAAACCAAGGTAAGGATCCTTTGGGCTCCAAAAGGAACGAAAATGCAAGGCCATGTGCTGAGCTGAAGCTGTACAGCTCCTGGGTTTCCAGTCTGCAAGCAGCAATGGAGTTTGGAAGTTCAGGTCCTGGAGGAAAAGTGGAAATTCAATTGCTTCAAGTGAGATTGTGGAGTTGGGGATAGGGTATGGGGATGGGGGGGAGGGAGTTGGTGAGTGGAAGAGGGTATAAGAAGAGAAATCAGAGCCTGGTGTGCTCTTGAAGGCAGAAGGTGAAACTAGCTAGTCTCTCCTGTAAATATGGCTTAAAAATTATAACAACATGACATAATATTACAAACCAAAATATGTTGCTAACCATCATAGTCAGGAATTGAGTCAATCCATCCATTGGCTCAGCAGATACATCTGAGATCCCCTCATCACTGTAAAACAGATCAGAAATAACATGAGAAGACAAGTGTCTGAAAGGAATAGAGGTCAGAGATGCATGGGTAGGAGGGAGCAGTCACCAAGAACAGGGAGGATTACACACAGAAGGAGAAAGAAAAATTAAAAACACAGCAACAAAATTATAACAAAAATTCCCTCTCAAAATAAGTTTTAAATCAAATTATAAAGCTCATTAAGAAACACAATGTAAAGAAAGGTAGCTAAAAAAATTAATTTTCAGACTAGTGATCATTCAAAGAAATTAGTTTTATAATGTGGAAACTTTAATAGTAGTAAGTTGAGGATGCTCAGGGAAAGAAATGAAAATAAAAATAACCTTGATTAAAAATGAAGAAGGTATTTTAAAAAAGAGATATAAAACAAAAAGCAAATGGATATAAAACACAATTAGAATTCTGGAAAGTCAGATATATCTTCCAGAAAAAAATAATAGTGTGTATGATAAACCCTGGACTGAAAATGGTTGAAGAAAGAATTAGAAAATTTATAAATAGAACTGAGGACTTTATCCAGAATAAAGCATATAGAAACAAACAGGCTTCAGAGTGTGTGTTTTTTAAATATAAAATGTTAGATACAAGACATGGGAAATAAATGACAGTATCTAATTTATATCTATTAAATGCTGCAAAAAATGGAAAGTTGTGAAGAGGTATTATTTGAAGAATTAATAACTATGAATTTTGCAGAACTGAAAAAAGACTTGAGTATTTAGATCTGAGTTACTTCTCTTGGTGTAGAGCAGGGTAAAAAGAAATAAATCTTAGCCAAAGTCATCTTAAGAAAACTGTAGGATATTGAAGAGGTAAAAACAAATATAACAGAAAAAAAAGAAAAAAGAGATAACTCTGACAATTATACTCATAGTGGATGTATCAGTAGTAGCAATAAATGCCAGCAAAAAATAAACAAAATTTTTTAAAGTGCTCAGGAAAAATTACTGTCAACTTAACAATTTTTACCCAGCTAAGCTATTTGTCAGAAAGGAAAGCAAAATAGAAGCATTTGCAGAAATACAAAAACAAAGGTAGCTTACTACTCAGACACTTTCACTAAAAGATATATTAATGAATGTACTTCAGGGAAAAAAAATACAAATTAACCCAGAAAAAAGTAGGAATTAAGGATTAGTGGTGAGAACAAAAATTGATAAACTATGTCAATAAATATAATCAAAGATTAGCTGTGAAAGTAATCTTTGTGTGTACATTTAAAATAAAGCAATTTAAAAACTGCATAGTAATAAGAAGTACTGTGTGTGTGTTGGGGGTAGAGTGTTCATTGTCTTCTAAGATAAGTGGGATGCTAGAATTAGTTCACATAAGCCAGCTGTTAAATTTTCAGAAATTTTACAAGCCAGTTATTAAATACATTATTAAAAATTTAATTATATAAACTTAAAATGAAATAAATTCTATTAAAAGCAAAGGTAATAAATATTAAACCCATCACTTTCTAATTATTTTGCTACATTTAACTATTTCCTATGTTCTTGAGGTAATCTATATTTACTGTAAATGCAATACATCTGTTAATGTGCTATATAGAGCATTTCTTCCCATCTATATATTCAATGGCATTATTTTTATAACTCAAAATCAGCCATGGAATTTCAAATGGAAATGTTTACACCAAGAGAATCAGTAAATACTATAATTCAGAGCTTTTTCCCTCTTCATGTAGCTGGTAGCTACACATTTACCAGCACAGCATTGGATAAGGTTCATATTTTTAAGAGAAGGCTAGAAATACTAAATAATTTTATACTTTATTATGTTACATATGTTTATTTTAAAATTAAAAATAACCACTCAAAGGAAAACAAAGAGAGAGGAAGGAAGAAAGGAAGGAAGGGAGGAAAGAAAGAAGAAAGGAAGGACGGGAGGAAGGAAACGTAAAGGGAAGTGGGTAAAATATTATTGAAAACTCTATTAATCCAAGAGTTAATAAAGGAAGGAAAACAGAAAACGCAGAAAAAATCCAAAATAAGATTTAAAAAATAAGTTCAAATATAACTATATTAAAAGTAAAAATGGGAAAAAAGAGAATATCAAAATAGATAGAAAAGATAATAATACTGTATTGCTTACTAGATATATGTAAAACAAAATGATACAGAATGTTTAAAAATAAAGGGATTGAAAAATATCAGAAATATACAAATTAATACAGAAGAAAGTCATGGAAATTAAAGAACATTGGTGAGATAAGAAATCAAAATAAAACAAGTCTAGCTATACCTTTTTAATCATAAGCATATATGACAACATATTAACATTTGCTCAAGCCACTTGTTATATTATTTTATTGCTCTCTAGAACTTTTTGTGTAGCAATAATATTTTGTAATAAAAATATTATTTAAAAAAGAAAGTATATTGGATCCAGGGAGCCAGGAATTTTTAAATAAATTTCAGCTATGTCACTAATTTTTGTACCTCCATAGCTTTTAAGGAGAAAATTAGAATTTTGGATTTTCAGTGGTTCATGCGTCTGCTGCATCAATATCATTGTCACATGTTAAAAATATCTGCTGGATCACAATTTTCCAATGGGGCTAAGATTGATACAGGGCAGGAAAGTATACTTTTAAAAACCTATTCCCAACCCTCATGAAGGATATGTGGTTTTGAAGACCATTGATAGATGATCTCTCATTTCAGAAGAAAATTTGACTATAATTTGTCATAATCTTGGAAACAAACTATTAAGAATCTTTACTCTTCCTTTTCTGTCAGAAAGATCCAAAATGCAAACCAAATAAAAGGCTAAAAGACATGAGATTTACATGTATTAGCAAGTTAAGCAGAGCAAATAATTATTTGTGGTAAATAATACTTTAAAAGCTTTCTAACACTCTCTTCAGAAGTTCTTAACCCAGAGTTGAAACTCAGAGGGTCAACAGAACCCCCTAAAATGTGTGTGTGTGTGTGTGCGTGTGTGTGTGTGTGTACTTTTGCAGGAGGACAGGGTCATTAGCTTTCATTTAGATTATTACAAAAATGTATAATTCTAAATAGATTAGAAACCACTGCTTTAAGAAAATGACCAAAAGAAACTAAACATACTAGAAAGAACCTTCCACAAACCTTGTAGCATTTTAGTGTTATGTTAGAAGTCATGACTAAATGTTGCTACATGCAGGACTGAGGACAGCAATAAGAGGTGGTGGCTGAGGATTCAGGGGAGGTAATTTATAATGAATTACCCTGAGGCCTCTAAAGTGCCCTGAATGGAAGGGGGGAATCTGTAAGCAGGTGCAGGGTAGAAAAGGACAGTCAGCTAGGAGATGGCTGTAGAAGATTGGAAACTGGGTTTTAGGCCCGTCTCACTCCAGAATGAACAGTGTCCATGGACAAGTCACCTGGCCTCATCAGCAGAATGAGAAGGTAGTGGCACCTGCCTTAAAACTTCCTTCCTGTTCTAGATTCCATATTCTACCAGGAACACTGTTCTCTGCTCCAGAACAGAAGAAAATCAACATCACACCAACTGCAGATCTAAACAGAATCTAGAAAATCCTATTATAAATGAGAGATTTTTTAAGAATTCCAATTTTAGGGGTGAAAATTAATTTTGCTATCTCAATAATAAAACATCAATTCCATGAAAAACTAGCATAACATACTGTACTCCTTTGAACACATAATTGAGTTTCAGCAAACAAATAAAGGCCATTAGAATGACTAAAAGTAAGGGTTGTGATTCTCCATTCAAGGTGTTTTCATTTCTCCTGAAAGTTCAAAATCAACAAGTAAGCTTGGCAGGCTTTGATTTGCTTGCTGGCAATCAGCCCAAAACACCATTTATCCCAAGAGTCCTAGGGGATAAGCATAATCATATGAAGTTTGTGCCTACTAGATCCCTAGAGTAGGGATTAGTCTGCATTAGTCTTTAGATGACCCTAGCTATTAGTATTTAATATTTCTCAGAATCCCTCTATTTAATTCCATGTTTCCCAAACTGTGTGCCAAGGTACTATGGAATATTGCAGGAAATTCACAGGGCACAGGGATATTTAAAAAATTTAAGGGACACACAACCACATTTTTCAGACATCCCATGAGCAAGGTCATTCAGGGTTTCAACATTAGGTCTTACTACATTCCTTTCAATGACATTGTAACTTTGCAAAAGTAAGGGTTTGTTTTTTTTTTTTTAATGAATGCTATGATTAAAAACTAACACACAAAATTCATTGTGGGATAAGAAATGAGAGAGGCAGTATCCAATCTGATGGTTGGATGTGAAAAGTTGAGGTACTCAATAGGTACATATAACCCCTTAATGAGTAATTGTGGTTATTTAAGAATAAAATAAAAATCTGATTTTGTCTTTTCATTTCTGTGTATTTCTTTTTTCCCCCAAATGTTATGCTAGAATATAAACACTTACTAAGTGTATTTGGAACTACCTACTTAATAAACAAAATAGTTAAGTATTTATTTTGGGCACAAAAAAATCATTGAGACACCAAAAGTCTTGAGAAAGTCATTGTAATATTAATAATAATGGTTAGTAACTGAGCATTTACTAAGCACCAGGCTTTGGTTAAAGCATTTTATCTAACTTAAATTCTTTCAATCTCATAACTGTTCATCCAACCTCTATGCTCTCTGTTGAATTTCCTCTGTTCAGGTTAGCAAACAGCAGTCCTAACCCCACCTCCAGATACCCCTCTGAAGTACTTACAATATGATAACTAAAGCAGCCTTGTTCCATTTGTTATGATTGATCAGTGCCCCTGCCTTCCTAATTGTGAAATATTTAACATTCACTTGAGTTAACTCCTCACAGCAATATGGGTGTTGGTCTTGATTCTAGTTCTATGTGACTCCCAAGTCCACATTCTTCACCACCATATGTAGATAACTAAGCACAGTCTAGTTGGAACTGTCCACATTTCTAATGCATGCTTGACCCAATAAGCAAGATTCCAGGGCCTGAAAAAACTTGGATCTGCAGCCACTTCACATTTCTCTTGATTAGAGGACCAATCCTAAACGTGAGGGACTCTTTCCACTAAAGTTTTTAATTAGCTGACATCAACTTCCCAACTTGTAAGTATATTATCACATATTCTATAGCAGAATTTGAAAAATCACCAAATATTACATATTCTGCAGGAAACAAATTACAGTGGTTCAAATATCATCATCCCTTGCTTTTCAATAGTGTATGGAAGCAATCATCTTAGTAGCAGGCTTTTTTGGCAGGAGTAGCTTCCACAGTACCTGCCCCAATGGCTACTGATGAAATGGCCTCTCCTGTTCCCAAGCACCCACACTCTCCCAGGGTGCTTTCAATGTTACTAGAAGGAACCTGGGAGTTTCCCTTCTGATTTGACACAGGACTACAGCTTCTCCAGGAGACTGTATGTCTACTAATAGCAAAACACACCCAGAATTGCCTCCTCTTCTTGCAGAATGAGGTCTGGATTCCCATACCACTGTGACTAGTGGAAGAAAGAGTTGTCAAGAACAATCATTCTATTTTTTAAATAAGGAGAGGGTGAAATAACCACACCCCAACCAAAGAGTCCTTTGTATTTCAATTATAGGACAGGGTTTCCTCCCTCTCTTATTCTGTGATTTCATCAGAATGCCCACACAATGTGCTCTTATTGGGTAATACCATGAGATTTCTAATGGTCCAAAAGCAGCCCCCTGCCCCGCCCTCCCAGTGGAAGGTCTTCACTCTTCTATTTGAGTCTGTTCTCACCTATCCTGAGGCCACCCTTCCATTTCACTGACACAAATCCAAATTATTAAAACTGCAATGATTATAAAATGATCACAGTAGAACATACAGCATCAGGAAAAGTGCCCTTCACTTTTCCAGGCACTATTAAGTACATTTCCTCTTCCAGGACTCTAATCAGCACCTTCCAAGGGCAGATTCATCTTCTCTGGGTAATGATTTGCTCCCACTGACTAGTTTAATTACTCCACCTCACCAAAGGTTCAGGTCCACTGTAATTAGAATTCTATAAACTTCAACTGGGTTTAGCAAGAACTGTCATTTGTGTCTGTACTTTGCCCTATTTTTTACACATTCTTAAAGTAAGTTTTCAAAACTCTAGATATTCAGAGCCAGATATTCAGACAGAGTGGATTGGCTTGATGCGATCAGAGAAGCCTTTCTTGGTGAGAAATGGAAGGGTGGGTTGGTTGATTGATATAAAATTCAGTGACTAAAAATAGGAATGAGTTGGTACCTTTATTTAGGTAACCAACACAAGTAAAAATTAGATCTAAAATAAGAGTAAAACAAGTAATCAAATGATCATATTTTAGAGCTGACAGGAACTTAGCTTCTACTTTCTCAGTTTAGAGTTCAAATAAATTAAGGTTGTTGGAGGTTATCATACAAATTCACATAGCTGGTTGAGGACAGCGCCAAATTAGAGCCCAAGTCTCTTGCATCTCCAGTCTCAATTGTTTCCCATACACCATATGGCCCCACCAATCATGTAAAAGGAAGAGCTACCCTTTGGTTTTTTGTAACTTTACTCTTTATATGGTCTTTGATTACTGGTATAAATACAAAGAAGCAAGCCCAAACCTCCAATTTCACTAAAATTAACTTACTAAACCTTTTCCATGTGCAAGAAACTATGCAATATACTAAAGGGGTGGGAGAGGGCTGGAAAGTTGATCAAGGTATGCCCTCTGCCCTCAAGAAATACACAATCTAACAGTATTGATTAATTTTACCTGAGCAAAATAGAGATCCAAGCTTATTCTAGGTTAGTCTCCACTTTTTTATCAAGTTTTTCAAACAGGAATTGATTTTTTTCTGATTTGATAGCAGTCAGCAGACTATAATCCTTTCTAAAATATACCATTATGTTTTTAGAAGTGGAATTGCTATGTCAGGAGGCAGTCCTGTTTATAATTGTATAAAGTACTATGGAGATTTATAGTAATTTTTTTCATCTTTATTGTTGAAAGTATTACATATGTCCACTCTTTTTCCCCATTGTCCCCTTCTTGGACAGATCCTGTCCTTAAAACTAAGCATTCCCCCTTGCCCCTTGCAAATTTGAAATTCAATTTACAGGAGCCACACCTGAATGAATTCCTAATGACCTATTTTAACTATTATGAATTTGCCTTAAATAGTGTGATTAACCTCTCCTGTAAAAGATAGTTTTCTAAAGATAGAGCAGAGTTACTTTAACTGAAGAAGCCTCTTTGTAAGCCAGAGTGCTCCCTCAGTCAGGGAGGATCAGGTGGAGAAGATGCATAGAAGTCACCAGAAGAAACTGCCAAAATCAACGCCACTATTTTAATGAATCCCATGTTCTCCCTGCAAAGAAACAAATGGGGTTTCTACAAAGAGATGGGAAATAAGTGGCTTCCATTGATGATAAAGCTCCCACACTAATTTTGCTTACTTATAAATTTCATAGATATAAACTGTATTAGATAGAAGACAAGCAAAACCATCCGAAGTCAAAAAAGAATAGATGTAATTAAATTCCATCATTAACTTATTGAAATCAAGAGCAAGAGTCCAGGGCCCCACGTGATCTGTAATACATTATGTGTCCTATGCCTTCTAAGACTCAAAGAATAACAAAAGTAACTGAGGGAAGTATTTAGATTTTGAAGATTAATAAGGTGAAATTCAAGAGCATACAATGCCAACGGTGATATAAATATCCGAGAGTCTAAGAAAGTTCAGGACAGAGTTGCATCTTCTTACTCATCACCATCAAATGATGTGTCAAGATAGATTTGTGCCATTTGGGATTTCCAGCCCAACAACTCTCAGACTCCACGTGTGGCCTAAAAACAGCTG
Source organism: Plecotus auritus (assembly GCF_963455305.1). Lineage (NCBI taxonomy): Eukaryota > Metazoa > Chordata > Mammalia > Chiroptera > Vespertilionidae > Plecotus > Plecotus auritus. The sequence continues at coordinate 68,195,227 of NC_137771.1, forward strand.
GCGTGAAATTGTAACCACTCTGGACCTGATTGTCTTCTATGGAGTCACACAGTCAGTGTCTCAAATTAGGCCAGGACGGATATCACAATTGTGTTTTATCTTCTGTCCAGCCAACTCAGCACAGCTGTTCTTCCCTCCCACCACTATGAGATCTCTCCTGGCAGGACTGCCTCCGAAAGAGTAATTCCATCCATGCTCAAACAAAATAGAAGTCTGAAATCAGAAGTTCAATCACCTCATGCACGTGTATTGAGCACCTGTAACTGGGCACTGATGAAGCAGGATAAATGAGACCCATCTCAGCTCTTCTGCCTCTCCCAATAGGTCACAATGACCCCACATGCAGGATTCCAGGACAGACTTTTCCCCAAAATATGTGGTCAGAGTATGTGAATGAAAGAAAGGGTAGGACAACATAAGGTCAGAGATATAGGCAGAGAAAGATTGTGAGAGCCTCCTAGATCCTAAAAAGTTGTTTGGATATTTTTTCTAAATACACTAGAAAGTTATTGGAATACTTAAGTAAGTGTTTTGTATGATCTGATATACAAAATACCCGGTATGGGGAGAATCATATAGGTGGATAACAGTGAACCAAATAGGAGAATATTGCAGTTCCAAAGTAAGAAATAATGAGGATTTGTCCAAGGACATAACTGTGAAAACATAGTATGATTTCAAAGGCACAGCTGTCAAAGTTGTGGATGGCTTGGATGTACCAGATGATGGAAAGGGAAGAATTAAGGATGTCTCCTCGCCGAAACCGGTTTGGCTCAGTGGAAAGAGCGTCGGCCTGCGGACTGAAGGGTCCCGGGTTTGATTCCGGTCAAGGGCATGTACCTTGGTTGCGGGCACATCTCCAGTGGGAGGTGTGCAGGAGGCAGCTGATCGATGTTTCTCTCTCATCGATGTTTCTAGCTCTCTATCCCTCTCCCTTCCTCTCTGTAAAATATCAATAAAATATTAAAAAAAAAAAGGATGTCTCCTCGATTTTGCCATGAGCAATTAGGTGGAGGTGGTACCTTTTGGTGAGTCATGGAAGAGTGTGGGAGTCTCATTTTGGATAGGTATTTGGAAGACCAGTAATTTTGCCTTGCTCATGTTAAGTTTGAGATGCCTTTAAAACACTCAAGTAGAGATACTGAGCAGATGGTTGGAGTTCAGAGGGAGTCATCAAAGTAGAGATATGGAAGTCATCAGTTTGAAAGTCATAAAAGTAGAGATTTAAATAAGTCATGTACATAGAGTCATCAATGCATTCAGTAATATGGGACTAAATGAATTACCTTGGGGAAATAGGATGGTCAAAGTTGATAAAAAGAAAAGGGTTGGGGACATGGAAGAGAAAAAACCAGCCGGCAGAAAAAACCTAGGAGAGACACTCTTGGGAGTCTTTGTCCTCACCTTTAAAAGGGAAGAAAAAAATACTGGCCTTGACTACCATCCCAGGAAAATGATAAAGGTCAAATGAAATACTATAGGTTAAAGATAGCAATTGAACTTACAAAAGGCAACGTAAGTGGAGAATATATATTTTTTAATTATCTCATCTCTGCCTTGTACTAAATTTATAAATTTGAACAAATTACTTTTCCTCTCATTCTCAGTTTGTGAATCTGTAAAATGATACTGGCCTCAAAGCATTTTGTATTATTTTGGAATAAATAAAATAATATGTGTTAAACACTGAGGTTGACTGGCTTATAGTAGGTGTTTAAAACATGGTGACTTTGATATGCCTCTTTGGCCTTATGGTCTACAAGAAAAGAGCCTGGGCTTTGTACTCAAATAGGCCTTATTTTAAATACCAGGTCTGCCCATGTACTGGTAGGGTGACCTTTAGGAAGTTATCAAATCTGTCTGAGTCTCCTTCCCCATCTGTAATATAGAGAAAATAATAGCTACCACTTGGTGGCATAGTGAGGATTAGAGTGACAGGTGCAAAGTACCTGGCAAATAGAAATCATTTAATAATGTAGAGTGTTTGTCATACTTCTAACATTATCGTTGCCTAAGCCACATGGCTGGAGTATAGAACAGCTCAGAATGCAGCTTCCAAATTCCAGCTCTTTGACTATAAATTCAGTGCTTTTCCCATAGGATCCCATCACTCAATAAGCACTCTCCAAGCAGTCTATTTGTCATCTGTGATGAGAAGAAAACCACTTTCCCTACAATTCTAGAACCACCCACCAACCATAAGTTCACAATCGTGAGCATCTATGATCTAATGGTTTCCCAATGCCTTGGCACTGAAAATATCTTCCCTGGGAGGAAAAAACAACCTCCTGACTTTTCCACTGGGATTGTAAAGGTAAATAACAGAACTCTTTTCTTTGACTGCACTGAGTCGCAAGCTAGCAAAAAAGGAGAGTGAATTTCCATGTTTACCCAGAAAGAGGTTGTGCTTTCACATGCACCAAACTAATATTTTAGGATTTTTAAAAAATGGAGTCCTCTGACACAAACTTAATTGCATATTCGATCCATCTCTGTTTTGACATTAAAAATTGGTGAGAAAAATAGATATTACAAATTATAATTATTTTTCAATAAGAATTCTTTGAATTCCTGAGATACAAGATGTTAATATGGCGTATGTAGATGACCATTCTTTTATGATTAGCTATATTCTATCCAATAGTACTTAGTAAAATGTGTGAATAATATCCCTAACCATGGATATTATATTTTATATTTTCAAGGTTTTATTACTATATGATTATTATTCAAATAGTTTTCTCTAGCTAAGTTCTGTGTGTTTACTTTGAATAACAGACCTTCACTTGAAACACATATTTTTTAAATGGCTCCCACACAAGAAAATAAAAAAGAAGTGAGATGAGTTTACTGGTTATACACATATACACTAAGCATGAAATGAAATGTGCAGAAGAAATAAAAAGCCTTTGGAGGAGATAAACTTAGAGTTTGAGTGGTAGATATAATAAAGCGAGGAATCAAACAAATTCTCATGAATTAAACTAGGCTACATTTATGCTCTTACTGGAGCTTAAATCCATCTGTAGGCACTCTGAGTTATTTCAAAAGTTGTAATTTTTGCCCATAAGGAGTTAATAGGCTAACCAAGAAGCAGTGCACACACACACACACACACAAATATATAAGATACACACACTTAAAATACTTACAAAACAATATAGAAAAATGTATAAAACATATAGAAAAAAACTTCATTTAGGCTTATCTACACTAATAAAAGAGAAAGATGCAAATTGAACATACCTTCGCGATGCCCACCAGCCAATCAGGAGTGAGTATGCAAAATAACCCAAGAAAGCTGGCAGATTAATTTGCATACACAGGCACCCAGCGGCTGGGGACGGGATGCTTGCGTCATCGCCATGGTGACAACGCAGGCGTTTTGTACCACACCAGCCGCTCTGGGCCTCTGGGCAGCGTGGGAAGGCAGAAAGGCGGCTCCGGGCAGAGCAAAGGCAGAAAGGCGGCTCTGGGCCAGAGCAAAGGCTGTGCCAGCAGCCAGGGTAAGGAAGGCCCATTCTGCACAAATCTTCGTGCATCTGGCATCTAGTTTCTGTAATAAAAACCATAAAGCAAATCTATATATATATGAAAGGGTACAAAAATATCACATTTGATTTATTTATTCTTTTGAACTAACTTGCAGTTTTTTGGGGCAGACAAAATTATGTTGGTGCAGAGCACTCAGATTGATGTAAGGTAATCATTCTATGTCCTAGAATGTCCTGACAGTGGACAAGCTTTCAAGAATCCCTGCTCAATCAAGCCCATTGACTAGGCCATGGTGGAGATGATGCAGAAATCCTGAGTCTCTTTAAGTTCATGCATATATCACTGAATAGCCTCACAGAAAGATGTTTTTGTAGAAATTCCAATATTCCAGAGAAAACGTAAGAATTTTAGAATAGCTTTATAACCAACTAATATGACTCCTAAGACCTCCAGAGGGGGAGTGATGGGGCAATGGACCACACTTTCAGCGAGGTTGAACAATCTAATAACACAGCTGAGATGGGGGAAGAAGAACTATGATTCTGTCCATGAAAAGCCAGCTAAACTTCAGAAAGCTGCTTCCTCTTTGGATTCTCGGTACCACATTGACAGCAGGACTGCAAATGACAAGTGTCTTTCCAATCTTCAATGGAAAGTCTCACACAGGTGATTCTGCTACCTTTGGACCATTTCTAGGTTACAAGAGTTCCTCCATAGAGACAAGGCCAGTTCCCACACCAAGGCCCATGAAGATCAGCTATCTTTTTTTTCAATACACCACCCCTTTCACTCCATCCAAGTTCTATGCCCTTACCAAGCCAAGACCAAACCCCAGTGCCTCCAGGTTCTCTCCTCCCTTTTCTTTGGTTTCCAATAACACTTCCTATGCCACTTTATTTGTTCTTCTTACTGAATATTGAATATCTTAATAAGATGCTTCCTCAAATTTGCCTTGTTCCTTTCCATAGCCTTTCTAAAGCATAGACTGTATTTCATACATGTGTTTATTTCCTAGGGAACCTACCGTGGTCCTTTGCATTGCATCTTTTAGATTTATTCAGGGTACCTATTAAGTGAATCATGAATAGTCATTGAATTGACACTGGTGAGTCTTTAATAGTGTTAATCAAGGATAACATCACACTTAGGATTGAGGATAGTTGTGATCATGAAGCTTCTCAAGCAGCAGCAACCATGACAGAAGATTATAAGGCAAAAACTACAGTGGAGGACACTGGCTGACTGTTCAACACACATCACCAAGTGTCTTCTCAGTGCCTGACCTAAGCTAGGTACTGAGGATAAGATGTGTTGTCCGCTTGTCACTCCAAAGCAGTGGGCTTCTGCAGATGCTCTGGGTCTGGTATCTAAAGTCAGTGAATGTCAGGCCACACAGTCTCTGAAATCAGTGATTTCAAATCAGCCATAAATATACTGACAAAAGTTACTCTGGCCCCATCTATGAAACTAGGGCTAAATTTGCCTAGCCGCCCAAATCTATAAAATGTTTCAGATGATTTTCTAGTTGGGTAGACACTTCTCTGTGAAGATCATCATCGTTTCAGAGCAATAAATGAAAACAGGCAAGGATGGCCCAAACTATTTTAATGCTGGCCTATTTTCAGATACTAAAATGAAGACCCATATTTGATTTGTGAACTTTTTAAAACCATGTTATTTAAGACAAGAAATCATTTTTAATTAACAAATTTTCCTATTGCATTCATACACTAGGCAAAATTTGTCCATTTAGAAATTTTGTTTAAAATCAATCTAGTTTTTTAAATCAAACTCCATGTAATGTTAGAGAAATCAAGTTTGCATGCCTCTGGGATAAACCTTTAATGCATATACCGCCCCCCCCCCCCCCCCGCCCCGCTCATGACTAGGAATTTGCAAGAGAATTACACCTTCATCCAGAAACTAGTCAACGCCTGGTGATTTTTATTTTTTAATTTGGCTAACCAGGAAAAAAATTCACCTTGTACAACTTGATATGCTCTGTTCAGGCTGAGACTCCAAGAAACACATGAGATGCAAGCGCATTTGGTCTGAGCCCAACAAAAGATTTCCTGAACTCCTTGCAAACTGGATTCTGTGCACATACCTCTGATATCTCCTGTTATCTCTATGATTAACCAGGCTAATGGATCAAGTGCATCACATATATGAAATGGCTCATAAAAGATACTGGGAAGTATCATATAACTTCATGAATAATTGTGTTTATAAGTTTAGTCCTACCAGGTACAGAGAAACATAAAAGACACTGCATATCTAGGGAGAACCAGCTATGCAATAAAAGATGGATTATCCATTCTTCCGCTGGAATAATTTATTGTTTACAAGCCAATACTCCACTGGACCTAGGTAGGCATATTCCACAAAATCCCAGCTGATATGCTCATATATTTGCATGCTACTCTGGGGATTATTTCTTACTCTGAGAGTCACATAATGCACAAAATCAAGGTTGGAGCTATGTGTCAGAGAGCAGGGCTGATCGATTAAACTAAGTTCCTTTTTAAGACTAAAATAAGGAATGCCTGAGTTCTGGCACTGCCTTTTTCAAGGGTATGCAACCCCACTTCAGATATGATATTTTTTGAACCGTGTCTAGCATGGCCAGGGGTGAACCTGAGGAGGGGCAGTGAAGGATTAAAGAAGACAGACAAGAGAATACAGTTGGGACCAGGTGGATCACTGCCTAGATGAGGAAACAGTGACCCAGCCTGTAAGCCAAAACTTTCATAGTCAGATCACACAAAGCAAAGCAAGGGGAGTGGTCAACATGTTTACAATGTTCTTGCGAGTTTCAAATCTATTTCATTACTCAAGCCTTGTTTTGGCAGCACTTGCTGCACCTCCCACAGCCCATTAGCTACCTAGGAACAAGGGAGGACTATAAGGTCAAGCTTAATTGTGCTAGGATGGCTCTGCCCTCCAAGCTGGGACTTGTATGTGGCTCTGCCACAGTTTAGTCTGAGGCTTGACCCTATAACTGCTCCCTACAATTTTTCTTCTATTTTGTTTTATTCTATCATTATTTGTATATTTTGCCAGGTCCTGTGCTAGGTACAGGAGAATAGAGATCACTAAGACATGAATTCATCTTGAGATAAAGGTAAAACTGGCCACAGGTGCACAACAAATGCTCACAAGTCAGCTTCAGTCTGTTTTCCGGGCTCAAAAGCACTCCCCACACCTGGGGTCTTGGACCCACCTCCAGGCTCAGATCTATTTAATACTCTGATTCTCTTTTGTTCTCAAGGTCAGTTCTAGCTATATACAAAAGTGACTGAGCCCTAACCGGTTTAGCTCAGTGGATAGAGCGTCGGCCTGCGAACTGAAGGGTCCCGGGTTCGATTCCAGTCAAGGGCATGTACCTGGGTTGCGGGCACATCCCCAGTAGGGGGCGTGCAGGAGGCAGCTGATCGATGTCTCTCTCTCATCGATGTTTCTAACTCTCTATCCCTCTCTCTTCCTCTCTGTAAAAAATCAATAAAATATATTTTTTAAAAAAAAGTGACTGAATATTTAACAGATGGTTATCAATCTTTCTGGGCTTGAGCCACAATTTGCCTTTCAATATTAATAAATGTCAGAGACTAGACTCAGCTCTTTCCAAACATTGTTTGCTCATATATTCACAATAATCCAGCAAATTATTGTTCAACCCATTTTACAGAAACAAAAAACTGAGAATCTGAGAAATGGCATATTAGTCCATAAGTCACAATGTCAAGTATATGAGGAACCTAGACTTGTAGGACCTCAGAGTACTCCAAGAAGTTCAAGATCTGACTTGAAGGTCAGCTGTGAGTTTTGCTGATACTTTCAGTTCTCATGGATGCTGACCCCTCCCTTCCTATTGCCTGTCCTTCCAAGGACCAATCTTTCAGGTTCTCTGTGACTGACACCATCTCTTCCAACTCCCCCAGCCACCATAAAAGACTATTTGTCTGGCATAACCACACCCCCAGAAGGCATTTGGCCTTCCAAAAGGAGATCCCACAGCTTCAACCCCTGCTGGTGAGGAAATCCAGTGCCAAGTCTCAGCCTCATTCCATCTGGCTGAAGGACCATGGTTGACTAACCATGATCTTACAATTTTTAAGATAACACTTTCCTACTCCTTTCTTCATTGCTATGTAAGACTGATGAACAAGAACAGATCCAGAGACTGAGAAACATCGATCAGAACCTCAAACCTCAGGGAAGGAGGGGGTCGGTGGGAGTAAGGGGGAGAGATCAACCAAGGGACTTGTGTGCATGCATATGAGCCTAATCAATGGACGCAGACAACAGGGGGTGGGGCATGAGTGGGGGATGGGGGTAATGGGGGAATAAGAACACATATATAAAAATAATAATACAAATAATTTAAAAATATTTTTTAAAAAAAAATAGAAAAGAAATGGTGAGGTAACCAGAACCCCAAGAATGCCTGAGAACGACTTTCTTGCCATGCTAGCAGTCATCAGCTGTACGGTAATATTGCCTGGGGAAAATGGGGAAGTATTTTGGACTTATGTTCCTGACCCTTCATGGGTAAGAGCCCTTACGTGAGCTGATCCCCCGCCTAATGTAGTCACCAATAATACCAAACACCTTGGTCATCCAGGAGGACCATGGGTGGGGCAAGGAAGTATAATTACACAGGGGTCGCCACCCAGCTTCCCTTTTGTATGACACAAAATCAAACCACTGCTCCTTTGTGTGTAAAATTAAAGAGAGGTTTCTGGCTTGTGTGGACACCAAAGGAAGGGACTATCACTACTTGCTCCTGGGAGAGGTGCAGAAAATGTAACTAAGACCTTGTCTATACAAAAAGAAATTGACAACCAGTTTGAAATGGAATTGCCATGGACTAGAGCAAAGAATATCCATACATGATATTATTCTACAATGTCATTATAATTTTTCCCAGATTTGTACTACCTCCATTACCTATAATAGTACCTCGCACCCTTGGGAATCAATAAAAAATCATCTCTTTGGTGCTTGGAGACAAAGGTAACACATCTCTTGATATTTTAGAATTACAACAGCATAATGTACAATTATCCCAAACAAACTTACAAACTAATTCTTTGAGTGTCTGGCAGCAATTTAAAAAGGACATGAAAGGATTTAAGCCCTTCCACTGTGTAGAGGCTCCCTGGGAAGGCACCTGAGCATTCTACATTGGCCCCGCTTGCCCTTTTGGCCAAGAGGGACGCTCTTCTCACAATCCAATTGCCACAGCTGTTACTTTTTGTTCATGCTGAGGTTGAAGCCTCGTGGTGGCTGGTACCATGGGTCTGTCTCTTGCCCAATCATGTGAGCTGGGCCCTCCCTGGAGAAGAAACCTGGGTTCCCCAAGATATGTGATTAGTGCTGGGGCCCACCAGCAGGCGAGGGGATCCCAAGACAGGTGCTGGGTGTGGAGGCCACGGGGCCATAGACTTACCAAGGAGACAGAACTGAACCTCACATCACCCTGCTTGGCCCCGGAGGATGGCTGGTTAGCCAGAGACGGGTAAGATTCCTCAGGGAAGGAACAACCTAAGACAGGCACAGTCACAGAGGGGCCATTAGGAGAGAACTTGGGGGTCAGCAGAGGTGGGGCACAGACCCTCACCCCCCCAACTTTGTAGGGGCCTGAACCCTCACCCTGTCTGAGGGAGGTTTCCTGTCCCTGTGGCTGCTTCGCTTCCCATGCCCAGCTCAAATCAGGACCCAGGTAACAAACAGAGACTTGGCCGACAGCAGCTGCCCTCTCACTGCAACAAGACTGGTTTGAGTTGTCTTGTACCCATGGTATGGGGAAGTGGGTTTTTGATATCTAAATCCAACCTAGCACCAGGAATGCTCAGGGCCTACTCAAGAAGGCAAATAATCCTTTCCACTAATATTTACAGGGTAAAATAAGATTGTTGTTAGAGTATTAAATTTGACAGTAAAATAATAGTCAAGTTCTCAGACTAATTTAAATTGGCTAAGTGAAATAAGTGAATATTCTAGAAAAATTAATGGTACTGGACAAAAAGCTGTTCCTAAAGTGTTAACTAAAATTTTTATTGGTAGTTCATCTCATGGTAAAATTGCATAACATGTAATGAACCTAAAGCAGTCATATTTTAGTGCAAAAAAATAAAATTTAAAAGCTATCAAGACTACATTATAAAATTTCCAAAAGCCTCCTAATATTTAAATAAAAAAGGGGGGATAGTAGAAGAATATCATGTAAGGAAAAATATTCTGTAAGTAAATTACATCTAGAAAAATTTTACCATAGAAAATTAACTTTCATTTGTAATGCTAACAGCAAGACACCCATGAAAAACACACATGGTGTCAAAACAAGCCAAAGGAAAATCATTTGGGCAAAAAATGAAAAAGGATCCCAAGTCAAATTTATAGAAAAGATTCCTTTATTAACTTTTGGTCGAGAATATGTTTGTATATTTTCAGAAAACAACTCCAAGACCATGTGGATTCCTGCAACAGAGAGGAATTGACAGGACTGCTCCAGCCATGAAGACAGAAGAGAAACAGTCCAGAGATGGAAGATGCTGACGACGCCTTGCCATACTAGCAGTCAGCAGCTGTGCATCGCTGCAGGTTGCCCAGGACCAAACCAGAGAGGGTCGGACCTGCATTACCACCATTTGTCCACCATCCAGAACTGAAGTATTATTGCTGACATGTACACATAAGGAACTGTTTGACATTTAAATTGGGACTCAAAAGAACTGTTGGCCCAGAAAGAAACTCACTACAGACTGATTCATTTGCCTCCCAGCCAGCATAACCATTATTGCTTGTCTCATTTTCGGTTCTTATAAGGGTATTTCTAGTATCACATGATCTCACTCATCTAGGGGAAATAATGAACAACATAAACTGATGAACAAAAACAGACCTGGAGACAGGGAAGCATTGATCAGACTGTCAAACCTCAGAGGGAAGGTAGGGTAGGGTGGGGGTAAGGGGGAGAGATCAATCAAAGGACTTGTATGCATGCATATAAGCCTAACCAGTGGTCACGGACAACAGGGGGGTGGGGGCATACATGGGGAGGGGTTTGGGATGGGAATTGGGGGGATGAGGACAAATATGTGATACCTTAATCAATAAAGAAATTAATTTTTAAAAAAAGAAAGGGAGTTGTCTGAAACCAAAAAAGAAAGAGTACAGAAGTAGCTTGCCCTATGTTCACAAAACGCCAAAAAGGACACAAAGTAGTAACTATAATCTTCCCCCTCCAATTATTTTTTCTAGGGATAGCCAGATTTGAGGTTTTGTGAAGATTCTGGACCTCTCATAGCATATCCTGTAGGCCAGTGTATGTGGTCTATTAATTGTTTTGATTAAAAGACAACACTACATTTAGAAGCAAATATAATTGTTTCAATATATTCAGTTCTTCTTCCTTTCCTCCCTCACATCCATTTCCAAATAAGTATCAATCAAAACAAACAGAACAGCCCTGACTGGTTTGGCTCAGTGGCTAGAGCATCAGCCTGCAGACTGAAGGGTCCCAGGTTTGAGTTCAGTCAAGGGCACATGCCCAGGTTATGGGTTTGATCCCCAATAAGGGACATGCAGGGGGACATGTAATATATATATATATATATATATATATTACAGGCCCGGTACATGAAAATTTGTGCACTGGGGAGGGGGTCCCTCAGCCTAGCCTGACCACTCTCACAGTCCAGGACCCCTCCGGGGATGTTCTACTGACAGCTTAGGCCGGCTACCAATGGGGAGCGGGCCTAAGCCGCAGTCTGGCCTCCTTCCGCGGGAGGCAACCCGGCTGATCAGGGCAAGGCACTGCCCCATCACCCCGCTGCTGCTGCCACTGCCAGCCACAGCAGCTGTGAGGCCTGAGCCCTGGCCCTGCAGCCACTGGAGCTCACGGCTGCCTGAGCCCCTGACCTCACAGCCACTGTGGCTTTGTCCAGATGGATGTCCAGATGGACATCTGGAAGACGTCCGCCCTAATTAGCATATTGCCCTTTTATTAGTATATATATACCGGAGGCCTGGTGCATGAAATTTGTGCACTTGGGAGGGTGTGGTCCCTCAGCCTGGCCTGTGCCCTCTCACAGTCCGGGACCCCTCGCTCCTTACTACCCGCCTGCTTGCTGCTCCCTACGGCTTGGCTTGCTGTTCCTTAGTGCTGCTGCGGAAGTTCCCGCCACCTCCGCTACACTTGCCAGCCATGAGCCTGGCTTCTGGCTAAGCGGCGCTCTCCCTGTGGAAGCGCACTGACCACCAGAGGGCAGCTCCTATGTTGAGCATCTGCCCCCTGGTGGTCAGTTCATAGCAACCAGTCATTCCACCACTTGGTCGATTTGCATATTAGGGTTTTATTATGTAGGATAGGATATTGAATGTGAACTGTAAATGAAAAATAAAATTTAAAAAAGAATCAAATAAAATTTTAGATGTGAAAAATTTTTAATATATATATATTTTTAATTCTCACCGGAGGATGTTTTTAAAATTGATTTTGAGAGAGAGAAACATCCATGTGACAGAGAAATACCAGTAGGCTGCCTCTGCACCTGCTGACCCAGTGGGATCTAACCTAATCCTAAGTATGTGCCCTAACCTAGAATCCAACAGGAAATCCTTTGGTGTACAGGTTGAGACTCCAACCAATTGAACCACCTGGCCAGGGCAGATCTGAAACAAATTTTTAAGTGTACCTCCAGGCCCTGGTTGGTGTGGATCAGTAGTTAGAGTGTCCTCCCACGCACCAAAGGGTCATGGGTTCGATTCCAGGTGAGGGCATGTACACAGGTTGTGGGTTCCATCCCTGTCAGATTGCTTGGGCAACTTATTGATCTTTCTCTTTCTCTTCCCCTCTCCCTTCCTCTCTAGAATCAATGAAAAGAACATATCCTTAGAGGAGGACTTAAAAAGAAAAAAAATGCTGGTTTGGTTCAGTGGATAGTGCTTCTGCAGGCAGACTGAAGGATACCTGGTTGGATTCCGATGAAGGGCACGTACCTGGGTTGCAGGCTTAATCCAGGGCCCTGGTCGGGGATTCAGCAAGAGGCAACTAATTGATGTCTCTCACATTAGTTTCTGTCTTTCTCCCTCCCTTCCACTCTCCGTAAAAAAAAAAAAAAAAAAAAAAAAAAAAAAATTAATGCAAAAATGTCCTCAGGTGAGGATTAACCAAAACAAACAAACAAACACTCATTCCTAGTGTGATTATTGAAGGAGCATATGAAGTATTTGTTGAATGAATGGGAAGGGATGGGACTTCACTTTCTAACTGTTTTAGCAACTCTGCAAGCTAGAGGATTTTTTTTAAATATATTTTATTGATTTTTTATAGAGAGGAAGGGAGAGGGATAGAGAGTTAGAAACATCCATGAAAGAGAAACATAGATCATCTGCCTCCTGCCCACCCACCACTGGGATGTGCCCGCAACCAAGGTACATGCCCTTGACTGGAAACGAACCCAGGACCCCTCAGTCCACAGGCCGACGCTCTATCCACTGAGCCAAACCGGTTAGGGCCAGAGGGTTTACTTTTTATTTTAATTTTTATTGATTATTTTAGAGAGAGGAAGGGAGCAAGAGAAACGCCAGTGTGTTGTTCCACTTATTATGCTCTCTTTGGTTGCTTCTTGTCTGTGCCCTGACCAAGGATCCAACCCGCAACCTTGCTGTATCAGGAGGGGGTTCTGAACCACTGCGCTGCGGGCTGCCTGTCAGGGCCCCTCAACAAAACCCCTCTGGCGTGCCCTGGCTCCTGCTGTGGGCCGGAGCTCCTCTGCCACAGCAAAGGTGTGGATTCCATTCTGTCAGGGCACCTACTTAGGTTTCAGGTTTGATCCCCAGTCTGGGCTGACTGCTGCTCAGGAAGTGACCGAGGACCATTGAGGTCCATGTACTCTAGTCATTCGGCAGGGAGCTGGGGTTCTATTGCTGACATGGCCAACTCTGATCCTTGCTACCCCCGCTCCTCCATCGAGGGCGACTTCAACTATGGCAGCTGCATGGCCTCCAAGTAGGTCGCCATCTCCAAGGCTCGCCAGGCCTGGCTGCTGTGCAGTCGCCCCAGGAGGCGGATTTACGGGTTCGCAGGGAGAGTGCCCTCTGCACCAGACTCCCAGGGAGACCGAGGTCCCGGAGGGAAAGCACTTCACTCCGCCTCCTTTCAGGGCTCCCGGGCCAGAGCAGAGCGCCCATCCTGATCAGGGCTCGGAGGGGAGAGCCGCCCCAGGGAGTCCTCCTAGCTGAGTGTGAGAAATGAAACGGGAGCCCTTCTTCCTTGAACCCTGTCATCTTCGGGCATGTGAACACAGTTTATTTTATTTGATGCAGCCTCACGTGCCCAGCCTCGTTTGGCATGCAGCCACGCCCACCTGCTCCTGCCAGAAGTTACCTGTGAGGGCTAATTAGCATATTCCTCTCTTATTATACAGGATACACACACATATCCTACCTAATAAAGGAGTAATATGCAAATTGACCGTCACTCCAAGACACAAGATGGCCTCCCCCATGCGGACAAAGATGGCTGCCCCCATGTAGACACAAGATGGCTACCACAAGATGGCTGGCAGGGGAGGGCAGTTGTGGGCAGTTGAGAGTGACCAGGCCAGCAGAGGAGGGAAGTTGGGGGAGACCAGGCCATCAGGGGAGGGCAGTTGGGGGGGACCCAGGCCTGCAGGGGAGGGCAGTTGGAGGGACAAGGCCTGCAGGGGAGGGCAGTTGGGGGGGACCCAGGCCTGCAGGGAAGAGCAGTTGGGGGGGACCAGGCCTGCAGGGCAGGGCAGCTGTGGGCGACCAGGCCAGCAGGGGAGGGCAGTTGGGAGGGACCAGGCCAGCAGGGAAGGTCAGTTGGGAGAGACCAGGCCAGCAGGGGAGGGCAGCTGTGGGTGACCAGGCCAGCAGGGGAGGGCAGTTATGGGTGACCGGGCCAGCAGGGGAGGGCAGTTGGGGGTGACCAGGCCTGCAAGAGAGGACAGTTAGGGGTGACCGACTGGCAGGGCAGTGCAGTTAGGGGTGACCAGGCCTGCAGGGGAGGGACAATCGGGCCAGCTGGGGAGCAGTTAGGTGTCAATCAGGCTGGCAGTGGAATAGTTAAAGGGTGATCAGGTTGGCAGGCAGAAGTGGTTAGGGGCAATCAGGCAGAGGCAGGCGAGCAGTTGGGAGCCAGCAGTCCTGGATTGTGAGAGGGATGTCCAATTGCCACTGGGATAGGGCCTAAACAGGTGGTTGGACATCCCTCAAGGGGTCCCAGATTGGAGAGGGTGCAGGCTGGGCTGAGGGCCACCACCTCTCCCATACACGAATTTCGTGCTCCGGTCCTCTAGTATATATACATATATCATATATAATAAAAGCCTAATATGCTAAGTGTTCAGCCCACCAGTCAGCCATTCAAACAATCAAAGTGTAATATGCTAATGATATGCTAAGACTGCTCAACTGCTTGCTATGATGTCCACTGACAAACAGGGGGCAGAAGCTCCAACTGGTAGGTTAGCTTGCTGCTGGGGTCTGGCCAGCTGGGACTGAGCGAGACAGGCTAGACATACCCTGGAGCCCTCCCACGGTCCCTCTCTGGCTGGCCAAACTTCTGCATCCCTCTCTGGCCCCGATCATGCACTGGTGGGGTCCCTTGGCCTGGCCTGAACCCTCTTGCAATCCGGGACCCCTCAGGAAATGTCAGAGAGCCAGTTTTGGCCCAATTCCACATGCCAGGCCAAAGGACCCCACGGAGACCGAGGGGCCCTGGCATACACACACACACACACACACACACACACACACACACACTAGAGGCCTGGTGCACAAAATTCATGCACAGGTATAGTCCCTAGGCCTGGCTGGCAATCAGGGGCTGGCGATCAGGGACAATTGGAGCCTTCCTTTCCCCGGCTGCCAGCCAGGGCCTTCCTTCATTCCTCGCCACCCCCTGGTGGTCAGCGCACATCTTGCAAGTGGTCAAACTCCCAGTTGGCCAAACTCTAGAGGGGACAATTTGCATATTAGCCCTTTATTATATAGGATATACCAAACAGAACAAGGACTTTAACCCAGTGTCTAAAATAATTCTGACTGGGATTAGTGGTTTCACAAATGAAATCTCCTGAATCTCCCTTGTAGATTTTAGGTAGGTCCACCACAATTTCCAATATCATTTACATGCAAATAGCTCCTTTTTTTAAGGATCCCTAAGAGCTTTGTGGATACCAGTATTTATTATTTCCATTTTATAAAATAAAAATCAAATGTCTAAAGAGGTTAAGGCATCAGCAGAGAACCAGAGTGATGTGTTAAAAGTTGTGCAAGGAGGCCTCCAGAAGTCTAATTTCTAAAGCAGTGTTCTAGCCATTCATCCATGCTACTGCTCATTAAGATGGCACCTCCCATTAAGATGAAACATAATTATTAAAAATCCTTTCACTTTCTAACATTTACTACTTTTTTGCATCTGAAGTCTAGTGCCTCACAAAAGCTCCGAAGTGAATTAGACATTTTGTTTAAATGCTACTTAACTAAAAGTTAAGAAGTATAATTTTCTATTGCAGAATACGAACCGGAGAGACTAATTTGGTGGAGTTGTTAAATTTCACAAAGCCTGACTCTCAATTTCCTCACAAATATTGTACATTTATTTATTGAAGTGAATGAAACATTTGCTATAAAACTATTCAATGGAAAGTTTTTTAACAAAGCATAATTTACTTTTCATTTACAGAACAATGGAAAGTAGAAGGAAATCTTCTCCACGGTATTAGAATCATGTACAGTTTCATATTTGACTAAAAAATTATTTCCCCAGCTTGTTTTCTCAACTCTAAGGATATGCAGAAAAGTATCGCTTGCATTCATCAGGAAAATGACTGAAACTACTGAGAACATTATTAAATAAAACATACACTTATTATCTCTCTTTTTGTCTCTGTCTTTTATTCTATAGTTTACAGAACATTGCCTCTTCCTTACTAGTCCTACTACTTAGAAATTAAATTTCACTCTACTCCCAAATGTGAGAAGTCAAAGAACTCCCACACAACTTCATCTGGGGCATTTGAGGGTGAAATCCACACCCAGGCTGCAGATCCAGGCTCTCGACAGCCTACAAAGAATGCACACTTCAATTTAAGTGTGGTAAATGGGGCAGTGATAGGCCTTCTCTTACCCCAACAGATGGTAAGCAGAATCAGAGGTTCTTTGTTCCAGGTGCATTGAGTTTCAAAATGGGGATGGGGCCCATTTCTCCTTATCTGATTATGCATGTGCACAGCGTTTCAACCCAGGAGGCTAAGGCAATGAATATGTACCCTGATACATTCCATGTGGTAATATGAAATTAGGGAAAAAAAGAAAAAATGTGTCCTTGTTACCACCAACTATTCATATTCAGATACAGATACAGTAAACTGAGTTTGGCACTTTAGGCACTTGCCATCTTAATATTTATTTCAGAAAATCCTATCTGAATCCCTAGTCACCTATTCCATGCAAGTGTAAATGTTTGGGGGAATGTAATAATAAGTTGTAGAATCAAAGTGGTAACTGATATGATTAAAATACTTTTTTCTGGTGGAGTACAATAGAGCACACATTATCAATGTGTTGCGTGTGAGTATGTCTGTGTTTTTGTGTGTGCATGCTTGTAGGGAACTTCTCAGTTGCACAGGAAATGAAGATGCCCCCATACAGACATGGACAGCCATGGAAGCATACTGCTGACTTCAGCGAGCATAGGTTTCTAAGGTAGACATGCAGGTGTCAGGTACGGGACCTAGGCAGCAGTAGTGACGTGGTGGTAAGGAGAAATATGATGGAATCAGGACCCAGCAAACAAACAGATGCAGTGAGAGCCAGATGAACTCTTAATAGAGGTCCCAGCAGCAGACAACAGATTAAGACTTTCACAGGAGAGTGGGGTTCCATTAGACTAATGCTTTTTGAGCAAGGATCAGTATTCATTGTTGTTTTCTCAGGAACAGAGTAAGCATACAACAAATGTTTGCGGAATGAATGAATGAATGAGACAGTAAGCAGAGGCGTAAGTAGTTAGGACTAGGGAGATCCAACTGTAGGTAACAGGAGCCCATGTCAAGAGTACTCCCAATCAGAATTTGCTGGGAGCAAAAAACTGTGGAACTGACAGAGGGTGGAAGGCACAAGACTGAAATTAGCTATTGCAAGTGAAATAAGTGGACTCAGCGACTCCGAACAGCAGGAGAGTTCAGATCCTGAAATCAGCATCCACTGTCAGAGGAATCCAGCAGCCAGGTTGACATGATGCTAAGACCCTGAGCTGGTGAGGGGGAAAAAGGCACATGGCTTTGGTTTGTGATGACACCCTCCTAGGGGTGTGTGTGTGTGTGTGTGTGTGTGTGTGTGTGTGTGGAGAGAGAGAGAGAGAGAGAGAGAGAGAGAGAGAGAGAGAGAGAGAGGGAGGAAGTAAAGGAGAAAAAAAAACAAAAATTAAGAGAATGACTATCGAGTTTTTCTTATTTCATTTACCTATTCATTCAAGCATCAACTTCTTTTTAATGTCCACTGTGTATTAGTCACTGTTCCAGGCACTGGAAAGACAAAAAGTCTATTTCATCTGGAGATTCACAGAGAGAATGTGGAAAAACAAACACTGATATATGTTCCTCCCAGAGCTGGGAAAGGACCACCGGCCTGACAGCGGGAGCATCAGCACAGTCCATGGGGGCGGAGGAGTGGGCAGAAGTGCCAGATAGTGTACAGGTCACGACCAGCCGACCCTTCCTCTACCATGCAAAGACTGTTTCCACTCCCTTGGAAATCATAGATGTCTCTCTTGACAAATCACTGCTTTAGGTCCAGAAGCAGCCAAATAAAGAAGCAGAGGATGATGATGCAAAGAAAAGGTATCTTACTCTATAATTCCTACAGAATTTCTTATAGAAAACCTAATTTTTAAAGTTTTGGATTTTATTAAGATAAGGAAAACATCATTTCTGCAGGCAATCAGGTAAAAAAAAGTTTTACCACTTAGTATTACACAAATAAGATGATAAACATGTTCTTAAGAGATAATACAAAACACAAAAAAGAAGGCTTTGTGAAGACATAAGTTCTATCTTCAGATACCTGAAGACATGAGTTCTGTCATGTGGAAGAGAAATTACTGTTATTCCATGATGCTCTCAAGGAGCAGATTTAGGACCACTGGGTTATAAGTTCTGCTTCAATATTATAAATAAACTAGAGGCCCGGTGCACAGATTCATGCACCACTGGGGTCCCTTGGCCTGACCTGTGGGGATCGGGCCGAAACCCGCTCTCTGACATCCCCCGAGGGGTTCTGGGTTGTGAGAGGGTGCAGGCCAGCCCAAGGGATTCCACCGGTGCACAATCAGGGCAGGGAGGGAAAACAGGAGGGCTCCAGGGCATATCCAGCCCAACTTGTCCGATCCCAATAGGCTGGACCCCAGCAGCAAGCTAACCTACTGGTCAGAGCATCTGCCCCCTGGTGGTCAGTGAGCATCATAGTGACTGGTTGAATGGTCGAACGAATGGTCAGACACTTAGCATATTAAGCTTTTATTATATAGGATTGCCAAACTGGGAGTTATCCACAGAAGGAATGTGCTATCATAAAATGGGGTGGCTCGAACACACAAAGCATGCCTAGACTTCTCCCAGCAGAGAATGACATGGATATCTGTGTGGTCAAGATCTGGAGAAACTGACCAATGTCCTTTAAGACTGAGAACTAAAGAGTCCAAGATGCCAACTCAGACCCAAGGATGGTAAGTACAGCAACAGTAATATAACACAGGCAACACTCCTAAGTCCTGTGGGTTCATATCTATATACTCTCACAGGATCACTCACTGAGAGCGGGATTCCAGCAAACATCTGGTTGACAGAAAATAAAGTGGGATCAGTCCTTACCTGAGTGACAGAGTAATTGTCTGGAACCCTGAGCAGGCCTTTAAAGGGTTAGCTTGTAACATTCATCAGAATTAGAAGGTATAAGGCCTGTGTGTTTACCTTATTGTCTTATCTCTAATTTTGCGGTTTCCAGCTATATTGTGTGAAGCCCTGCTGGTCTAAAAAAGTTCCTCGTATGAGCCCTGAGGAGAAGTCTGAAAAATTAATAATTTGAAATCCTTATTTCCTATTTTAAGGAGCAACTAATTTATTTATGTAAGATTTTTTTAAAGAAATGTTGGTCTTCTTAAGTCCAAGCAGTATGTCCAGTGCTCAACTGAAGTTTGAAAACCATAGCTACAGAAAATGTTATGGCTTTCACATATCATTCCAACCCTGAGGGAAGGAAAATCCAAGGACACATTGAAGTTCTTCTAGGAGCACAATTGGGCTATGAAAGTAGGGGAGGAGCTTTGGATATGAGGAGGCAAAAGATAAAGAGCTCCCCTGCTTCTCTGTCATGCCCCAGAGTCCCTATTTGATGGATTTACATTGCTTAGCTCTCTTCTATCTTCCTCCAATGTTACTCCTTTGTTGGTTCTAATTGCAAGGCCCAATAGGACCAGGGAGGCATAAGAAAATGGTAACATTGCTTTAGTTAGCTCTGCTCCAAACTCTAAATGTGTTGCCTTCTTCATTCTTCTCTCACGCTAAAAGTGACAAGTTTCTGAAGGCCACAATCATCACACAGAGATTCAAGCTAGAAAAGTAAAAGGAGTCCTCAAAGTGTATGTGTAGTCTAGTCCAATTTATAAGTACAGGACAAAATAGGTGATAGGGTTACATCAAAACATGTTTGCTCAAAGAGACTGTGTTTTGAATTGCATTCAGGAACTTGGGTCACAGTGGATGCCTGGACTAGATTTAGGATTTTGGTTACCTCTCCATAGAGATCTACATAGTTATACAGCAAGGCAGATTAATATGAAAAACTTTTATCCACTAAAGATGACTTTACTTGTCACTTATAATTGGGGAAATCAGACACCAGGCCAATGGAGAAAAGTAAACTCAAGCTTTTGCCTGCTGATGGGGTGAACCAGCAGCCCTAGGATTGAATTTCAATTGTCCAGAGATATTACTGAAAATCAAAAATAAAAATTCCTTGGGAAGACAGAGACAGTATTCCTTTGATCCGTGGTTGGCAAACTGAGCCACATGCGGCTCTTTGGCCCCTTGAGTGTGGCTCTTCCACAAAATACCACAGCTTGGGCGAGTCTATTTTGAAGAAGTGGTGTTAGAAGAAGTTTAAGTTTAAAAAATTTGGCTCTCAAAAAAAATTTCAATCGTTGTACTGTTGATATTTGGCTCTGTTGACTAATGAGTTTGCCGACCACTGCCTTAGATGAATTCAAACTTGAGCTGGAATGTGAGATGTAAGAAAGAATTTAAGTTCACATTTTTCAAGCCCCACTGCTTCTACTCCCATCTCTAACATGTATTGCCAAAGGAGATCTCTCTGATCCGATGCAATCAAAAGTACTGGAATAACATTTTTGAATCCATGAAGACAGGGATATGTTTGGTTCATCTTTATATTCCCAGACTCTCACATAGCATGAGTTAAATAAGTAAAATAAGTTTAAGAGATAATGGGACTAGATGAACTTTAAGGGTTCAGAGTTCTTGAGGTTCTGCAGTCTATGTTTCTAAGTAAAACATCACTAAAGGTTAAATTATGTGATTCAGTGATACAGAAATTCAGGGTCATCTCCCCTATCAGTGGTGGGGAAGAACAAGCCTAGATCATCTTGTCTATAGTTCATTGAATATTTTAAACACAGAAATTGTTACTAAAATATTTCCCCACTCTCCTGGGTAGAGCATTTGATTTCAATCTTCATAAATTCTAAGTAAAGTCTATAATGTTTCTTCTGAGAAGCAATTTGAGTTTTCAGAACCCAAAACTACATATGTCCCCCCGCCCCCTTTCCTATCTAGATTTACCAAGCTGCCAGAAATCCACAAGTTACAGCTTTGCTGGCTGTTTCCCAATGACTTGCTTTCAAATTTAAAGAAGCATTATCTGGAGTCATTAAATGAACCATACTCTCCAGTGCACCCATTCTGTCATCCATCTGCTTAAGATGCTTGTCAGATGATACCCTCTTGTATCTGCAGTCTTCATCTGGTATTCAAAGCTATTGAACCTGGCTCCAAGGTAGTTCGCCTTCTGTTCCAAGTGACAAAACTGCCTCTCATCTTTCAATTCTAATGACTAGGTCGTGACTAATAATCCTCCTCCTTCAACTCCCCATTGAGAGTATGGGGTCTTTGGGATACATTTATACCTGGAGGACAGTGAATGGAGAACATTTTTGGGATCAGCATATGTAGAAAGATGTTTCTAAAAGAAACTCAGATTGTTGCCCTCACTGTCGTTCAGAGAGTCTGAAGTCTGAGTCATCTCACCCTTCCCCATATACCCGTTCATTTCTTACAACTAATTTGAGAACCCCCTCTTTCTTCATCCCCAACAACAATAATAATAATAATGTTTGGCTAGCATTGGAATACAACCAAAACTTTGACTTTGCTGTAAGCAAATCAAAATATAACCCTCAACTTCAGAGAAATTCAGTGAGTAAGAAGGGTAAAGGGAATAATATCATAAAACTTTTGAAACATAATTATTTTTTAAAACTTTCCATGGCTTCCTTTATTTCAACTCTTTGAACTGGCAATCAAGGTCCAACATGATATAATCTCAACCTCACACCTTCTCCCCCAAATCACACCTCCACTCCAACCAATTTGATTGAATTGTACTCAGAAAGCCCAATTATATGTTTTTCCATATTCAAACCTCTGCTCAGACCTTCTCCCTTGCCTGTAAACTCTACACTGTTCCTTTCTCCATGAACATCTCTGCAACTATTGGCATCTTCGGTCTTCAGTGGTCCCTCATTCTAAACTCTTATAACAGTTGTTTTCTACATCACTCACCGAACACCTAACATTCACTGCTTTTCTTATTTTCTTTCTAAGCCAGTAGTTCTCAAACTTAATTATTCATCAGAACATTTGAACTGTTGTTTAAAAGACAAAGTTTATTGGGTCCACTGAAGAGACTCAGATTTAGTAGGTGTGGTAGGCAGAATCTAAAGATAGGCCCCAAGCCCCCGATAACCTATTTATTCAAACGAACACTAATTGAGGTACTGCTGTGAAGGGAGTTTGCAAATGTAATTAAAGTCTCAAGTTGATACACCTTAAAATATGGAGATTATCTGGATGGGCCTACTCTAATCATAGGAACCCTCTAGAAGCAGAGTTTTCTCTAACATGTAACAGCAGAGAAGTCAGAGCGATTCCAACCACGAGAAGGACTCCACATGCCTTTGCTGGGTTGACAATTGAAAGAGTCATGTGGGAAGAAATATGGGTGGCCTTCAGGAACAGAGAGCCACCCCAAGCTGACATCCAGCCAGGATCTGAAGTTTTCCAACAACCTGCGGGCTCTTGGAACTGTTGCTCCCAAAGCTTTCAAATAAGAACTTAGCCTAGTGGGATGCCAATTTCAGCCTTGTGACACCTTAAACAGAGAAACTAACCCAGCCTGCATAGACACGTGACCTTCAGAACTAAGAGATAATAAATTGATGATGTTTTATACTGCTAAGTCAGTGGTAATTAGTTATACATCAGCAAAAAGTAATACAATAGGTTTGGTCCCAGACCCCAAAATCTGTATTTCAACAAGTATGTACTCTGACCACAATTTTTAAAACCTCATTCAAAAGTTTCTTATTGTATCTATCCAATAAACTAGATTCACAACTCTTTTTCTACTTGGGAAGATAATATATTTGACCCTTTAATTTGTAATTAATTCTACCTCACACGGATGCATCTTTAAATATTTTTTAACTTTGTAAAATTCTCTCAAGTGAATCAAATATTTATGTCCAAAATATGATGCCTACAGCCTATGTTTGGACAAGTCCTCATTCATGGAGAAGACAAAAAAATGCTGTGAAAGCAAAGGATGACTTCCGATGGGCCATTAACTTTGTAGCTGTGCATTGGTCACACAGCAGCAAACAGGAGTGCATCAGTCTACTCGCATGAAATCTTGACAAGGGTGCCCTGAAACTGTAGTTATAATTGCCATGCATTATACTGTTCTCCCAGCATGACCAGCCGCCTCAGGTGTTAACAGAATTTTGTCAGGTAATGTACGGTAGCAGGTAGCCAACTTTGCAGGATTCAGAAAATGCAAGGCAGAGAAAAACAAGAATTTTGAAATTCTGTTATCATGGGAATTCTCCCACTTTGCTTGATTGAGGCAGTTGAGCACATCCTTTCTGAAAAAGAAAATCATCAATATTAATGGTGGAAAGAAACTTGGAACTCATATAGTTCAAGCTCCCACCCCTAACTCTGCTTTACTGCTTTCAGTGATGGGGAGCTCACCACCTCACAAGCCAGCCTCTTCCATGCTGGACAGCGGTATTAGAGAGCGCTTCCTCAGGCAGAGCCATGATCTGCCTCCCGGTGCTGCTCCCTGCTTGCTTTAGAATGGCTTTTGCAGCCACACCGTGGTGCTAACCTGCCCTTGAGCATCCTGTCGACATTTGAAGACCACCATCATTCCTCGCTCCTTTGCTGTGTATGTTTTTAGTGAAAATCCTGGTTTCAAAATGAAGAAGGGTATGATTAATACCATTCTCTGCAATATGGTTCCCTTAAATATTTTTCCCCACACCATTCAGAAAATCAACCACATCAGAAATAGTGGGAGAAAGGCCTGGAGAGGCAGTGTTTACAAAAGCAAGAGAGATGATAGTGAAGTTACAAAGGGGAATAGAGAGAGACAAAAAAAGAGAAAGTGACACATTTGGAGGACAAGTAGTTAGTATACAGTCCTTCACAGCTCTAAAATTCCAAAAGAACAGACAGGATTTGAAGTAACATATTTAAGTACACTGCTACCTTAAAAAAAATGATTTCCTATCATCACGCCACTGTTTTATAGACCTACCTCATTCACGTCCCTATTTCTGCCAGAATCATAAAGCAGCTGCAGTCAGAAGCATTAATGGAGTCTCTAACCTGAGCTAGAGAACAAAGAAGATTTTAAAGACAAAATGAATAGATTGCAGAGGAGGAAAAGCAGCCCACAGTCCCTTTTCACCCAGATAATATACCATAGACTTTGTCTTATCTGTCAATATCTGTGAGTCTGAAAAAGCTAAATATGTACAGTGCTTATGTGTCTAGACAGACAGACAGTTCTAGTCAAATCGTGGAGCTGAATTTTTATGCTTTGAAAATATTTTAAACAAAGATACTGCTGTCGTGGTTTCAACATCGCACATGCTCGTAGCTCGGATGCAGCAGGAATTCAAGCAAGCGTTTTCAGGTTCTGATGGAAGGGGAAAGATCTGACATTACAAAAAAGTTACTTTTCGGTTTCCCTCTCCCCTTCCAGCAGCCCGGTGCAACACCTGTCTCATCAGCAGGGGCGCTCGGAAGGGATGGGCCTCAAGGCACCTCGGTCCCAAGATTCTCCATGCCTCATTCTTCATCCACGCTGCTCGTAATGTTCCATCACTGGCACAGTTACACCTGAACACTCCGGTGCTGCCAAACACCTGGCTTGATTTTCCACTGTCCAAATGAAAAATAAGCATAATCTGCTTTTTGAGGATACAGCAAATGAGGGAGTTCATGACAAATTGTGTTGGTTTATGCAGAATAGTGATAATAAGATACAAATGAGAATTTTTTGCTTAATGAATAATACTAATCACGTTTCAACAAATGCTGTGCCCTTCTAATTAGAGAGACTGCATAAAATCAGCTTAATTTATTTGTGACTAGTTATACAGAGTTTAAATATTTACTAGAGATTTACTCAAATGTTTGAGAGGATTTTAAACATTTCCTACAGTTGAAGCGGCCTGCCTAGTTCTGTGGGATGCGGTAACAGCTGTAACTCATGGGAGCGCTCTGATTTTGTTGTGTGACATGAAAATCCTGGTTTCAAAATGAAGAAGAAAGGATATTATTGATTTACATACTAATTCCCCAACTGTTACTCATTTTCTTGATTCCAGCTTCCAAAGTTGTTCCCCCACCATTCATCACTGTGGTACACTAAAGGGAGTGAGCATCTTTTCAATAAATTATAGGAACTATGACTAATTACAGTGATATTAACTATGCAAAGTAATGTGTAACTTAAAATGGATACGTTCATCATTTCAAATTATGCCTTTGACTTTTGATGGTCTAATAAAGTCGCGATCTTTTTGTACTGAATGTGTGCTATATTTTCGAAGAGTCTCTTTGTAATTCTAGGTTCTGCTCGTGAGCATACAGAACTATGAAAACTAACCTTCTAGAGCCTTTTCAATAACCTAGAGCGATTAAAGGGAGGACAAGCAGATAACCATGAGTGAGAAGGAGTGAAGAGACATATACATGTTATGCCTCCCTGGCATGGAATTACATATAAGAGGTCTGAATGAGAAGCTTTGCTGAAATCACATTTTTCAAAAGCAATTTGACCATGAATTATTTTTGTTCCATCCTAAGGCAACTTTGGGGGTTTTTAACTATCTGTACCCTTGTCTTCTGGATGAAGATACTGAGGTACCGATAGGTTAAATGATCTGCCCAAGGCCACAAGCTAATTATTGCCAGTCTGAGACTCTACCCGAGACTTTGTGCCATCTAGTCCTTGTTATAGTCTCTAGACCAACAGAACTGATATATAAGCTCATTAAAGTAACTTAGAGAAAACTTCCAAAATTCTCCCTTTACTTGAGCAATATAATTGGTTCCATCACTTGTTTATGTATGTATTCCTCAATCTACAATCCTTTTCAAACACCTTTTCCGTGTCAGGCACTGTGTTAGATATGCAGACAGAGTGTAAAGGGACACAATCCTCACCTTACAGAGCCCTCCCTTTGGTGAGGAAGCTTGACATGTAAAGAATTACAAAACAGCACAGGAAGGACTATAATAAAGGTTTGTATAAAGTGTTATGGAGCTCAGAGGTGAGAGAATTATTTCTAAGGGACGAGTAAGGAAGTAGTCAAAGGAGGATTCTCCAATGGGGTGATGGTTAAATTTAATCTGAAAGAATTCCCAGGATTTCTCCCAGCAGACAAGAGTAGGAGAGGCATTCCACATGCTTGAAAGAGCAAAGTGTGAAGGGCGCAGCACCTCCCGGAAGAAGAGGCTGGAGAAGTAGGCAGAGGGTTCTGTGGAAGCTTTATATGACATCCTAAGGATTTCAGGCTTTAGTGTGTGATGGTGAAGACTCAGGGGAGGGCTGTCAGAATAACAGCAATGGGTCAATGTTCTCTCTCAGCAAGGTCACCTGGAGAGTGTATGAAAAATGGAATGGAAGGAACAGCACTGTAGGAAGAGACCAAGTAGGAGGTTATTGCAGAGCTATAGGAGCAACTGGTAAAGGTCTCAGTCAGGACTGGGGAAGAAAAAGAGCTGTGTAGGGGAAGTGAATTTGAAAGGTAATCTCTCTATATAAAAGCCTAAGTGACCATTATGACCAGTCTACTGGTCGCTATGACATGCACTGACCACCAGGGTGCAGATGCTCAATGCAGGAGCTGCCCCCTGGTGGTCAGCATGCTCCCACGGCCAGCCAACTTCCCACGATCCCTCTCCCTAATCACTGGGCTGAGGGACCCCACCTGTGCACGAATTCGTGCACCGGGCCTCTAGTTAGGAATACACTGGTTTACTCAATTATAGTTATGATAGACATAGGCATGTTTTCCCCAATCTTCTGTTTCTTTGTTTCTTAGATGTTTAAGTAACATGACTCATTAGCCCTTAAGCTTCTGGAAGACAAGAATAAATGTTTATCAAAGGGAAATTCTTGTTATTTTCTTAACATTGCACCTATATGGTGTTCACATTATAACTTGGATATTGGTGGATAAGGGTTTTTGACTTCTGATTGGTTGATACCTTGTAACATAATGGACTTACCTCCAACTTACAAAGAAACCAATCAGCTACATCACAATAAACAACATTGTGCCTATAAGCTTATATGCTTAATGGAAGAATATGTTACATTCCAAAATAGATCTTCCCCTAGACACCAATTGCAAACAGCACTGTGAACTTCAAGGACAATATTTGTTCCCACTTATAATATATAGCCCAGGTTTTAGGTATTTAAGACGGCATATAGTGTTTCAAGATAGCTTATGATGACATGATTCAACATTTTAAAAATGATTGTATACTAAGTGGGTTAATTATGGGCTCTGGAAACAACTGCCTTTCTTTAAGTTCTTCCTCTACCATTAAGCTATGTGACCTTAGACAAGTCATTTAACCTTTTTGTGTCTCAGTTTCCTCATGTGTAAAAGAAGATAAGAAATAGTAACTATCACAAGGGTTAATACAAGTATTAATAAGTTATTTATACAGAGCTTAGAATAGCATTGGCATTATTATTATTTATTGTTAAATTAAAGAAAGACGGGCCTAGGCCTTAATAACAACATGTGGTTTTACTCTATACTCTTAATTATGATGATAATAGGCTGGCTATCTTCAAAATCCAAAATAAGATCACATCATCATTACTAATTATAATGAGAACAAAGGAATTGTTTCTCAGTCTTAGCCAGGTTCCTTTCTCTGATATAAAAACATGGTTTACTTGGAGAAAAGCAATTTCAACAGATTAGGTCTGTTTCAAATTATTTTTTCTAGTTATCTTTTAAAGCCTATTAAATATAGAACATCCCTTAATTTATATAAAAATGTTTTTTGAACGTAATAATTTTTCCAATCTTGAAGTGAAAAGGCCCATTTTTATTTTTTTCAACCAGGATTGTTTCTCATTGGCCTTGGTCTACTTTTTAAATCTTCAGAAGATGTTAAACCCATTTACCCTCCTGAGAGTTGATAGCTAAATCAGTGCTTTAAAATAAAGGAAAGGGAACATTTATTGAAACAGTAGATGCTCAATAAATGTTTGTCAGGCTAGACTCCAATATGAGCAGATAGAATGCTCACTATACAGATGCTCTCCTATATATTCCTCATGACATTAGGTAGGTAACAATTATCATCTCTGCTGTGCAGGTGAGAAATCTGGGGAGATGCAGGGTCTTACTCAGGGTCACACCATTAACGGGTGGCTCAGAAGGGATTCGCGCCCTGAAGTCACCTGAATAAGTCCCTGTGCCCAGCCCCAGCGATCAAGGTGATTGTTGGCTTTCAGTTCCTCATGATGAAGAATCTTAATTCTCTGAGACAAAGTTGGCTTCTCCCATGTGTTTAGGCTCCCTATTTGATTAGGCTTTTCTAAAAATATTCAACTCCATTATGTCTTTTTCTTCTAAGGTCAACTCAGCACCCTGAACAACATGCATAAATTCACAGGCAAATACATCATGGTGGAGTGGAGTATCATAAATAGCCCTCTAACTATATGGCATCTTTATCTGAACCTCAATGTGCTGAGTGTAAGTGGAAATTCAGAAATTAGCATGATTTAGACCTTGGTCATCTCAAGCACTGTTCAGCGATTACATGGGCTCACATGTTATTACTATTATAAAATAAAAATTAGTTAATTAAATGGAACTTAAAAGATCACTAAACATTTTTAAAAGTATTTAAAGAAGTGACCCTTTAAAAAGAAGCTATTAGCTGTCAGATACCTTTCAAAAATATGTAATGCATTCTAATTAGTACAGAACAAACAGCTGAGGCTTTTAGGGCCCCCAAAATCATAAAACTTTAGGCCTCTTTTCTGACACCAACAGCTTTAGGCCTCACTTCACCCCTGGACAGTTGGCGCCCAGCGCTGCAGCCATGAAAGGCAGCTGGCAGCAGCTCCCACTGAAGTTGTTCTGGCAGCAGAAGGAGGCCCCAAAAGCATCTGATTATTTTAAAATGTGCTTTCATTGTACTGCTTGCAGCTGTGAGTTAATTTTGTGTTTTGTGGTTTTTTTTAAAGTATTTGCTTCTTTAAAATCCAGGGGTTTTTTTCCCTCCTGCAGAGCAGCTGCAAGGAGAGCAGCTCTGACTTGAAAAGCCTCCTCCCTGCCTCCCTGAGAGAGCCAGTTTGGGAGGATGCCTTCCTCACCAGCAGGGAATCAACACGTGGTTCCAGAGAGTACAGTCTTCCAAGGCTCTCCTCATTGGCTGATTTGTGCAGATGGGCAGATGGATGGACCAATTGTAGAGCTGCAGAATTTCAAAAGCACTCTAGTGGACTTTCAGCCCTTTTTACAGGTTAAATGGCTGGCCTAAGATTTCACATCTAGTTAATGGCAGCCCCATTATGCCTGTAATCTGGAACCAAGAGCAAGGATAGGTGGGGGGAAATAGAGATAGGGGTGCCATCATTAAACAAATTCTCCCAAAGAGCATTCTCCTTCCCCCAGGCAGTATTTATTATAGCTGTTTACTAGTATTTGATATCATAAAGATGCTTAGCCACTGGCTCCGCTGTTCCTCTCCAGTTCCATGTCTGAACCACCTTCTCGATAGACTCCTGAATTATGACTCTTATCCTCACCATTTGCCTCTAGCTCAGTTCCTGAAAAATTACACTCTCTCAAATGATCATGCTTTTTGTTCTAACCAATTTGATGTGACTGTAATTCATTAGATGTGAATATATGCCCAGTTTAATTTACTTCTAGCTTTTGCAATCCACGTTGCTCATGAGGTTTCTTCCTTTGACCACACTACCACATTAAACAAAGGAGTTCGAGATCCTGGCTTTGAAGCTTCTTCAGTCAGAATAAGATATCCAGTGTCTCTATGAATCCCTCCAGGATTCTATATGTTCAGAATGAGCCACATGATAATAAACAGTAGTGATCAATCCTGTCTCTGCCATTGCCCTGTTAGCAAGAAGGTAGCTCTGCCAGTCACTTGCCAATCAATTTCACAGGATGTAGGTTGAGCCTCACCCAATTCAAGTCTACTAATTAATGGAGTGACAAAATGTTGACATTTTGTTGGCTGCTCTGGCTCTTGTGGGAATTGGGGGAAAGAATGGAAGGAGGTTTAGAAGAAGATGGAGAGTATGGAGAGAACCACACACTGATTTAATGAGTCTCTGCCAGTTTTCAGCTAGTAGCATTTTTTTTAAATAAAAAAAATTTTCTAATTATAAAAACAATATATGTTTGATGCAGAAAATCTTTTAAAAATACTGGAAAACATGAAGAATAAAATGAAAATAGTTTTATTTAAGTTTGGTCTATTTTATTTTCATGTAATGAAAACTTCAATGTCATTAGCCTAAATGATTAGAAATATGTTAGCTCATTCTAAAATTAGGGCAGACCTGATTGAGACATGTGACATGCCACCAGATACAAAGTCTCATGCCATCTCTGCTCTGTCTTCTGTGTTCACCCTAAGGCCAGCTTTCCCCTATGGTCACAAAATTTCTTCCAGGATCACCTGGGACTCCATGTTTCCTCATCATTGGTCAGGGAAAGAGGATGGGTGTCTCCTACTCAATTAAAAGTCATTGGACTATTCTGATTGGATCAAATGACATTGTAGGCCTATCTCTGAACCAGATATTAAGGCCAAGTTGATGCTTTGCAGTAAATGGCTCAGGCCTGAATTATGTGTCCACCTCTAACCTAATAACCATAACTAAAGGGATGGGGTCATTCTGATTGATGTCACTCAGTGATGGACCACCTGTGGAACTCAAGGTGAAGTTGATCTGACCAAACTGCAATGTTCCTGTATATGGGGTGGAGGTAGGGGGGATAACAGGATGGATGCTGGGGAGTCAATCACAATGTCTTCCATACACTAGTAATCTCATTGCCTAGGGAAGAACCATCGTTGGCTTTGCTATATACCTCCGAACACACACAAATGCTCTTTGTGTGTTGGTTTGTGTGCATATTGTAAATCAGAATTTTATTGTATATATTCTTTTATGGCTTCTTTATTTTTCATTGAAAAAGATATCATCAGAATTTTCTCATGTCATCAAATGTTCCAAAAATTATTTAAAGGCTGCATGGAATTTAAATAAAACCTAAGATTTGGACACTTGTTAAATTGTTATATTTTACGTCCTTAAAAATTAAGCTGCAATAAATAAACTTGTACATACAGGGTGTCCCCCAAAATGTATACACACTTTAACAACTGATAGCTCAGTTTTTATTTTATTTTAATATATTTTATTGATTTTTTTACAGAGAGGAAGGGAGAGGGACAGAGAGTTAGAAACATCGATGATAGAGAAACATCAATCAGCTGCCTCCTGCACACCCCCTACTGGAGATGTGCCCACAACCAAGGTACATGCCCTTGACAGGAATCGAACCTGGGACCCTTCAGTCCACAGGCCAACGCTCTATCCACTGAGCCAAACCAGTTAGGGCTGATAGCTGTTTTTTAAAGTGAAATGTATTTAAGTAAACACAGCCTTTATAATTATTCAATGTGTGTATGTTTTGGGGGATACCCTATATATTATTGTTCACATATAGGCTTGTTTTCATAGTATAGAGTACTAGAAGTGGAATTGATGAGTATAAGAATATAAATGAAACTCCTGATACTTATTACAAAATAACAACCTAGATATGCAGTGGTAATTTTATAGTCTGGCAATAGTACATATTAACATATTTAAGAATCCACACCTGCTATAATTTTAAAGCCCCAAAGTATAAAAATATTGTTTGAATTAGTATTTATATCTATAAGAAAGTAAAAGGAGAGTTCACTGATTTATTAAAAACTTGGAATTCAGAACATAGAAACTCTATTTTTTTCAATGTGTGATTCCTGTACCTGTCCTAAGAAGAAACAAAACAAGATATTTGTGTGAAGAAGAGAACTGAAGTCCCTTTGGTGTCTATAGCATACTACTCTATTAGTCTTGACTCTTCGATATGTAAATCACAGGCATGCAATTTAAGCTGCCTTAGGCAAAAAAGCTAAATGTATTCACTCATATGACAAGGAAAATAAGAGAGTAATTGGGAATGACTAGAACCAAAGACTTGATGGTAGCAGAATCTTTCTTCAATCATTACCTCGCCCCTATCTATGTCTTCTGCTGGAAATCAGGACTCTCCCAGAAGCTGCACACCAGCTGCCAGAAGCTTCTGAGTCTGCATTTTCTCACCTTCACCACCAGAAAGTATCACCCTACCCACACGTTCAAAGATCCAGAGCTATACTCTGCTTGGTTAGGCTCAGTTGTTCTGCAGATCCCTTGTTTTAGGGAGAATGAAGGTGCACATCTGTAGAGCAGCCACTTACTAGTTGATGGGCAGTCTCTTACATATCAGACATGGTCTGTGTAGTAGTGAGCAGTTCCTCTAGTGGGGAATGGTGGCATTGGAAGAAGTGGAAGGCATGCTAAATTGACACCAGTAACTGGTCTTATAAATATTATCTTTTAAAATCTTAAATCTGGCATGCCTCAGGTTTTCAGGGGAGAAGGTAGTGCATCATTTCCTTTGCCTTCCTTTAGCTGCCTACATGTATAAAAAATAAAAATATAAATAATAAATAAATAAATAATCCTATATAATAAAAGCCCAGCAACCATAACGGCAAAATGACCAGAATGACCACTTGACCAGTCACTAGAGGTGCATTGACCACCTCTCGGTCCCTCCCCCTGCCAGCATGCAGGCTCCAATGGCAGGATGGCCAATGGGGAACCACAGGGAAGCAGGGTGGGTGGCAGCAGGGCGGGACTGGGGACTGGGAGCGGGTGG
The DNA here is from genome assembly GCF_963455305.1 of Plecotus auritus. Taxonomy (NCBI): domain Eukaryota; kingdom Metazoa; phylum Chordata; class Mammalia; order Chiroptera; family Vespertilionidae; genus Plecotus; species Plecotus auritus. The sequence goes on from NC_137771.1 coordinate 68,228,399, forward strand.
AAGATGGCCCTGATTACAGGCTAGGCTTAGGGACCCTACCCATGCACAATTTTGTGTGTTGGGCCTCTAGTAAGATAATAAAGTAAAATCCTTAAACAATTCCATCATATAGTTACTACCATAAATGTCTAAAGGAGGAAACTGAGACTCATAGAAATCAAATTAATTGTTTTGGGTCTCTCTCCCTCTCTCTCTCTCTCTCTCTCTCTCTCTTAAAAAAAAAACAAACAAATACAAAAATGTATCCTAAGGTGAGAATTAAAAATAAATTTAAAAGCATTCTTTAGCAATATGGCTGTTAGGTAAATAAAGATACAAATGGTTGGATGGTAGGCAATAACAATCACCTTAACCACCACCACCTCCACCCAACACAGACACATACATAATCTCACATGTGGCATTACAGTATCCTGGCTTGCCATGTATCTATATGAGATGTGTTTTGTGTGGGTTCACTGTCAGCTCTCTCTCTGAGCCACAACTGCTCAGGGCTGCTACAAATCACAGCGTAATAGGGAGAAGGAGGGCACATATTGGAGGAAACAGACAGTCTTTCCTGGGCCCTCTCCAGGTCAAAATCTAACATTCACTCTAGGAACGTATGCTGAATTTCCATTTGATTACCTTTTAATCATTTTCTCTTCTGTACTGCAGGACAGCAGGCTAACTCTTCCCTAAAGTGCACAAAATGGCTCCTTAGCATCACAGACAAGCTCATAGACTCAGTCTAGTTTGTACATCTCATTTCGTGGCCTGAGGGAATCATAGTTAGGCAGACTAAATGACTTGCCCAGAGTTAAAAGCCAACTAATATCATAGGCAAATTCAAACTCAAGCCTCACATCTCCCAGGCTAGTAATCGCCCACTCACAATGGGTGTTTAAGTCACTCCAAGGAGAAATAAGCTCTTCGATAAAAATTAGCATCAGGAAGCAGCTCCAGAGATGAAGGATAAAGAACAGAGAGTATCTGTGCAATCCCAAAAGAACATTCCACCATCTCCTTGGAAAGAGATGAGCATGCATCCAATGACAGCAGTGAGAAGGAGTAACTGAGGACAGCCATGGAATTAGGACTGAAGTGAAGTCAATAAACATTTCTTACGTACTAATTAGATGCTGAACACCTTTTATGTGCAAGGTTCTGGGACTAGAGCAATAAACAGCACAGATATGGTCACTGGCCTCACAAAGATAGCAATCTAGTGAGGAAGATAGATGTTAACCAAAAAGTCACAGGTGTGATGACTACATGGAAAGGTCAGGTGCAAGATCCTGTAGGGATGCAGTTAGTAGGAATGATGGTAGTAGGAATTGCTTAGAAGAGGGGAGTTTAAGCTGAGACTTAAAGAATGAAAATGTGGAGTAGAATAGTTGGCCAAGCAAAGGGAAGAGCATGCATAAAGGCCTAGAGGTGAAAGGAAGTGATGATGTGGGAATGTGAAAGCACATCCCTGTGGTTAGAGCACAGAGTGAGGGCGAGGGTAGAACAATTGTCTGGAGAGGCAAGTAGAAACCAGAGTATGTAGCGCTCCCTGCGCTATGTTCAAGAAGTTGGTCTTTATCCTAAGGACAATACAAAGTGCTTTAAGCAGGGAGAGACAGAATTATCTCTGTATTTTTTAAAAGATCATTCTAACAGCAGCATTGAGAGATTAGAAGGGACAGAAGCTGAACATAGTGAAAAACCTCTCAGGAGGCATGAGCAGTAGCCTGATTAAACCACAGTGGTGACTTAGGTATGAGTGTTGGCAGTGAGGAAGGGGAGGAGACTCAAGACTTGCTTCTATTGTTCCCCGAACCAGGCATAGCAGGGAAAGCAAAATCAAACCAAAAGTCTGTACAAAAGTGGAGTCTCTGAGAATTAGGACAGAAAAGGATCCAAACGGCCTCCCATTTACTAGGAAAGGATTAGAAAAAGGAGTACATGGAAGAAAAATAAACGCAGGTGTTGTATTTCTAATTCACAAACAATATTTCCTGGCCAGATTCTGCTGTAGAAATTTCAGAAACACCCACTAAAATCATAAATGAAAATCACATATTCGTAACATTATAGAGAATACAGGCTGAATTTACAGCCACTGAATGTGTGCTATGGATGAAGATGTTGATTTACTCATGGAAGATGGAAATATATATGATAGAAGAAAACAATACACAGAAATGTGATAAACATTTGCATGAAAATGAGTCACTGGAAAAACTCAAAACTTCCACAATACTTTATGCACCAAATTATATTCAGAGCAGTCAAAAAGAAATAGTAATAAATAATAATAGTGCATTTTCCTGCCATTAATTTTTTTTTTTTACAAAACTTCTGTTGACTTCAGTAGAAGTTCTGCATCTAGAATGTGGCCCAGGAAATTTATAGTCTGTAACTCAGAGACCAAAGACCTTGAACATCAAGAAAATCTCTTACCCTTATTTATATACACTGTTCTCTATCACAAAGGAAGAGCTGGTACCCATCCCAAGTAACCAATCATTATGCAAGGAATATTCTGACTCACCCAGCATCCCTAATCAGTAAATGCTGTGCCAATGGAAAGAGAGTGGGAAGAAGTCACAGCATCCATTAATAAAAAATGACTGGGTCTTTCTATCAACAGAAGCATCATTAGGAAACGTATGGTCGGAAAATAGTAGGCTGTAGATTTGTGGTGGCAGGGATGGCAATGGAATACTAACATTTATACCCTCTTAACCACTTAGTTTTAAAATGATGCCAGATTTCAGTTAACTACACATGTGCTTCATACAATATTTTTCATTTTCAATTTCTTGCTAAATTTCTGACCAGTCTCAAAAGATGGGACTGCCTCACCTGACCCTTTGGCCCTCCCTCCCACTTCAAAACACAATATTTCTCTTTTTTTCAGTTTTACTGAGGTAACACTGTATACATTTAAGGTGTACAACTTAATGACTATATATCAAAATGATTACCACAATAAGTTTAGTTTAAAAATATAGAATCCTTCATGAATGTGCATGTTATCTTTGCTCAGGGGCCAGGCTAATCTTCTCTTTATCATTCTAATTTTTTAGTATAAGTGCTTTCTAGACAAGCACCACAGTTATTTCTAAAAGGTAATTGATTATTATTGTCTAAGCATTTCTTCCATAAATGCATTGGTCAATTTTTGGCAAAAGATTAATCAGATATGAAGGGGAAGGACTCCGATTAATCCAACACTTTCTTGAACAGTCTCCTCTCTTTGCTGCCCTTTTAGTCCCAATCTGTGAACCCTTGAGTAAATACAGAAAATATGATTCACATCTCCAATAAACTGTGTAATCTGTATGTCAACTGAAGATGCTCCATGGTTACACAGTAGACTTGTAATTCCAAAGTAACTGTGTTGCATTTTGAAAGAAAACAAGCCAGTCATGTTTCATTAACAGAAAGACTTCTCTAGCATGTCTCCTGGTAGGTTAAAGGGATCAGAATCATTCACTGAGAGTAAATGGGAGAATCATAAGTTCATCTAAAATACCTACAAATCTTAATAGAGGGATAAACTAAAACTACAGAAGTCCCCACTACTGCATAACTTTTCAAGTATCACTAATGCACATCACCAGTGGGTTAACTAACAGTATTCTGCTTTAATAGCATGTCTGCCCTATCATTAACCCAAGCATGGTCCATAAAGTTACTCGACTATCCATAAATAAGCTTACTAAAGTTTATGTGATTTCTAGTTCTATCACCTCAATAAGAAAAACAGCATCAAATTTCCCATTCAGGCTCAATTGTGTGCATCTGAAGCTAGGGATTGGATGATAAGATCAATGGCTATTCAAAATTAATTCAAATTCCCGTCAGTATCCCATGCCTTGTTTTCAAAAGATCATGCTTCTGATCCTAATTTTGCATAGTAAAATGGTATTGCTTCTAATGATATTTTACTATTAATCTATATTCTACTTCCAGACAGAACATGAATAGATGATGTTTTCAAATCACTACCCAATCTATACAAGAAATTATACTGGTTTTGATAAGAAGTAGTTGGAATATACCACCCACCCAAAAAAAAAAAAAAAAAAAAAAGTCCTATTTAATCCAATCTTCTATTGGAATTCCAGGATTTATGTCACTATTATAGAAAAACTCATTTTGGTTATAGCACCAACATGGCCAAATAAATGACTTCAAGATGCTAGAAGAAAGTATTTGGCCAAGATAAATAGGTGTTCAAACAGGCCTCCCCAGCTTGCTCATTTTGCTATATGGAAAATGAACTAACCGAGTTTAATGTACACCAAATGAGATTTGGAAGTATGTTCTAATTCACTTCATTTTGTACCAGAAATGAGCAGTTTTTTATTTCTCTGCTTCCACCTTTAACCCCTACAGTTTGTATTCTCAACAAGATGGTCAAAGCGATCCTTTTAAAATATACATCAGGTTATGTCACTCTGCTCAAAATCCTCCCATGTCTCCCAGGCTGTGAACGGTGCAAGCCAGAGGCCTGGCGGTGATCTGCAGGCCCTGTGCACGCTGGCTTCCCTGGACACTCCTGCCCCTCTGATCTATTTCTTCCCCCTCCCTTGCTTACTTTATGCCAGTTCCACTGGACACAGTTTCTCAAACTTGCCCAACATATTCACACCTCAGGACCTTTGCACTACTTGCCCCCTCTGACCAGAAGAACACTCTTATCTCTGATATTCTCAATATTTCATTCCCTCGCCTCCTGCAAATCATTATTCAACAGTCACCATCTCAACAGACAACACTGTCCTATCTATTTAAAATTATATTTCACCCCTTCTCCCCACAGTCCCAATTACCTCTTGTCCTCCATAGCACTCATCACCTATTCTAACATTCTACATAGCTTTCATATGTATGTCTATTGTCTTTCTTCCCCACTAGAAAATAACTTTCACAAGGACAGAAATTATAGCCCATTTTGTTCACTACTGCATACTGTATACACAGAGCTTCAAATAAGACACAACACAGGGTAGGTACTTAATAATATTAGCTGAATGAATTCCAAAGTTGCTGAATATGGCACAGATGTAGCAAACAGAAAATTGGCAGATGTTTTACTAAAAGCCATGATTTAAATTCTGTAAGCCTCAGTCTTCTCATCTGTAAGATGGAACAATTACAGTATCTTAACACTGAAGGTTATTGTAAACATTAAGGGACAAAATAAATGGAAAGTACTTAAGACAATGCCTTGCATATTAATTCATTATTTTACTTAGTCCACAAATAATAAAAGTATGAATAATAGAAATAATAGCTAACATTTGTATAAAATGTTATAGTTTATGAAGGGCACAATTGTTTTTATTATATCTTCTCAGGATCCTCCTAGATTCATTCCAGGAAAATAGTAATAACTGGATCCTCAGTGTCCATGCCTTGGTAATGCTAGCTAACCACAGGCTATAAAAGATAGAAGCAGGATTCAAACTGGAGTCCTGTGCTGAGGTCAAGCCCTGTGCTCTCTCCTCGATATCAGAGAAAGAAAACATCACTTTCAGCTCAAGGCTTTAACAGAATAAGAGGTTTCTGAAGTAATGTTTTGTTTGGTTGTTCATTTACTGACTCTGGACATCTGCATAAAATGTGGCTCAGATGAGGTTGTAGTCATCAACATCCAGTACTGTCTGCAAGTTCTAAGTCAAGACTCGACCACTGCAAGACCTCTCCTCACCACAGATCATGGAGTCATATGTGCAGTTGAGAATATTTTTATTATCTATGTGTGTCCCAACATGTCTATAAACACCTCAAGACAAGGGTCAGGATTTTTAGGGGAGCTCCAAAACTCCTCATTCAGTCTTATTTACATAGTAGCTGTGTAGTGAATTTTTTTTAAATATATTTTTATTGATTTCAGAGAGGAAGGGAGAGGAAGACATAGAAACATTAATGATGATAGAGAATCACTGATTGGTTGCCTCCTGCATATCCCCTACTGGAGACCGAGCACGCAACCTGGGCATGTGCCCTCGACCGGAATCAAACCTGGGACCCTTCAGTCTGCAGGCTGACGCTCTATCCACTGAGCCAAACCGGCTACGGCCATATAATGAATTTTTAATGAATAAATAAATGAGGGTGTGTTTTTTGTTTTTTTTAATGGGTGAGTTTACAGGCACTGCCTACCTTATCTTCCATCACAAATTGTCTCCCTTCTTTTCTACTAAAGTTACTAAAGTACAGGTAGAAATCTACAGCATTCTCTCCTATCCCTTCCCTATAATTGTGTTAATTGTAAAACTATTTCCCCAGAATGTTGTGCACAAAAGAATTACACCTTTAGAAGATGCTGAATTAAACAAGTTCACATGGTTGTTTTTACTACAGGACTTCTCAGAGCCTTTACTAAGCTAATGGTCATTGCAAATCTTCAAAATTTAGATAGCAACTACAGCATTTTTATTGGATCATGCATCTCCCCCCTCCCCCGCCAGAAACAAAGCTTTTTGCGTGGAATTTCTCTAAAGTCAGTTTCCAGAAAATGTGTTTATAACACACTCAGGGTCTTCAAAAATGGAATCCATAAAAAATTCAAATGAAACACCAGGAACATGAAGAAGTTAAGGAGAGTTCATATTTTTTGTAAAGCTGGATAACTCACAGGCTAATTTTAGTTAGATTTGCTATTTACTTCCTATTAAGCCTAATACTAGGTTTGTGTAAGGCCACAGATACGGAAAAGGCATTATTTTGAAGGACTCTTTACAAGACTAATTTGAAAGAGAAGAAGAAGGCATTGGTTTGGGGCCTTACACAATATCGTGGGCTTTATGTAGAAAGCCAATGCTCCTCGTAGTTCACCTGACGATGGGGAGGGAAACGAACCACGGGGTCTTTGGGACCTAGGAAAATGAAAAGTTCTATAGAAAGGCAAATTTATCCAAAGACTTGTATCAGTCCAATGCATCTTGCCTAATTTAATTGATCAGATAAAATGAAATAAACCTAACAAGGACCTAAGGGTGCAGACTACAAAAGGTACATATTTACTAGTAGATGAGGCCAAGATGAGGATGGTCTGTCAGGAGGGGTGAGATCAGGGGGGAGAGGGTAATTGGGCTCCCTGAAGGAGGTGAGGGGAAGGTAGTATCAGAAAGATGGATCCAGTAAAATGGGAATGAAAGAACCTTGAATTCCACTCTGTACTTTAGCCTTACGGTAGCTTTGAAGACAGAATGCTAGTATTGGAAATTTCATAGGAAACAGTAAGCAGAAAGCCAGGAGACCTAACCTGGTTGTGTAGATGTTATTGGCTAAAGATACAAAGATACATAGAGAAGAAAATAGCATCCAAAACGGACATTGACTTTAGCAAATATGAGAAGTTACTGATAGTAAGAGGTCCCAGAGCCTATTATAGACATTCAAAGTCAAAACAAAACAAAACAGCCTTTTATGAGGTTCATCCAGAAGTATCCCATTTCCTGTCTCTCTCCACTCCACACCATGCATCCATCCTTATAGCCCCTGCATAAAGAAGGGATAGAAACTAGCCTGACTGTCTCTGTTGCGTGACAGATTTCCACATGCACTGTATATTAACACGTACCCTCTTCATCACTATTGCACTAGGTCCTATTTGTATTTTTTCAAGCTATAGAAATATACAGTATATGGACTCTGAAAGGTATCCAAATCATCTCCTCTCCTTCTGAAGGTTTGTGAATGTCCATGAAGTCACTTGCCTCTGAAATGCAGCTTCCTTTGGAGACTCGCCCTAAACTTTAAATCTGTGGTTCCCCACAGGAGTCCGGTTCCTTTCTGTTCTCCACATACCCACGAGGCTAGTTCTTCCAGGCCTCTGTGACTATCTGTGGTGGCCTTCTCTCCAGGCAATCCCCGTTAAGCACAGCTATCTGAGGCAGAGACATTCTTTTAGGGCCCCTTAATTTGGACAGTTATAATAGGAAGATCTTGAACCCCGGATGAGTCACCATGCAGCTGAGGGAGGTCCCGGGATGAGCAGAGCTCACGAGTGACCAACAGGGTGGGTTCTCACTCCACTCAGTCTCGCCCAAGGCTCCCTCCTCAGAACTGCTGAAATCTGCTCTTCCTTTATCTTCTTAAGAAGATCTCATTTCCCCTGGATTCCTTCCAGGATAAAACCCACTCGTTTCCTTGACTCGCAGTGCCCTCTTGAAAACTAAGTAGTGAAAGCAGATGCTCCAACTCAGACAACATATTTTCTCACTCAAACATTCATCACAGCTTCCCACCCAATGCTGAGGCATTATCTGTTGGGAAATTCACAATCTCTAAAGCCCCACAGAAAGGCTGTTCTTGTGGGTTCCATAACTATAACTTTCAATTGATCCAAAATTTTGTTTTATGAAGCCTTTGTGTCCTCTCTGCTTTGACTCCTACAGGAGATCGCAGAAAAACAGTTATGCTTTTCTTTCTGAGTAGTCTATACTCCCTCTGGTATTCATACCATTTAAAAACAACAACTACTACTACAACGAAGATATTATTTTTCTTGGAAGGAAAAAAACCCTGCGACCTGGAGATTACTTTTTTTGGCCAGTCACACATAAACTGTTACGCTTTCAACTGGACCCCCGAATGAGGGGAAAAGGCAAAATTGAAATAATTATCTCTGCATATTCCCTGGTCTTTCTTTCTCCCTCGGGATGTGGGGGGAGAGGAGAGTATATAATTGGCACGTCATTTCTAATTGTTTCCATAAACCAATAGGTCCTATACCTTGAACGTGACCCTACTTATAATTGCATCATCTGCTACAAACCCAAATCTTTCCATGTTAAAGAAGCCCAAAAGCAGACTGTTACAATAACCTTGTGCGTCTTATTGAATGGCTGATTCAAAATATAAATAAATAAAATTAATGAATGAATGAAAAAGACTCACATCCAGTATTTCATGTGACTGCTGTTGAGCCTCCATGGCGTGCACAAACTTTTTTTAGAAATTGCGGGAAATGTCAAGACCCTTACTTGTTACAATTTAATTTTCTGCTGCTAAAGCAATTACAGTTCAATGAATGATGATTCAAACACATCGAAGTTTTCATTACTCTTTGCTTAATTTGTCAGTTAATGCCTTTGAGTTCTACAGTTTCTCTGACAGCCTTAACTTGCCATTAAAAACCTGTCAAGGAAACAACCTTCTGATTCTGGAGGGTTGGGAGAGTATGTATCCTTTCATTGTTAAGAAAGTTAGAACTGGCTCCTCAAACAAAATATTCAGACTCTAAGAATCCTGTTAGGAAAGTTTGCAATAATTCTGGATTTTTTTTTCCAATATATCAGGACTGCGATAAATACAAGCAATAAGAGTTCATGTGTAATATACTATACATCATAAGATGTTACTTTCTATCACTGTTTCTTAGTGGTTGGTGTGTGCCTGATAAATGTTGGACTTTTACATTCCTCTCCTTGTCCCAGGCATCTATTACATTTACACATTTTATACTTCTCTAATATTTTTGCAATACATTTTCCTAAATCTGCTGATGACATTTAATAGACTGTTTAAGACACAATATAAAACCTAAAATACTTCGGCGTATTCCGAGGCGAAAATGTGCACATAGATTAGATTTCAAGTTAAAACCTACTAATGATGCACCCAACATTTTTGCTTCTGCTATACA